>NC_056736.1:739496992-739523735 GCF_019279795.1 Protopterus annectens
AGGCAAAGCATCCCCCAAAAGATTCCTTTAAGGACATGAAGTGTTTTCAGCTGCTTGGCACCTGAATGCCCATGAATTTTCACCTTTTCACCTGTTGGCTTAGATGTTAGTTGGGATATTTTGCAGACACCTGGGAGCTTTAGAGGATGTATTAGCAGCTTCCAACAAAGTTAGTAGCCAGTCCCCTACTGCTAAGAAGTTTGCTAGGCTCTACAGCATCCAAACGTCCCACAGATTCCTTTTATAGTAACCCCGTGGTCGATCCAGATGGATCAGAACTGGTACCTTTTCCCCAGTACTCATTCCAGTGATATGGAAAGTAGAGTACTAGTTTGATTTGGGAAGAAAGTGCACAGATCTATGTCGTCAGACACGCATCACCACGTTTCAAATTGTTTTCATAAAATACGTAAATGAGAAGTATTGCTGAGGTGTCTGATGGGGATCTGAGGGCAAAATTAGTGTACCTCTGTTTTAGTCAGTCATGAGGTTAAGGACACCATGTGGTTATAATGCTGTGAATCCAACATCCAGAGTGGAAGCTGCAGGGTTTGTGATCAGGAGACAAGCATGTCTGAGACTACCATCCCTACTAGAGGATGCCAGTATGCAGGTACTTAATGCTCCCCTGGGTTAGGAGCTACTCCTTTGGAACTCCGCTGGTGAGGTATTTAAAAAATATATAATATATATAAATAGGAAAACTAGAAGACTATGCAGTCATTGAGAGTTTTTTCCCTTCCTGATGGCTAGGTATGATAGGAGTTGCCCATAAAAGAGAAGGTTGTACTAACCACAGACAAGGAAAAGGTAGGCAAGCCAAGAATAAGAAGGATCAGTATAGCAAATGATGGTGGGGAGACTGGAAGGTGAAGCCTAGGGCCTTCAGCTTCCTGTACCCATTATGGAACAGTCATTATACAATGACCCTCCCATTAATATTCAAAAATGTGCACGCTGCTTGGTCAGCGTGCACGTTGTAAATCAGAGTTATAGTAATGGATAAAGGTCCGGTCGCCCGGAGTTTTTCCATTACTATAACTCTTTTTTTACAGCAATGGAGAACGCAAGATCTCTGTTGCTTCACACTGTCTCACTATGTTAAGAGTTTAATATAGCGAGACAGCTTTAAAAAAAGCAACTGAGATTCTCCATTGCTTTTTTTAAAGCTGTCTCGCTGTGATAAATCCATTTAACATAGCGAAACAGTTTGTAAAAAGCAACGGAGATCTTGCTTTCTCTGTTGCTTTTGCCCACAGTTCTGATGTACTGCATAGGCATTTGCATGCGTAGTATATCCGAACTGCAGCAGAATACCAGACAGCTGCAGAAGGGCAGCAAGGAGGCATTATACAATGCCATTATTTAAAAAAAGTAATTTTTTTTTTTCTTAAATGATGTCGTATAATAGCAGTAACCCACTTCTGGGTGTGGGTATGCTGGATTAACCCACTGTTGGCTTTATTTGACCACTTGGGCTACGCCCTCGTGACCAAACCACACCGACCGTGGGTAAATCCAGCATTACCCACGCCCAGGTGTGGGTTATTGCTATATAACTACATGGAACTTAAAATGGTTTAGAATCCTGCACTTCAGAGCACCACAGAACGGTTTAGAATCCTGCACTTCAGAGCACCACAAATACATTTGAGCAGTGAATGCTTTACACATGTCCCTCTAAGGGTGTTCTGTGTGCATTCCTTTCTGTCTCCCTTCTTTCCAGGGTAATCTGCCAAGACCGCCAGTTTTCCTTCCTAATTCAGATGTCTAGGGTGAAGGCTCGTGTGCTGCCTTTGCAAACAATCTTCTTAATTCAGGATAAGGACTCTCTCTGATATACCCCTATCTTAAAATTATTACAGCTCATTACCTGGATGGTTACACTCTGCTGTGTCCAGTTCTCTGAGTACACCCTAACTGTATTTTATGAGGCCAGCAAGCCTCTTTCATATTAGTATCCTAACCATGTTAATTGGGTTTTTCCCTGATGTGCCACAAGAAGAATACTCCACCACAGCATCAATGTCCTTTTATTCTGCAGTAGTTAAATGAGTCATTCAGTTCAGGCTGGTGTATGCCCCTATAAAGGTGCACATCTTTTAGCTGTTTCATTACCTGCATGCCAGTATCCTTGTAGCCTAACATTTGAAAGGAGGCCTTCATCCAAGACAAAAAAGCTATTTGCTTCATCCATGGGGTTTGAACCAAGTTCTGAAAATTCTGACACCACCTCTTTTATAAGATCTCTGACCTGGAAAGTAGCATTACTTCGGCTGTAATTTCAGCTAGAAAGATTTCAGAGCTACTTGTGCTCATGTACAAAGAGCCCTTTTTAGTCTTAAAATGATTAGGCTTAGAACCAACTCTACACTTATGATGAAAATAATGACTTGGTTTTCCCTCAGGCAGTCTGTCCAGCATTGTTTTCTTCCCTACTCTCCCCTTAGATGTGACTGAATATTTGCATTTTGTTGTGCAGCTCCCATAATGGAAAGCAGTTGGAAAGGATTGTTGAAGACCACAGAAAGTGGAAAATAGCAGCTGCTGTGGTCTTTTTGAGGGGTGAGTAGAAAATCTGGCTGCACCTCTTCCAGGTGCTTTAGACTATTGCTTTCAAGTCGATGGCTGCAGCTGCCATTCTGCAGGGCTTGTTGCAGCCCAACCTTCTCAATCTCCTTAGCCTCCCATGCTCCAAGAATCCTCCTAGTAGTAAGGACTATGAAAAAGTTATCAGAGCTTATAATAAATATTTGAGTAAATCACAGTTGACTTAATAGTTCCATCTCACTATCCCCACTTCTCAGACATTCTGGGTTGTAGTTAATACCTTAACCCTGTGCATTTATCCCACTTCACAACCTGTAGTCTGTTCAGGTCTCCATAGCCATTGGGAACTTTATTTCTTAGTATTTGATCCAGGTAGTATACACATGTCCCTGTTTGAGTAGGATCCTTAGGATTTTGCTTACGGTTTATCGTGGTCATCCTTGGCAAGAAAGTTCTAAAATGTCATGGGAAGATATGCTTTATACAGGGAATGTTCTGATGTCCGTAGCAGGCATGTGCCCTCCAGGCCTGTGGGGAATGGTGTTGAACTCGAAGATGGGCCAGATGTTGGGCTTTATGCAGCTCAAGTCTCAGTAGTAAGGACTACTGCAACAGTAATCTCTCAAACATGTGCTGTTATGAAAAGTTCTTACATTGTTGTACATCTTGCTGTCATTCTCCTTTCATATGAGAGTGGCATGCTCACCAGTACTTAAGTTTATAGGCAAGTACTAGGCTAGCTGCTCTTGTGGGCCATTTTAAGCCAAGCTAATTTACCTTTTGGTGCTTGAATTAACCTATCCCATCGGATGTTTGGCTTTACCCATCCCATGGTTGATGATATATAGCCTCCTAGTGAGAATAACTGGGATCATACTATAGGTAATTTAAGGTGACACATGCATGGACAGAGGTAGCTATTTAATCCTTTACCTATTAGTTGTGCAGGGGGCAGTCCAGGGGTAAGTTTTGTATTGCCCATCCATAGATCCAAGTTGCTGGTTAATATGAACGGGGATGTGCTTTGGAACAGATTCCTCACCAATGTAAAACAGATCAGTGAAATTCTCTGCTAGATACACATGTCCCCTCTAACTGTAATGTTTTTGCAGAAAAGGTTTAGATACCTAGACCAAGTATTACTAATGCCATTTGACGTGTTTATGTGCAGCAGGTCTTTTAGTATTCGGTCAGAGGATGCCTTGTATGCCAGACACAGGTCACCTCTTGGGAGTTTGTAGGGTACAGGGTCAAGTGACAGGGCTTTGGTGATCCATGTAGAAGTATTGCTTAGACCTTGTAGCCTTTTGATAAGGCATCTTTGTGCATTCCAGTTGCTGCATGTGTCTGGACAGATGCATGCCAAAGAGTGCTTTAATACTCTAGTCAAATCCCATTAGGCCCTTCACAAAGGGGGACAATGCCATCTCTATATCTAGTCATCCCTTTGTTAGATTTGTGATTTATAGAAGGCCTTTGTTACAACAGAGGACATGTTGGTTGATTTTTTTCTGTTAAAAGTGGTTAATATCAGTGTCCAAGATTGTTTTAAAAATTCTGATTACTAAATTGCTTAAACATATTAGAGTAGAGCAATGTCTCATTCACATGGAAGTTTATAGGTTCATAGATGTGCACAGGCTATTGACCGCAAGGGGCTTTTTAAGCCTAGCCATGCACCCCAAATTTTTGACAAGTTATGGCACCCTTGATAAGTGTAAGCAGGGGCCTGTGAGAGGAACCATGTTTGAGACAGAGACATGGATGCCAAACAAGGGATGAATTTCCTGTTCTCCATCCAGTTGTATGTTATACTTGAGTTGGATTAGGGAGGAACTCTGCTTCACCTGAATGGGGATCATGTTACAGAAAAGGGGTAGTCTTTGGGATAAATACCTCTCTCCTCAGCAGGTCCTATTTATATCACAGGCAAGGTTTAAGTCTTTAGAATGGGTAATGCTGGTGCTGTTTTAGTGGATATGCAGGAAGTCCATCAGGTTGAGGTCTGACAATGCCCTGTATGCCAGGCATAGATCTCCCCTCAACAGTGTGTAGGAGACAGAATACAGGGACAGGACCTTGAAGTGGTCTGCTTAGGATATGTTACTTGCACCTTTTATTCTTTCAGTAAGGAACCTCTGTGGATATTCCAGTTATTGGGTATGCCTGGTTAGGTACATACCAAATGGGGCATTGTACTGAATGATAGCTCTGATGAATGCTGAGTACATTGGAACAAGGACGACTTTGGACTTGGATGCCAAACCTTTGTCTTATAAGTTGCACAACATAAAATGATTTCCTCATAGTGTAGATACGTGATGGCCAAAGGCTAGGTTATGGTCTGTGTGTCCCCAAGTTCCTGACTACTTGGTCAACTGTTAAATGTGTTGTCAATGTGATAGTTTCCAGGGGTAGATGACTTCTCAAGGAATACTATTGTGCATTTAGTTTTAGTCCATGGCTGTGACACCAGTTTGCTTGTGTCAGCCCTTCCTGGAGACCATTTGTGTCAGTGGGAGATTCATTGACTGTTCCAAATTTTCAATCATCTGCAAATTTAGTCAGCCAGAGGCCATTAACATTGGCCTTTACTTCAGAGAAGTAAGTGCTAAATAGGAGCAATCCCAGGACTAATCCCTGAGGGACTTTGCTTGTGACTGGTCTCCTTGTAGATGTGGACTCCCCAGTTCTAACTTCCTGGGTCTTGTCTGTGAGCCATTTCACTATCCACTGGGTAACATAAGAGTTTGTACCCAACCTCTTCAGTTTGTCAACAATGCCCAAGTGGGGATTTTGTCAAATGCTTTGGCCAGGTCAATGTAGGCAGTGTGAACCTGTTTGCACTCATCCATTGCTTTGGTGATCTTCTCAAAGAAGTCCACCAGGTTGAGTAAGTATGACCTGCCCTTAGTGAAACGAAAGTGGGTTGGGTCCTCGTGTCCAGAGGTTTCCTATGTCATTATAGATAATTTTCATAATAATTCTTTCCATGACTTTGCATATGAGACTAGTGAGACCTATGGGTCTGTAGTGTCCAGGGTCTGTAGATGGCCCAGCTTTGTGCAGAGAGATGACTATTCTTCATTCATGAGGCATGAACCTTGTTTGGAGGCTACAGTAAATAATTCCAGAGAGCCTGATAGATCTTGTTTCATGCTATTTATGGAGCACCCTGGTATATTGTCTGGGCCCATTGATGCAGTGTTCTTGGCCATGGGGGAGAGTATTGTGCTCTTGTTCCCTAGTGATAGCAGGGGGAGTTGTATTTTGTATTTCCTGAGGGAGGGGTAAAGTTGGAACTGAATTTGTCAGCCAGAAGCTTTACTATATCTTCTGGCTCAGTATAGGTGGCTCTATTTACAATAAGATTTGCACACAATTGTGCATTGCCTTTGTGGTTATGGACATAGCTAAAGAATGCCTTGTGGTTGTCCTTGGCCTGGGAAGTCCAATTTACCTCAAATTTGGCTTTGGTAGACCTTACTTGTTCTCTGCATTGTTGTTTTGCTGAGAGTGCTTTTATCCTGCTGGTTTCTGCAACTCCTAATTTTTTGCCATGATTTTCTTCCTTTTGTTATGCAGCCTGTTGATACTGGGATTCCACCAGGTTGGCTTGTTTTTTGAGTTCTGTACTTTTTTCTAGTGGGTGCAGCTGCCTCTACGCAGCTATTAATATGCTTGTATTCAGATTTCCTTGAACAGTTCTGCATAGGCAGCAGTGTTCTCAGGCTTTATAGCATGACATTTTGCCAGGTTGTACTTAATAGTAGGAAATTAGCCCTAAAGTAGTTCCTGAATATTCCAGGGTTAGCTAGGGTTCCAGGTGTTTGTACTTCAAAGGAGACCATTTTTTGTGGTCTTACCTTACCAAAGAAGACCTTATACCTGGGGTTGTGCAGCACTCTCCCATATTAGTGAGGACCAGATCCAGTATGGTTGCACCCTTTGTTGGTGTATTGACAATCTCTCTTCCAGGGGGATTGTGTTTACAAAAGCCAAGAATCTCTGTGCCTGTACATTTGGTGTCCTATACGATTCCCAGTTAAAAGCGTGGTAATTTAACGTCGCCTATAAGTTTGGTAATAGGTTGGATGTGAGTGTTTCCAATAATTTTAAGTACATGCTATGGGTTTCTTGGGTCATAGGGAAACCTTTAGCTTGCAAGGAAGTGGTTTTGGATTTTGCCTCTGGTGATTTGAATGTTGAGAAGCTCAAGCACATTGTCCTGTTTGACCAGATATGAGGCATGTTTACTTTTGATGTAAATCAAGACACCTCTACCTTCAGTCTCTGTCTGTGTAGTACCTGGTCTAAATGTGTGGAAGGCATTATAACTTTGCACTGTTTGTGTACTCTGCAAGACTTTAAACCATGTCTCTGTGACCGCACAGACATCCGCATTCTCTAAGGTGAAGAGAGCTTCTAGGGAGTAAAGTTTTAAGCTCCTAGCATTGAGCAGTAACACTTTTTTTTTTTTTTTGTTAAAGATTTTCTTGCTTTTGATTAGCTGCGTTAGAAGTACTTTCAGTTTGGCATTTCCTAAAAAAAAAAAACACTATGGTGGACAATGTTTTAGTTAATTGAAAGCCTAGAGGGGAGAGGTGCAAACCATGCCTAGCGAAGCAGGGTGGTCTGTTCACCATCCCCTTCCATGCTGACAAATACTGCACCCCCTTTGAATGACACCAGAAATTAAGCCAATTAAGGATGGTCATCTTTTGTTCATATTGTGGCATCATCCTTGGAGAATGTAAAATGCTGATCAGTGCTAAGCTCGTATTAGCGTGGGACACGCATACTAAAAGCTCCATGATGTTTCTCGTCATATAGTCTAGGGAGGTGTGTCTCAGTTTATTTACACCCACATGGACGATGACCGAGTCATACTGGTACTTGTTGTCCATTGACCTGAGTGCGTGAATAATATGGTGGATCCTGGCCCCTGATGAGCAGCTGACCTTGACTTTCTCTTTAATCAGCCTGGTGAGAGGGACATCAGAGTGCCTCACAGTGGAGTCTCCAGTGACTAGAATGTTGGATTCTCTGGTGGCTTGCTATATGAAATAGCACTAGAAGTAGAGGCTTCATCAGATGTGGCTATATGTTGATGGAGGTGGTGGTTTGAATGAGTACATTTGGTTTGCTGAGGATGCTTGTGTACTTCCTCTAGGAGGTCTTTGGGGTTTAGGAAGGTTACATTTAAGTGCCCTAGCGTATGTGGGTCTTTGTGTCTGCTTTGAATTTTATGCGATGGTGCAGCGTGTGTACTACTGACCATCGTATTGACATTAGGTGGGCTTTTATGTGAGAGCCTTGCCTCCATTCACACTGTGTAATGCCGCCATTCACATACTATATCAGTTTGTTTGAGAATTAACTGGTTGCCAGTAAACATGAGACGAGTTCCACATAGCCTCAGGATGCCCATATCCATTGAGCTGGTAACAGAGATAGTGGGAACGTTCATATCCATGGTAACAAATCCCTTTTTATTAGGCAGTTGGAGTGAGAAAATGAAGTAATTTCACAAGTATCCAGTTTGTAACTCTGGGGGGGGGGGGCAGCGCTACTCACTGCAGACTAGCTGTCCTTTGTGCAGCTAGGTATTAGGCACCTTCAGTTGAAATTGCCCTGTGGCAGTACAGGGCACTGCCAAACTAATAAGTAGAACCTGAGGATTTTGATATTCTGAAGTTAGAAGCAAATCAAGCAATACTTCCTGAAAAAGAATTTACTTGTCAAGAATGATGAAAAGAGGAGAGTCACCTGAATGGATACTGCCTGACTACTACTAGTGTTGGTCTCACCACAACTTCACTCTGCTGGGATGCAATGCTCCATTGCTGCTTCTCTCACCAGAAGCAAGCCAGTATAATCAATCCCAAGATGAGAAGCAGGCCACAGCCTGTTTGGTGATCCGCAGTCTTGTCCCAGATGATGTAAGGGTCTGTAGGGATGTTGTAACTTGCACCTATGAAGCAGTATTAGGCTTTCAGGTGATGCGCAGTCCCCACAAAGTAATGTTACTATGCTCCTTGTCTCACCAAGAGCAAAACGGAGGCACTAATCCTAAGATGACTGCTGAGAGGCGGATTGTGGGCTCTTCATTAATCTCTGGTCTTGTAATAGATGTTGCAGATTTTGAAAGTTAAGACAGAAGAATGGGTTAATATCTTAAGAGCTGCAGTGTGCACTAAGCAGTTAGCTAAATTGTAAGTTATCTTCTTTCAATATCTAAGTGAATAGCCACTAATTTTGAAAGACCAAGATGGATTGGAAGGGGTGGGCACTTGTGTTCTGGTTCTATGGAATACAGTGGGATGGCCAGTAAATTTAAATAGTTGAAGTGGAGTGATGATAGCCAGTGAAAGGGAAGAGGGAAGGAAATAGGTAGTCCAGTTAACATACGAAGCAGGCAACTAGAAAGACGGTTGAATTTTTAAAAACACAAAAGCACCAGAGTGGGATGAAGCAGGAAACCCTAATTTCTGTGCAATTGACGAGAGATGGCTGTGGTTTCTTTTGTAGTTTAAATATGCAATTAAAAGCAGAATGCAAGTAAAACTCATTGTAAAGAAAATGAATCATGGTATACAAAATAGAAAATGGCAATAAAGCAACACAAAATACAAGAAATCAAAAACAGACTAACCTTTCCCTCATAGCAAGTTGTGGCAGAGGTTGTATGAGCTTTTCAAATTAAGCCTTATTAATGTTTTTGAAAAAGCATTTCTCAGGTTCATCTGCTTAGGCGGGTTTGCATTGTATTCATCTGCATAGGTAATGCTGTTATCGCAAATGTACTCTATTACATGAGTCCATTATTCTGTTTCCAACAGATTTTTTATATAACAACTGGAAGTCTAAGTTAGCTGACATTGTCAGTGAGACTGTCCTTATCAGCACTGCACCAGTAGGACTGTCCCTGGCATTATTCTAACTTGTACTTCCATTAAATAGAACACAAATAGGATCCAAATAGATGCAGGTGGAAACGCCAAAAAATCAAAAGTGCTGAAACACAGGACAAGTTTATTGTAGTAAAGCGCTTTTCGTCTGTGTGGTACACAGACTTCCTCAGACAAAATGTATTAATCAATCACAGCTTTTATACATTCCTAAATTCCCTAATTGACTGGGAACAAAGGCAATCAGTGTAAACAAAATTATTAAAGGTCAATGCTACCAACACATAACCAACTTTAAAAATTCAAAACATTATAAATGAATGTGTATTTAAAAGTAGCCATAGTTTAAAAATAGCTACACTTGAAAAATAATAATAATGATAAAATTATGTTAAAAGTAGGCTGCTTAGTAAACTTACAAAAGCAATTCCAAAAACAGGCGCAGCCACAAGCACAACAATCAGTTAACCCCACACGTTAAACCTGTTTCTTAATGTTCTTAATTTTATATATCCTTGGAGACATATATAGGTATGTAAACAAGTGTATAAGCAGAAAACACTCTAAATATGCGTCAATTTATGTAAAAATGCATCAATTTATATAAATAATATACATAAGTACGTATATATAAATTTAAAGTGTATACAGGAATAGTTGTGCATAAATAAATCATACATTCATTTTCATACTATCTCTAATATTACTACCTATGTGGAGATGTATGAACTATCTTAATAAGTTCCTCAGTTTAAGTAAAGAACTGATGGAACAACCCTCGTTTAATCCAGGGAAAGCGTAGGCATTGAGTCTAATCTGCCATCTCAGTTCTAAAGCTTCAAGAAGTAACTGGGATGGGGCACCTCTTTTATTTTCAAACATCTGGTCAATGACCATAAATTTAAAGAAGTGGTCTTTACACATAGAAATGTGTTTAGCCAACGCATTTTCTTGCTTGTCCTTACTTATAGCATATTGATGCTCATAGATCCTTTCTCGTAACCTGCGCTCAGTTTTACCCACATAGAACCCTTCGCATTTTTGACACTGTGCGATGTAAACCACCATGCGAGTATTACATGTGGATCTACAACGCAGGTTAAAATAAAGGTTGTTGGCCTTGAACCTATTGGATTCCAAAACGTGCTTACACTGGTTACAATTTTGGCATTTATACATACCAGGTGTTCGAGTGGAGGTGTTATCATTATGTTCCAACAAGGATTTCAAGTTCTTGCCCCTCCGAAAAGTGATCTCTGGTTTACTCCCTACCTTACTTAGTACTGCAAAGTTGTTCCTAAAAATATTCCAGTTCTTTTTAATAATTTCAAATGTAAGATAACTGTCAGTACTATAAGTCAAGATTAACCTGGTGTTAGTGTTAAATGTATTACTAGTGGGAGCCTGACTGGGTATAACCAGGGTGGAAGTCGTAGTAGTGGAAGTACTTTCACCAACAGTATCTACCTTAAGCAAAGGTAGGTACATACCACTAAGTCTTTTATTAGTAACTTCTCTCACTAGATTGTCAAGAAGGGATGATGGATACCCTCTATGTAGGAACATGTCAACCAGTGATTTACACTCATTATGGAAATCAACGTCCAGACTCGCAATACGTGCAGCCCTAACTAACTGCCCCTTAACCACAGATCTCTTCTGATAGCTAGGGTGGCAACTGCTGTAATGTAGTAAAGAGTTGGAGTACGTTGGTTTCCTAAAAATCTTGGCTACATATTTACCCAATTCAAGGTTTTTCGCCAACCAAATATCTAAATAGGCTATGGCACTCTTACTAAATTCAAAAGTAAAGGACAGAAAGTCAGTGGAGGAATTAAAAAATTCCAAAAGAGAGTTGCATTCAGATTCGTTACCCTTAAATAAAATGAAAATGTCATCCAGGTAACGAGTGTAATACTTAATATTATGCATAACTTCACTGTTGTTAAACACATATTCTCGTTCCCAGTATGACATGACCATGTTGGCCAGGCTGGCCCCGCAGGGTGAGCCCATGGCCACCCCTTTAGTTTGTAAGTAAAAATGATCTCCCAGTAAAAAATAGTTGTTGTATAAAATAATTTCAAGGAGTTCAAGCACTAGGGATATCTCTGCAGCAGGTGCTGATTTCTTCTTAAGGGTGATGCCTACCCAATCGCTGGCCAATTCTAGGGGTATACAGGTGTAAAGGTCTTTGACGTCGATGGTAAGGAAATTGAGGTTAGGGTCAAAGGTAATTTCACCTATCTTTGCCAAAAAGGTCCACGAGTCTTTACAAATTTGTTCTTCTTGTGTCAAATATTTTTGTAATATAGAATCTACTAGTTTGGCACAAGCATATGTAGGGGATCCGCGTCCGTCAACTAGTGGACGCATAGGTGGATTATGAAGGTCCTTATGTATTTTTGGGGTCCCGAAAAGACAAGGGAACTTAGGATATGACGTAGATAGGTAATTATACTGTTCTTGTTGGAGTCGACCCTCAAGGAACATTTCATTAAGACTATTTTTAATGGTAGAATAAGCTTTGTTAATTTCAGATCTTGAACTCAAAGCGTAAGAGTCATTGTCTAACAAATTAAGCATACGGTCGAAATAATCCACCTTGTCAAACACAACAGCCCCCCCTCCCTTATCTGGTTTACAAATGCGTAAACTGTACATCTTAACAAACTCGAGTAGTTCCTGTTCCTTTTTAAGAACATTTGTCTTTTCATGTTGGGGCAGTAATTTATAATTCTGTCTAAGATCCAGTTCACACATATTTTCAAAACACTGAATGATAGGGAGAAGGGGTGGATTGAAGGTACTAGGTACCCTGTATGGATTACTAGTAGCACTGTTGGTGTTACTTCCAAACATTAAGTTAAAATTAAGTTTACGACTGTACATTTTAATAGCAAGAATATTGTCAACCAAATCTGATTTATGCTGCGGTACATAGGTGTGACCTTTAGCTAGAAGGTCAGCTAGTTCTTTAGGAATAGGTACAGACGAGAAGTTATATATATTGAAGTCACCTAAACAGTTAGTAGTCATAACAGGTTTCCTCATGTGTACAAAATCTACCTCTTGTGTCTCATCAATGCTATTAATATTGTACAGTCCTGTAATTAGTGGATGATCTACTCCAATGAAGCCATAGTGTTCCATGTCAGCATTACCGGTAACTGTAATCCCTTCTCGGGTGTTAGAAGGGAAAGTGCTGACAGGAGTCACAGTTACAGTCTTTGTTGTCTGGGTCTCTGGTAGTTCCTTTTGTTCTGTTGATAGTAATTGTTGCGTGACTTGGGGATGGCTCCCTGCCTGGTGGCATCGTGAAAAACCGGTGGCTGGTGAAAAACCGGTGGCTGGACGGTGGGGGTGGTAGTCCCCCCACCGTTTGACTGTGCCTTCCGGTTCTGCAACCTCTCGCTCCTCCTTACTGTCTGTTCTAGTTGAAGCTTTTAGAACTGAGATGGCAGATTAGACTCAATGCCTACGCTTTCCCTGGATTAAACGAGGGTTATTCCATCAGTTCTTTACTTAAACTGAGGAACTTATTAAGATAGTTCATACATCTCCACATAGGTAGTAATATTAGAGATAGTATGAAAATGAATGTATGATTTATTTATGCACAACTATTCCTGTATACACTTTAAATTTATATATACGTACTTGTGTATATTATTTATATAAATTGATGCATTTTTACATAAATTGACGCATATTTAGAGTGTTTTCTGCTTATACACTTGTTTACATACCTATATATGTCTCCAAGGATATATAAAATTAAGAACATTAAGAAACAGGTTTAATGTGTGGGGTTAACTGATTGTTGTGCTTGTGGCTGAGCCTGTTTTTGGAATTGCTTTTGTAAGTTTACTAAGCAGCCTACTTTTAACATAATTTTATCATTATTATTATTTTTCAAGTGTAGCTATTTTTAAACTATGGCTACTTTTAAATACACATATTCATTTATAATGTTTTGAATTTTTAAAGTTGGTTATGTGTTGGTAGCATTGACCTTTAATAATTTTGTTTACACTGATTGCCTTTGTTCCCAGTCAATTAGGGAATTTAGGAATGTATAAAAGCTGTGATTGATTAATGCATTTTGTCTGAGGAAGTCTGTGTACCACACAGACGAAAAGCGCTTCACTACAATAAACTTGTCCTGTGTTTCAGCACTTTTGATTTTTTGGCGTTTCCACCTGCATCTATTTGGATCCTATTTGTGTTCTATTTACTGGTTTTTGTGCTCTGTATTTGGTTGTACTTCCATTAGTTTAAGTAAGAATGCTAATTCCCACACCCTGATACTCCCCCTTTTTAATTAATTCCAAGTCATATGTAAATTTTTAAGTTCAAATCCATGAAGCATACTTGCGGACTTGCAGCTTGGAAGGCTGTGATTGGTAAGAGATCCAAGGATCGCTAGTCAGCAATACATTTTGAGAAACCACATTAATCCATTTGGTATTTCCCAGTGCATAATTCCAAACACGAGCAAAACTTGTGTGATAGTCACCAGAATTTCAAAAAAAAAATGCAAGTTGGCAGAACCGCAAAACTAATCAAAATAAAGCAGTTAAGATAATGGGAAAAATAAACAAAAAAACAAAAAAAAACAAAAATGGTACTTGCTTATTATTAATGCAACCAGGTGCCAAATCTGTCATAATTCTTGACATTATGGACAAACTACTCGTCATTGCCATATTCTGTCAATCCTTCATGTGCCTTGAAATTTTTTAACTTTATTTTGTAAAATCTGATTTGTTAGTCTTCTCTACTTTTTCTTTATAAACATTTCTTCCCAATATGCATCTGTGGGATTTGCCTGTTAATGAAAAAGGTGCAATCAAATTATTGCAGTAGTACAGTATTTTGCGGGACAGTCCGAAATTTAGTAATTTGCATCCCATGAAATTATACTTCGGAAAACAGGTGTTTTGGAAATAGAGAACTGCAACCAGCGTGGGAATGCGAACTGAAAATTGGTTTGAAGGCAGTCGAATTTCCTATACAACAGCCGTACGATTTGCTGGGTGCAAGGAATTGACATCAATTCAATTTTGTGAAGAACTGGATATGGCCGATAAAACTGTCATAGACTCGAACAATTACCCGAGAGAGATTTGCATTCTTGTAATGGAGGGAAAAGAAAGAAAATAGGTGGTCCAGGACTCATCATTGAAGTTGACAAAATTCTGTGTTTACTAGGATAAAAAATGAATGCAGGGCGTGTACTAACCCACCAATGGATGTTTGGTGGTATATGCTGAGAAACAAAAGAAACTTTCCTTGTTTACTGTACCTAACAGAAGGGCTGCTACTCTAATGCAGAAAATCAGACATTAAAGAGGCAGTATAATTTATTCGGATTGTTGAGGAGCTTACCAGACAAGTGACTTTGAAGAAGCTGATTTCCTACATGGAAAAGTGAACACACATATGGTGTAAAACGTATGTGGGGCTCCATCAAATGTAGAAATAAAAAAACCGAGGTATAGCCCGCCACCATCTAAAATCTTACCTAGCCGAATTCATTTGGCATGAAGCTCAAGCTGCAAAGAAAGACTGTTTTGAAACTATATTGAAAGAGTGAGCCCTAAAATTTCCACCAAAGAAAAAACAGCAAAGCGATTAGTTGCGTCAGTTTTCATTGCATTTTATTTCATTTGCACTAAAACACGTGCTTTATGCAGATAGACTTAAACTTCAATTTTACTCAGTCTCATATCGCCTACTTAGAGGCGATCTCTGCTAGACATACAGAGCCATGTCTGACTCTGTTTTGCTAGACATGCTTCATGTAAAAAAACTCCCAATCCCTCCATGCTACTCGTTCCAAAGACCTCAACCTTATCACTACATTAAACAGAACCTGCTGGAGGGATAGGTTCCTAACCCAGAGACTTCCAGTACTCTGGAATAAACTCCCCATTCACGTCAAGCAGAGCACCTCACTGGCCATCTTCAAAAGAAATCTTGATGTGTGGATGGGAAATAGGAAATTCTCCCCGGGGAATCACGTCACTCGCATTGCTAGATAGGGGCACAGGTAACTAACGTCTGGTAAGCCAGATGACTGGGAACACTATTGGGCTAGGCTAGCATTGGTTCTAGGGCCATTAGCCTAGTATTTGCCTATGAATCTATTTCTGTTCGAAAGATTGCATCCTATCCAATAAAATTATACTTTCCTAAATGTGTACCTATTTTGTCTATCTATTTTCATACACTTCTACAAAAATTTTTAAACCATGCTCAAATGCCCTTGATGACCTTCCATTTTACTTCCTCAGAGTAGCTGCCGATGGCATAGCCTTGCCCATCTCCATCCTAATAAATCAGTCACTTCAAGAACCAAATGATCCTCTACTCTAGAAAAAAGCCTTATTATTCCCCTTCACAAAGGGGGCAACAACACTGACCTCTCTAATTTCTGGCCAATAGCCATCATATTCCCCCATCTCTAAAATTCTTGAAAAATATATTCACCTACATCTCCTACTCTACCTCTTAAACCGTCAGCTGCTAACCCCCACACAGCATTGATTTATACCTGGACACAGCACCACCACCACTCTCCTCTCCTTCCACGAAACAGTCAATCACACACTCGACTCTTGGCAATATAGTATCTATACTCCTAGACTTATCCGAAGGCTTTTGATACTGTTTCGCACAATCTCCTCTTGTCCAGATTCTCTCATCTCAATCTATCCACCTCCTCTGTCAGCTGGTTCTTCAGTTACCTCTCTGATGGGCAACAAGCTGTCAAGTGGAAAAACTGCACATCCTCCTTCCTTAATGACAGGTATACCATGGGATTCTGTATTGGATCTTTTACTGTTTAACATATTCATAAGACTACCATCAGTGTATCCCAAATGCTAAACGTGTCCAATACGCAGATGATTCTATGATCATCTTCTCTGATTCCCTCCCCAAACTCATGAAATTAACTCAAGAAGCCTTCTCTTCTACAGAGCGCTGGATGTTAATCACCTAGCACTCAATGGATCTAAAACCAAAGTTATGATATTTACCTAGAAGTACCAGAATAGATAACAATTCTTTCTCCATAACTAGCCAAAACAAAGCTTCTATCAAAATCGTCCCCCATAAAAAGCTTCTAGGTGTCCTTATTCATGAACAATTAAATGTGATATTCATCTACAAACTAATATTCAGAAAATCCACCACAAGCTAGGCATGCTTTATCACCACAGTCGTCTTACTCTCTCAGGCAAGCATATCCTCTCGACCACCTACCTCATTCCCTCCCTCTTGTATGGAGCTCCTCTCCTTACTAATCTTCAGTCCTCTCTAAAGACAAAATTATCTTCCTGCTACAACAAATTTTCAGTTTGCTACTGGATCCAAATCCTCCTCTCACCACTGCAATGCCCTCCACAAACTGAACTGGCTAGAACTGCCCAACTATCTCTTACATCCAACTAACTGATGCACATAAACTCATCTTCAAACCCACTTACTGCCCCTCCCTTCCCTTCACTCTCAAAATGTATTAGCCTGATGGACTACTCGGGTCCAACAATCTGAACTTGCTCATAGTGCACAAACCTGCAGGTGCTCCAGGCAAACTTCTATTATCCTTCTCCCTAGCATGCCTATGGAATTCCCTTCCACCACACATTCGTACCACCAACAACCACTCTACCTTTCAGACCTTGCTCCATTCCCACCTCTCCTGTCACTGGGAATACTCCTGCTCTCACCCTACCTGACTTCCCTCAACTGCACACCTATTTCCCTACCTTCCATTCTCTCAACTCGATCCTAACACTTTGATCTCTTATTCTTATCTACCTTTTCCCTTTCCTGTGTTATTCACTCCCTGTTATTTCTTACATACTCGTATATTTGTAAGACTTGTAGCCCTGTATGCCTTGTTACTCTATAATTCATAGATATGGTTTGAGAGACACATTCCTCAACTGTTTTATACTATGCTTAATCAACTTGTTATTGTTGATGCTGCCTTTGGATGCTCTGATAGGGCATGTTATGCTATGATTTTTAAGAGATTTTTGTTTTGTTTGTTTTACCTTCATTGCATGTGTTTTTTTCTTAAACTATGTAACGTGTGTGTATTTGTTAATCTACAATTGTGTAACTGTACAAGTAGCTTTTCTCCCCGGGCCTCTATTGAAAATGGGCTCTTTTAGACTAAATGCACTTTCCCGGTAAACAAACTGTAAATAAATACATAAGTAAATAATTTGTAATTTGCATAATACATAAGAAGTGGATTTTGTTATCGAAAAATAAACTACTATAGTCAGATAGCTTCTCAGCCAAGTAGAAGTGGCCATGTTTGTTTTTATGTAAACTACCACTTCCGTTGCTAAAGTATGCCAACCTGGTTGCGTTAATACTTAAGTACCCCAAAAAATTAATCACAGTTGAGTGCTTTTGTCCAACTGGTATCCACCCTGGACTTCATCAGAACATATCTTTGCTTAAAATACTGTCTTCCATTAAATGTGACTAAAATCAACTAATCCATAGTACGCACTACTTTTTTTTCTAAAAATTCCATATAAAATTCTATAACAATATACAATGAAAATAAGTTAACTTAAGTATAAATTCTTTCTTCTGTGTGTAAAGCAATTGATAATGCCACCTTTTTAATTTTCATGCAGTGTGCTAAAGGCAAGTTAAAACCAACCCTTTCATTATTGGAAAATATCCTAATTTTGCCACACAAAGTTTTAGCACTCTGGAATTAGAAACACTGTCAATCAAACATGGAAAAGTGGCTTTAAACATTGCCACATTTTGTATTTTGCATGAACATCTTGGCTTTGGCTTTCTATGATGCTGCACCAATACAAACTATACTGAACATATTTGTGCACTAGCTTATTGTACCATGTTATATAAATACATCATAAAGGGCTTATGTAATGCACTTAATTTGTTTCCATTATTCAGACAATTTTTATAGCTTGCCTATAGAAGTCTCATTTCTTTTGCCAAAATATTGTTATGCAATCTAGTAATTGTCCCTTTATCTTAATAAAGGAGTGTAAGGGAATGCAACTTTTGTAATGTATTTCTGACAGAACTATATTGGAATCTACATTGTTACATATACATTTAGTGGTATTCAAATAAAAAAAAAGTCTCTGCCAAGGTACTGAAATTGAAAACTGTCTTGTGCAGCTTTCCAGAGGGCACCAAGCAATAGAAGCATCCTTAATGGAACAAAATTGTCATCTATGCCTAGCAACTCTGGCTGTACAGTTTTTTTCTTCTCGGTTGCATGTCAATCGAAGCACCTATTTTTTTGTTGTCCTCTTGGACTACAGAATTCATCTTTTCTCACATTTCCTTAGTTTTGCCTTTCATTGTGCTCTGCATAGGAGTATTGATTCCTTTTTTTAATCCTAAAAGTACTGCAGAATCGCACCTTTCATCTGGGCAGCATACCTGTGACACATTGGTTGTACTAGTTTCTTTCTCTACTGGACATTGATATTAAAAGATTTCATCTAATGTTTGTACAGTTATAAACTCGTGTGGGTAGAACTCGTTATGCTTAACTTGGGTACTTATATGGCAGCATTTATGTCAAACCTTTAACCAGTGCAGGCGTAAAGCTTCTGCAATGAAAACCTCATATTAGTGGACCATATCTGGCAATGATGCACTAACATTAAAGTACGTGACAGAAATAACTGTAAATACAGATAATAGCATGACTGCTTGTTACATCAGTAAAGAGCTCTAGTAATATCTGGAATCTCAAATATGACCACCATTACTTGCATAATAATAGACCCTGTTAGTTAATAGCCTGCATATCATTGCTGGAACCTGTCTACCAGAACTCTTATCTGGAAATATACAGAGCTAAGTATATTTTTTGGTTCTTCAGAATTGTGTACTGTAAATTGTTGCTGGACTAATTTTATTCAGAGTTGTGCACTGTTATTTTGGTTCACTGTATAGTTTTTCAGATCTCAAAGTATTTTGTCTCATCCACCCTCCCTATCTCTGGTTTGTTCTTTAAATTTGGTGGCTTTTGCAGTTGCCCGCTGCACTGTGGATTTGATCTGGGACACACACCCCAGTCCCATCTCTTTACCACATTCTACCCAATACACTCCTACACTTGGTTTTAGTAATTTTTTATTTAATTGCATTTTTTAAACTGTGTTTGGTCTAATATTGCTGCATACTCATGTGCTAGCTTGCACTGCGTTTGAATTGTTTTTACTGCTGTTCTAGCTAGTTTTTTTTTTTTTTCACAGAAAAGCAAGTCCGTTTTCTACCTTTCCTGTAACTAGTGTAGTCCAGTTACAGATTTACTGCATCCAGGACTGTATGTAAGCTTCTGAGCCCCCCCCACAAGCCTTCTAGCTTGTCAGTGGGAGTGGTAAGCACTAGGTGACCTGTCTACCACATGAGTGGTTCTGTCCCAGAAATTGTAGTTATTGGATGTCTGGGCAATCTTTTCCATCTCTCTCAACTTTCTGATTTGAAAGCCTACATTTGCAGTTATTTCTTTCTTGTAACTAGTCTAGTGCAGATACAGATTCTTAGTTTTAGCACTTGAATTTGCTTATTCATGCTCAGCACTTGTTCAGAACTTGTTGTAAGCACTAAATAAGCTACTAATTACTATAGCACTAAATCATCCTCATTACCTAGAGGAAAGCAGTTTTTGCACTTTCTTTTCTTACTTGCTTACAGAAAAACAGCTCTTGTACTCTCTTTTCTCACTTATCTAGAGGAAAATAGCTTTTTTTATTCAGGCATGTCCAAGGGTCAGCTGCCAGTGTTCTCTCCCGTCTATCTGATTAATCTGGGCATCATGGGGCAATGTAGAAATTGCCTCATGTACACAGACAACCCTCTCCTCCTACCACCCAACACTACAACCTGTGAGAGATGCACTTGACTAGCCAAACTGGAGGTAAAGCTCTCTCCAACCAAGACCAAACTTGACATTCAAGAGGAGAAGGTAAACACTTGCAGCACATCACACTTATCACATAGTCTCACTAAATCTACACCACCAAAATCCACGCATAGAAACACAAAAACATTCGCAAAGGCTCTCAATAATAATCTGCCCAAGCAACAAAGACCTCCAAAGCAGCAATGCAAGTAACTTCCAACCCCCAACACAACCCAAATGACACACAGCCCACAGACTGTGTGCCACTCAACCACAGCCAATAAGGCAAAACAATGTATCCAACACACTAGTCATATGTGACTCTATAGTCGGGCACACTGATGTCCTACTCACTAGGCTAAACAAGGAGAAGGTTACTGTCAGCTGTCTGTTGGGTGCCAGGATCTGCCACATAACCCACGCACTCAGGTCACTACACAAAAAGTACAAATATGACTCTTATGGTGTGAACGACCGGAGATGTACTTCCTGGACTACATGAAAAGAGACATGGAAGAGCTCTCCAATCTTGTAGCCCAGGCAGGTATGACCCTAGCACTGAGTAGCATTCTGCCATCGCTCAGATTGATACCGCAGTACAAGGACAAAATGATTGACTTTAACAATTGGCTGAGCTTCTAGTGTCATTCTGGGGGGATCCAGTATCTGACATGGTAGACAGGCCACGATGCTTTGCCAGAGATGGCCTGCACCTGTCACCTATGGGATTCTGGATACTGGCTAAGGTTCTTTCCACCCCTATAGTGCCTATTTTAGGCAAGGTACAAATGACAAATTCACCACCATAACAGGAACAGGCAAGCAAAACTGAGGGTAATACTACTCAATGTTAGAAGTCTAAATCTCAAAATGCACTCACTTGAGGCACTCCTTAAATTGGAGAACATCGATATCTGTGACTGAGACCTAGTTCAAGGCTCCAGAGAGCACCCCTGCACTACCAGGCTGTAACTCATACCACACTTTTCGGCCATGTAACCTGGACCAGAACACCAAAGGTGGAGGTATGTCCATATTCATGAAGGATATCCACACCTCCTGGCTAGTTGCTCGGAATAATGCATCCAAGGTTATCCAAGTGCAAATAACTCTGGGCAAAACTGCAATCCAGATTGTAGCTTGCTACAGATCCCCCACCATGCCCCAAGATTCCCACTCCTCTTTTCTTGATGTACTGGAAAATATCAGGGTTCAACCAAACACCCTAATAATGGGCGATTTCAACTACCCCACCATTAACTGGGAAAACTACTCGTGTACCATATCCTTCACGCAGCACTTTCTGGGATTCATAAACTCCAATGCCCTGGATCAACTTCTCCACATCCCCACCTGGGGCAACAATATCCTAAACCTAGTCATTACCAACATGAGTGACCGGTGTTCCACACCTGATCACCCTTTATATCCACATCCCACCCCCACTCTCCATTAAGGAAAACATGGTAAAAAATTTCTACAAAGCCAATTTCATGCTTCTTAAGACAGAAGTGGTGAACTTCATGACACCCATGCAGATGGGCAATACAGTTACGACTGCTGAATCCTACACAAATGCACACTCTAAGCACTTACATGAGTGCATGGATCGTGCTATCCTCCAAAAAAAGGAAGCCAATCTGGTGGTCCCCTGCCATAAACAAACTGTACAACAGAAGGAAGAAATTGTTGCAAACAAGAGTAAAATCCCATGAGTGGAGGAGCTCCCTGGTCAGCCTTGGTAAGAAGCTGAGATCCCTTATAAGATCCTCCAAAGCTAGCTATGAAAACAAAATCACCACTGATTCTAAGGACAACCACAAGGCATTCTATAGCTATGTCAAGAATCTCAATGGCAACACCCAAATCTGCTCTGAGGTATAGCACAATGGCACGAAAATTACAGAGCCAACTGATATTGCCAACATCCTAGCAGATAGCTTCAGTGCTTTCTTTACCCCCCCCCCCTCACCCCCTAAAGGGCCCATATCTATACAGGACGAATGCAGAGTCCCTGTAGTCACAACTACGCAGGTAAAAGCTGCACTCTCTAAAGCCAAAAACACAGCATCCATGGGACCGGACAACATCCCAGGCTGCATTTTACATGAACTTCAGAACAAACTGGCTCCCCACTTAAGCACCATGTTTAATCATAGCCTCACATCAGGCTTTGTGCCCACTGAATGGCATACAGCAACAGTTATCCCACTCCACAAAGGGGGATGCACCACTGATCCTGGGAACTATTGCCCTATTAGCCTGACGAGCCTGGTCTGCAATGCCATGGAACGTATCATCATGGAACTCCTAAACAAAGACACTGGTAACCTCCAAACTCTGGATCCCACCCAGTTCGGGTTTGTGAAATGCAGATCATGCCTACTGAACCTGATCGACTTTGAGGCGGTCACCAAAGCCGTAGATGAGGGTAATGTGGTTCACACAGCCTATCTTGATCTCGCCATGGCTTTCGACACCATCCCCCATTCTGGAATTATAGCTAAAATCAATAAACTAATTATAAATCCCTAAGTCACAAGATGGGTTGCCAACTGACTCACCGACAGAACCCACACTGTAAACGTTGCACACTCCAAATCTGACCACAAACCAGTGACCTCAAACCAGTGACAAGTGAAGTACCACAGGGTTCAGTCCTGGGACCTCTTCTGTTTGGTATCTACTTCTCTGAAGTACAGGCCAACACAGAGGGCCTCTGGCTAATGAAGTTCACAGATGACTGGAAATCCTACAGAAGGGCCTCGTTGAGACAGATGCCTGGTGTTAGAGCCATGGCCTCCAGCTCAATGCCAAAAAGTGCATGGTCATCCCCTTTGGTAAAATCTCTGTACCCATGAACTACTACATAGACAGCAGTCTACTTAACACCGAATGTGTGATAAGAGACCTTGGGACACAGGTGGACAGTAGTCTGTCCTTTGATAGTCACATCGCCACAGCAGTCAGGAAGTCCTTCTGCGTGGCACACCTCATCATAAAAGGGTTCTCATCCAGGAAAAAAGAGGTAATTGTTCCCCTCTACTCGACACTCATTAAACGCATTATAGAGTACAACGCCCCTTTTGGAATGTACCTCAGAAGACAGCTGCAGCAGCTGGAAAGGCCACAGAAGTACCTCACAAAGAGGATTACTGGCCTCAAACAGATGCCCTACACTGACAGTCGTAAAAAAGCTCCAGCTTTACTCTGTAGCATATCACCTACTCCAAGGTGCTCTCTGCCTAACATATAAAGCTATGCCAAACCCAGAGCTGTTGGACATGCTACACCTAAAGAAATCCCATTCCCTCTGAGCTACACGGTCTAGGGACCTAAACCTTGTCACCACAAATAACAGGACATGCTGGAGGGATAGATTCCTGTCCCAGAGACTTCCCATACTCTAACAGGCTACCCATCTATGTCAAGCAAAGTTCTTCATTAGCACTCTTCAAGAAAAATCTTGATGAGTGGATGGGAAATAAGTGATACCCGGGGTATATTTCCTCTGTGTCTCTGCTCGACAGTGGCACAGGAAAATAACTTCTTTGGGTGGCGTAAGCCAGGGAACCTTGTTGGCTAGGCTTACGTTGGCCCTCGGGCCGATAGCCTAGTACATACCTATGAACCATATGCTGCACACCATTAAATACTACACACCAGCAACTAGGCTGCCTTTAGAGGATCAATGGATTCCTTACAGATCTTCTTTCGGCTGCTCCCGTTAGGGGTCGCCGCAGCAGATCAACTGTTTCCATTTCTTCCTGTCCTCTGCATCTTGCTCTATCATACCAACCACCTGCATGTCCTCTCTCACCACATCCATAAACCTTAACTTAGGCCTTCATCTTTTCCTGTTACCTGGCAGCTTCATCCTTAGCAGCTTTTTCCAAATATACTCTGCATCCCTCCTCAGCACTTGTCCAAACCAACGTAATCTTACCTCTCTGGCTTTGTCTCCAAACCTTCCAACCTGGCTGACCCTCTAATATACTTATTCCTAATCCTGTCCATCCTCGTCACACCCCGTGCAAATCTTAACATCTTCAACTCTGCCACGTCAAGCTCTGACTCCTGCCTTTTTGTCAATGCCACGGTCTCCAACCCATATAACATAGCTGGTCTCACTACCCTCTTGTAGACCTTTCCTTTCACTCTTATTGGTACTAGTCTGTCACAAATCACTCCTGACACTCTTCTCCACCCACTCCATCCTGCCTGTACTCTCTTCTTCACCTCTCTTCCACATTACTCTGAACTATTGATCCTAAGTACTTAAACTCATCCAATTTCGCCACTTCTCCTCCCTGCATCCTCACCATTCCTCTTATCCTCCCTCTCATTCACACACACATATTCTGTTTTAGTCCTGCTGACCTTCATTCCTCTTCTCTAGAGCATATATCCACCTCTCCAGGGTCTCCTCCACCTGTTCCCTACTCTCACTACAGATAACAATGTCATCTGCAAACATCATAGTCCACAGGTACTCGTTGTCTGTCAACCTGTCAATCACCATTGCAAATAAGAAAGGGCTCAGAGCTGATCCTTGATGTAATCCCACCTCCACCTTAAATGCATCAGTCACTCCCAGCGCAGACCTCACCGCTGTCACACTACCCCCGTACATATCCTGTACCACTCGTACATACATCTCTGACACTCCCGACTTCCTCATACAATACCACAACTCCTCTCTAGGCACCCTGTCATATGCTTTCTCTAAATCCACAAAGACACAATGCAACTCTTTGATATGCAAGAAAAAGTCTAGGCATCACCTTCTTACTGCCAAACTCTATGTGCCACTCCTATCCTACTAAACATAAACAATACTTAAAAAAAACTTGTCTACTGTTGCAATAAAATAGCTAAATTTGCCACAAACCTGCCATCGCCTTAGCTTAAAACAACTAAACTGGCTTGAACTGCACAACTGCCTAACATATATATTCACAACTAACTGCAGCACTCACATTCATTCATCATCCAGAAAATAATGCCCTACACTACAAAATTTTTTACTAGCATAATGTCCAGCAAGTAACCTCTGTTCTAGTCATAAATTCTTATTACTTGCAAATAAGTCAAATGTTGCAGGAGACTCTCTGTACTCCCAATGCATTGCTAAACTCTGGCATAGTATCCCCATGCGAATAAAACTCTCTGACAAACTCAGTCGTTTTAAACTACTGCTTAAAGAACATCTTAACCAATCCTGGTCCTGTACAGGCTCATCACACGGTTTAAACCTTTTCACTCTACAATGCTGTCCAAATACTCTACTTAAACATAATATTCTCAACCTCTTATTGAAGTAAAACAGATTTTATACATAGCTACTGCCTGTACAATCTACAAAGTTGCACATGTGCTTTGTGTAGGGATTTCCACCTCTCTAAAATGTGTGTGTGTGTGTGTGTGTGTGTGTGTGTGTGTGTGTGTGTATATGTATATGTATATGTATATGTATGTATATATGTATATATATATATATATATATATATATATATATATATATATATATATATGTATATATATATATATATATATATATATATATATGTATGTGTATATATATATATATATATATATATATATATATATATGTGTGTGTATATGTACGTTAAGGGGTCTCGACTTCAACACTGGTCTCAATGTGACCTGCTCATTAAGCCCCCTTCCTTTATGTGCCCCCATGCGCAGTATCCACTTTAACTCTGCCTCTTCCATACGGTTGACAATATCGCCTCCCCTCAGTCCTAAGTTAACAACTTGTAAAATTTGAAATTGAAAATGATGGTCATTGTCCTAGCTCAACACGTGTTTAGCCAACGCACTGCACGTATCACCCCTGACCCAACAGTAGTGATGGTCTCGTATTCTCTCTCGTAGAGACCTATTGCTCTTAGCTATGTAAAAGTGGAAACATACCCGACAACAGGCAACGTAGACAATGTTCCTAGTCCCACAACTAGACATACATCTAATGTCCCAGAGTTTACCAGTGTTGGGATTCCGAAAAAACCCAGATTCATCTACAAACTGGCACTGGTGGCAATGGCCACACTTCCTAGTGCGGTAATCAAAATTATTCATAGCCAAGTTGTCACAAATGCTAAGGTTGGGAAAACAAAGTTGTTGTTTCAATGTCTTCATGTTGTTATACACGTATCTGGGACAATTCCCTATCACATTCCTAATCGAATCTACCATTTAAACATTCCAATTCCTTAGAACAGCATCTTGTACAAACTTGACATTCTTACTACAAGGTAAAGCCAATGGTAACTGAGAGCCCACCCTGTTGCTGACTGTCGGTTGTCATACAAGTTTGCTACTGTTG
>NC_056736.1:739524235-739646735 GCF_019279795.1 Protopterus annectens
TTTCTGTGATTGCCAGAAAATTCCATTAAGGCCCTAGGAGTGATTATGGAAAATGGTGGAACCAAAGTTCTTGACCTAGAGTGAACATCCAAGTTTGAAAGAGGAGGCAAAAGTGTGAGTGCTAGATCAGGCAGCTATCACACAAACATTAATACAGGCCTGAGCAAAAAAGGCAGTCGAAGTAGCCACTGTTCTAGCTGAATGACCTCTAGGCTTCACCTATAAGGACATTCCCTTCAAACAGTACACAAATGAGATATAGTTGGAGAGCCATTTGGATAGCATCACTTTGGACATATGCTTTCCAAAGAAACAAACAGTTGGTCAGATTTTCTAAAATGTTTAGTTTTATCCATATAGAACTAGAATTATCTATATACATCTAAACAATGACCAAACATTCTTCCTTGTTACAGACATTTTTAAAAGACTGATAAGTGAATGGTCTGGTTCAAATTAGATTTGGAAGCAACCTTGTGCAAAAAGGAAGGATATGTCATGAGAGTAACCCTGTATTAATGAAAAATCAAGTAAGGAGGTATGGAAAACAGTTCTTGAAACTCAGATACCCTTCTGGCAGAGGTTAACAGCCACCAGAAAGAGGGTCTTCTACGACAATAACTAAGATACTGTGGCTGAAGGTTCAAAAGGAAGGCTTAACAAGCACTTGTGGCATCAAAATCCCAAGGAAGTACCAGATCTCAAATAGGTGGCCACAACAAAAAAAGTTCCGCTCTGGAAGGCTTTATATAACTTGAAAGCTGCTAAAGATGTGTTACCTCTGTTAAGATGGAAACTGAAAATGTAAGTCAGGTGTACAACTAAGGTGGAACATCTCAAAACAGAATGAAAAAGACAATCTTGTTTGCATGGCAATTACAGCCTTCAGTGCTAGGAAGACCACCCTAATCTCAAAGACACTAATGTGAATATTTGCCTCAAACCTCAGCCGGGTTCCCTGAACAGTCTTCCCTTCAAAATGCCATCACCCCTAGCTTTGAAGGAAAGCATCACTCATGACCATGGCCTAAGGATAGAGAAGAGCAAAAGGTCACCCTGCCACCACCAGCTGCATGTCCAGTTTCCTACAAATAGCGATAAAGTTAGTCAAATGCAATGAGAAGTCTATGGAATGTGTGAGATACGACTACTGAACTGCTGAAGTCAACTGTTACACACTCATATGGAACCTAGCTAGAGAAAAGTACAGTTGTGAAAAATCTTATTATAACAGCAGAGATCCTTATTTTCACAGCTGTAGCATACATAAACCATGGTGATCTACTGCCAAGGACATCCCTACGGCAAGCCAGTTAACCAAAGCCTTTACATCCTCCTAGTGTCATATGTCAGATGTATGCTCCCCGCATAGGCCATAAAGGTGAAGTATGAATGCTCTATTCCAAAAACTGAAGTGCCCTGAAGATCTACAGCAACCCCAGTTGAAAGGAGAACATGTAAATCCAAAAAGAAAAAAGAAACAGAAGAGTGAGTCAAAGACCCCTCGGCCAGCAGAGAGTTTCCACAGGAGGAAGAGAAAGGGGGGCAGGAGGGAGGGACTTAATACAGCAACAGTGAACAAAATGACACCTTTAAGAAACTGTTTAACCTCAAAACGAGAGGTCAAAGGTGGGTTCAAGGGCAGACAAGCAGAGACTTCTGACAAGTAAACTTTAAAAGAAAAATATGTTAAGCCAGCATGCATGGAGTAGTTCACACAAGTAGAATCCTCAAAATATGGAAAAATTCCTACAATGGGGCCAGGGCGAGGACCCCCCCCCCCCCATTGTAGAACGAAATAGCAGTCAACAAAAATTGATAGGCCAAAGAAGAGCCATAAAGAGAAAGTGGACTACTGAGGATAAGAAAGAAATTATGTATTGTTATTATTATGCAAAAAGCCCAGAATTTCCAGACACAAGATATACAAAACAATTGAGAGAGAAATTAGAGGAAAGAAAAACACTTCCGCAAGAAAAACGGTCAGAAGCTTCAAATGAAAATTTGTGTTTATTAATACAAGAGATTTGTGAAAAACAGTATATAGATCAAGAAACCTTGATCTGTTTGGAAAAAGAAGCATCTGAGGAAGTGTGAAAATATAAACAAAACAAAGAGATATTTGAAAAGTATAAAAAATAAATATGGACATGGGAAAGAAAGATTTGATATGGTGCAATATTTACGCAAAGGAGAAAGTCAAATTAATCAAGGTAAAGAAGGCAGCCCCCCAAAGATATTTGAATAAAAATACAGGCAAAGGCATCCATATATGGAAAATTTCACAATAAAAAATATCACAAAGATGGAATGTAGAAAAGATCAGTGAAGTAGAAGTTAAAAAAAAATAGAAGTTGAAGTTATGAAGTGCCTGTGAAGTGAAGGAATTCATGTAGCATGTCTAACACAGGTTACATCACAGCAGGATGGAGACGGTCCCCAAAGCAGGGAGAAACAGGAAGATCAAGAAACATCTGAAGAAGGAATATGGACATGGGAAGGAAAAAGAGATTTAATATGGTGTAATTTTTATGCAAAGGAGAAAGTAAAACTAACCAATACAAAAAGACCAGCACCAAAGATATTTGAAGAGAAATACAGACAAAGGAATCCGCATAAGGAAAGCTTTACAATACAAAAAAAATATCAAGACAAAGATGAAAAGTAGAAAAGGAGATTAGCAATGGAGAAGTTAAAGAAATAGAAACTGAGGTTATGGAGTACCTGCAAAGTGAAGGATTCAGTGTAAAAAAATCTAATTCAAAAACCATCACAACAGGACAGAATAATGGATATTCAAATTAAGGGGAAACCAGTGGAACAGGAAACAATTGGTCAAGTGCCATATAAAGACAATTTGGAGCCTTCTACAGGAAACCACTATAAACGTTCACTTGAAGCCAGACAGCAAGGGAAGGAAAGTGCAGTTGTGCACACTTACCATAAATGTAGATGTTCGATTGTATTCACTGTTGCAGTCATCACATTTGGGTTATCCCTGCCAGGGTAGCCCTCGGCCGGCCCGAATACCAGAGGTTTTGTATTTCTGAGATGGTTGCTGTCACTTCAGGACTGACGTCAGGTTGTCAGCAGTATAAAGTAAGGCAGCCGACACCATTACATCAGTTTTTCTTGCCCTAACCTATAAGGAGCCTCCAAGTAGGAGCCAGGTTCTGGTGGAAGAACCCCACCAGTAGAACGTAAACACCAATATATCTCTTGTAAGAAAAGAGAAGAAAAAAAACAAAAGGGGGGTTGGAGGGAGGGGAAACCAGAACTGTAACAATGAATACACTTGAATATCTACATTTATGGTAAGTGTACACAACTGTACTATGTTCTTTGTGCTTCACTGTTGCAGTCATCACATTTGGGTTGATTCCCACAGCTGAGGAAATGGGTGGAGGTAGTCAAGAAAACTAGGGGCTGTCTAGGATGCCCTGCAAGACTGCAGAGACAAACCCTGCCTTGGATTTGGAGAAGAGAGGCAGGTGGTAATGTTTGGTAAAGGTGTGAACAGATCTCCAGGTGGCAGGCTCCAGGATTTCCCTGGTGGGGACTCCTCTGAGGAAAGCTGCTGAGGTGTAGGCTGCTCTGGTGGAGTGAGTCCTGACCCCCTTGGGGGAAGGTTTTCCATGTTGTTTGTAGCAGAAATGGATGCAGTGTGCTATCCATTTGGAAATGGTTTGTTTGGAGATGGCATTGCCCTCTGCCCCTGTAGCAAAGCTAATCAGCAACTGATCAGATTTTCTGAAGGATTTAGTCCTGTCTGCATAGAATCTGAGCTGTCTGTGCACATCTAGAGAGTGCAGGATCCTTTTCCCCTTGTTCTGGGGATTAGGAAAAAAGGTGGGCAAATGAATGAATTGGTTGGGAGCCACAATGGACACCACCTTGGGCATGAAGGATGGGTTAGTCCTGAGGGATACCCTGTCAGCATGGAAGATGATGAGTTCCACAGCCATGATGGCTGAAGTGATGGCCAGAAGGAAAGCTGGCTACCAGGAGAGATATTTTAGCCCTGCTGAAGAAGCCAATTCGAAGGGGGGCAGTGTGAGCTTTTCCAAAACAAAGTTAAACTCCCAAGGTGGGGTTGGTTCTCTTTGGGGTGGCCTCAAGTTGCTAGCCCCTCTTAGGAACTGTTTGATCAAAGAGTGTGAGAAAAGGGGCTGCTCAGTGGGAAAATGAGTAGAGGCATGAATTGTAATAGAGGAAAAAGAGAGGCCACTTTGTAGCAGGTCAGCTAAGTAATCCAGGAAGAGAGGAAGCGAGGGCTGTGCCGCATTGGCTCCCTTAGCCTGAATCCAGGTGCAGAACCTTTCTCATTTGTCAGCATAACACTTTCTAATGCTAGGGTGTCTGGCCTCACGTATAACATCTAGAACCTGTTTACTGAGGTTGGCAGATTGATCTGGGGTTAGGGAATAAGCCAAGCTGCAAAACTGAGTGTCTGCAATTGGAGATGCATGATTTTCCCTTCCCTCCAGGTTTGGAATCTGAGGAAGATGTCATGGTGGCAGTGGGGAAAAGCTGTGCAGCAAGGGGTACCAGTGCTGGACAGGCCAGTCTGGAGCTATAAGAATTGTCCTTGGTTTTTCCTCCTTTATTTTGAACAGAACCCTGGGGATGAGAGGTAGTGGAGGAAAAGTATAGACCGATAGACTGACCCAGGGGAAGGACAGGGCATCCACTTTCCAAGCCATGCAGTCATGCTCCCTGGTGCAGAAATTGCTGAGCTGATGGGTGGTGTGGGAGGCAAAGAGGTCAACCTTTGGAGTGCACTATTTCTGAGTTATTAGAGTGAAGGTTCTTCTGTTTAGCTGCCACTTGTGTGGGTCCAGAAGATTTCTGCTTAAGTGGTCTGCCAGAGAGTTGAGAGAACCTGGTAGAAAGTGTGCTAACACGTGGAGTCGCATGGCAGAGGCTGTGTGCCAAAGGTTCATGGCCAGCCTGCATAGAGGGGTAGGAGTGAGTCCCTCTCTGCTTATTGATATACCACATCACAGTGGTGTTGTCTGTTTTGATCAGGAGAGCCCCTGGGGAGAGAAGGGGCTTGAAAGCTATCAAGGCGTGCTGGACAGCCATCATCTCTTTTTGGTTGATGTGCAGATGGATTTGCTGTGGGCTCCACTGGCCCTGTACGCACCTGCTGTCCATGCGTGCATCCTAGGCATAGTCTGATGCGTCTGTGGTGAGGGTCTGGAAGGCGGGGGTTGGTGAGAAAGGTAGTCCCTTGTTGTGGGAGCATGCTGTTGCCCACCAAAGAAAATCTTTTCTGGGGCAAGGTATAGGTATAAGAGTCTCCAGGTCTTGAGTGTTGAAACCAAAGGTTTTTTTAGGTACCACTGAAGTTTCCTCATATGCAGTCTGGCATATCGAATGAGTAGTATGCAAGATGCCATGAACCCCAGAACTTGCAGGATTTTCCTTGCAGAGAGCTGGGGTTTGGTGGCTAGTTGAGAGAAGTTGGCTGTCAGGAAAGTTTGCTTTTCTGGTGTAAAGAATGCCATCTGGGATGCTGTGTCCAGGCTTGCTCCCAGGAATATAATCCTTTGGGGTTTGGATTTCTTTTTGTTGATTGTGTACCCTAGGGAGGTTAGTATGGACTTTACAAAGGCCAGTTGCTTGAGCAGCTTTTCCTGGCTGTCTGCCTGAATTAGGCAGTCATCTAAGTATGGGTAAATCTGGATATTCCTTTGTCTGCAAAAAGGCAATGGCCAGAGCCGGACATTTTGTGAAAACTCTGGAAGCAGTAGATAAGCCAAAGGGAAGCACAGAGAACTGAAATGCTGAGATCCTGCCCTGAAATGGATATATTTCCTGCATGATTCCCTGATAGGAATGTGGAGGTAGGCCTCTTTTAGGTCTAGCGTGGCTAGCCAAGCATCCTTGGAGATCATGGGTAGCAGCTGCTGAAGGGTGAGCATTTTGAATTTTGGGATCACCAGGAAGGTGTTTAGAATGGATAGATCGAGGATGGGGTGCCAGATGCCCTCTCTTCTGGGTACCAGAAAAAGTCTGGAGTAGAAACCTTGGCCTTTCTGTTCTGCAGGAATGTGCTCTACTACCCTCATAGAGAGCAGGGAAAGAACTTGCTTTTGGGCCTCTGCCCACTGGTTTGGAGGCAGATCTGGGAACCCTTTTGGAGTTGGAAGGGTGTGGAAAGAAAATTTGTATCCCTGGGACACTATATTGAGAACCCAGCGGTCGTTGGTAATGGTGGCCCAGGAGCTTGCATGAAAGGAGAGTTTTCCTCCTAGGGGTAAGTGAAGGTGGGCAGAGGGAGGGGGTGGGGGAGGTGAGTCATTGTGAGTTCTTACCATAAGGGGGTGGCTTAGAACTCCCTTATTTTGAAGTGGAGATAGTCCACTCTTTAGATCTCTGCAGTTCCTGTGGCTGCTGTCTGTGGGGTCTAGTTCCCCAGGGTCTGGGCTGAACTGGCCTAGTGTGAGCAAGAAAGGACCAGTGCTTAGTAGGACAATGCCTGCTGAACCAGGGTGGCTGGACCTGTAAGAAATCCTTAACTGTCTGCATAGAGTTTGCTTTTTCTTCCATCTTTTTTTAAGACCTCTTCTGCCTAGGTGCCAATAAGTTGTCTTTGTGCAAGGGGGCATCCAATAATTTAGATATGACATGGTCTGGCAAGGGCTATTTCTTAAGCCATGCATGCCTTCTAAGGACAGAACCAGTGACTGCTGCCCTGCAAGAAGCTTCTAACACGTCAAAACCACAGTGAAAGGTGTGTTTAGTTACTTGACTTGCAGAATGCATTAACTCTTGTAACTCTTTAGATTCTGCACAAGCAGGAAAGGAAGACATTTTTTGTTTGAGGAGTTCCAGGGTATGTTGCTGAAATTTTAGCATATGGAACTGACAATTTAATGCTGACAGCAAGAGTAGCTGAGGTGTATACTTTTTTACCCAATCTGTCTAGTCCTCGGGAATCCATATCTGAGGGGGTGGGATTCTTAGCAGAGGTTGCTTTAAACCCTTTAGGCCCTTGAGAAATTACCTCAGGGTCAACAGTAGGATTTTTAAAATGAAATTTGTGCGAGTCAGGGACTCTGTAGTACCTGTCTGGTTTTCTGGGTGCAGGAGGGAGGGTACCAGGAGTCCAGCTGAATTCCAGGAAAACATCCTCCACAAAATCCAGGACTGGGGAAGGTTGGCCAAGGGTCTGTGCTGTGAAAGATCTAAGAATTTTCAGACTGAGGGTAGTCCGGACTCTCCCATTGGAAATGCTCCCTTAAGGTATGAAGGGTTTCCCCAAAGGAAAAATCCTCTGGAGAAGAGGCTGAAGGGATGAAATCCTCTGCATCAGAATCCTCATAAGTAGAGAGGGGTTGCAGGTCTTCATATTCAGATGCATCAGAGTCATCTAACTGTTGTTCAGAAAAAACAGGGGACAGATCTCTTTCCCTTTTGGAGGGGGTAGCTTGGCTTCCCCTGATCAGCATGACAAGGTCTTCTGCCATTTTAAGCATTTGAGACTGAGGCAAGGAAGCAGGTGCCTGAGATTTGGTAGTCGGTTTCTTGGGTGTGGTTCATACCCTGGGCCTAAGAAACTGTTGTTTTCTAAAGAACGGTAGTCACGAAAGAAGACGTTGGTCTGTGTTGAGAATCGGTAGTGCGAAGGACTTCCTCGGAAGCCAGTGCCTGCTCAGTAGCTCCGGACCCATCCAAGGTAGAGACGACTGCAGGATCCTTCATTAAAAAGTTTTGTGGCACACTGGATTCCTTAAGGGTCTCTGGAGCAGCCTGTGAATCCACAGAAGCGGGCATCAGAGGCTGCGAAAGCACCTCACTGAGGATGGGAGAACTGACTAGCTTAATAGGAGCGTCGTCGGTAGGTTTGGACCTGTGCGGTCTGTCTCTGTCTTTATCTTTATGTTTTTCGGAAGATCGGCTGTCAGATGGCTTACCGAAGCCATATCGGAGTTTGAGGACTGCAAGCGAAAATATCTAGCTACAATAAGGGCCCGATGACGCACAGTTCTGGCATCGAACAAAGCACGATGACGGACAGTTCTGGTGTTGAACAAAGCACAAAAGTGGCAGTGGGGGACGTTGAGGTCTGGGCCTAAGCAAGTGACGCAGTAAGAATGAAAGTCTCGGTGTGGTATTTGCTTTCCACAGGTGAGACAATTGTTAACTTTTTCTGACATCGGTTAGTGCAAGAAAAAAGGATCCCCAACGGGGTACTTAGCTTTAGAAGACTTCAGCTTCAATTCGGTAGACGAAACTCTGGTAATGGCTGCTGGCACTCATGCAAACTGCTTCTGCTTCGGGCTATATAGCAAGAAAGACTGATGTAATGGCGTTGGCTGCCTTACTTTATACTACTGACGACCTGATGTCAGTCCTGAAGCGACAGCAACTGATGCAGAAATACTAAGCCTCTGGTATTTGGGATGGCCGAGGGCTACCCGGACAGAACATCAGGAAACTGTGGAAACTCTGATGCAATCAATGTTGAGGAGTGATAGTCCAGTGAGTTCCCATATGATAGAGTAACAGACGGTACAGGAGGAAATTGATGATAATGTGTCACAGGAAGATGTTATATAACCTTCTACAGAATGCCCGCAGGAAATGGATAACAAGGGATGTGCCCTCAGTTTGGAAGAAAATGAGCTAAGAGAAGAATTGCTTGATTTAATACACATGGACAGATATAGCAAGATCAATGAAAGAAATAGACTGCAGAAGGTTAATAAAACCCAAAAAGTCAGAAGTCTGATAAAACAAATAAACACAGTAATTAGGACTGTTCATAGAGATCCATGCGATATAACAAAAGTAAACAGGATATATTACTGTGTAGCTAAATTACTAACTGACAAAGTTCTACCACAAGAACACAGGGTAGTGAGGGAAAGGAAGGGGAGAAATCGAATACCAGCATTGGAAATATGGAAAAGAGAAAATTATAAAGCAATTAAGACAAGAAGTGTCACTGTTAGAAAACTACAGAAGAGGGAATACAGCAACAAAAATACTAACAAAGAGATGTGATAAAAGCAATGCGCAATATTAGAACAGACCAGGATCTATCATGCACTATCACAAAAAAACAAATTAAAAGTTTCAGCACAGGCGGAAAAACGTGGAAGATACGATGATAAATATAATGGAAAAGTGCAAAATAAGAAATTTATTGATGACCCAAAAAGGTTTTATACAGAACTGGGAAAGAAGGTAAAAGGAATTGAAAGACTGCCAAAAAAAGAAGAAATAGATACATTTTGGAGAAGTATCTATGAAGATCCTGTGGAACAAAGATGCTAAATGGATAGAAGCAAAAGAAAGAGATAAAGTTTAAAGGTACAGGATATGAAATGGGATGAAGTAACAGCTAGAGAGATTGAAACAAAGTTAAGAAAAGCCTCTAATTGGAAAACTCCAGGCCCAGATGCAGTATCTAACTTCTGGTTAAAAGTATGAACATCTTTGCACGAAGAATTAGCCATGAGTAAGAACTATTTATATGCGCACCCAGAACACACACCAACCTGGCTCACAACAGGCAAAACAATGCTCCTACTTAAGAGTGAACTTGCAAGCTACCCAAAAAATTACAGACCAGTGACTTGCCTTCCAACAACGTATAAACTATACATGGGAATTGATGCAGACAGAGTTTATAATCATTTAGAAGAAACTCAATTATGGCAGTAGAACCGAACTCAACAGCTTAGGCAATGGCTATAATTTGGCTCCTAGAAAGCAACAAAGTGTAAAAACTTCTCACCTTCTCTTTGTCAATGATTTAAAATTGTACAGCTCATCAGATTTGGAACTGAAAGCACAACTGTAAGCTGTCAAAACTTTTTCAGATGATACAAAAATGATATTTGGTCTTGATAAGTGTGCAAAAGCAACCTTTAAACCAGGAAAACCAACGCCAGAAAAACATCAGTTTGCGACAAGAATGTGATCTAAAAGAACTTGAGAAAGGAGGAGTGTATAAATATTTGGGAATTGATGAAGGATCCACAATAAAACATGTGCACATAAAAACTTAGTAAGGAATACTTCAGAAGATGTAAATTAATCCTGAAAACTGCACTGACATCTAGGAACAAAATCCAAGCTGTAAACCAATTTGCTCTTCCTGTCCTAACTTACAGTTTTGGAGTAATTGATTGGCCCCAAAATGTGTTGGACAGATTAGATAGGAAAACAAGTAGGATGCTTCATGCTCACCAAATGATTTATAAAAATTAGTGCATACCAAGATTATATATTTCCCCATTCCGAAGGAGGAATGGGCCTCCTTGAAATTGACATGTACAGATCTGAAATCGTGGGACTCCACAAATCTGCTGACCTCACAAGACCCAAACATAGCGAATGTTCTGAAACATGAGGAGAATAAATCTAAGATGACGTCTCTGCTTAATCTAGGAGAAGCTTACCGGCGTCAAGCAGGAATGAAAATCAAATCAGAAGTAGATAAAAATCAGGCAGCAACTGAATGTGCCAAAAAACAAAAGAAAGAATATAAGGTGAAGGATCAGATGAGAAGGCAAGAAATGTGGAAAAATCATAAATATACCTGCAAGTATAGAAAACTTCTGGGAGAAACTCATGCTAATCAGAAACGAACACAAGAATGGTTAAGGAGAGGCGAATTCAAACCAAGAAATGAAAAGTTAATATTGGTGGCCCAAGACAGTGGGCTGTGTACACATTGGTTTATAAAGTCCACTGAACATATGGGAGAAACAGACAAATGTAGGTTTTGTAAAACTGAATTGGAAAGAGTTGCACACCTCATTGCTGGTTGCGACATACTAATGACAGAAGGACTGTATACTGAAAGGCATAATAATGTGGCAAGACTGTTGCACTGGGGATTGTGCAAATATTATGGTACTGAAGTGGCCGAAAAACACTAGAAACATGAGCCACAAAACATCATAGAAAATGAAGTCTACATCACATGGGATCATCCATTACCAACAGTTCAAGATAGATGCTACAAAACCAGATATAGAGGTCCAAGAGAAGAAGACAAAGTGGCACTGATTATTAAAACTGCCACATCCAGTGATGACAGTGTCTTGCGTACAGAGACACAGTCATAAAATATCAAGATCTGCAGGCAGAAATGAGAGCAATGTGGAAGAAAGACACCCAGACAGTTCCAATAGTAGTAGGAGCAACGGGTCTTATAAAAGGGAATTTACAATCGTATTTAGATATGTTACCAATACAAGTAACTCCATACGAACTGCAGGAGTCATTACTGGGCACACTGTGGGTGCTGCGAAGAGCACTACTGGCTGACATCAAAGACTGAAACAATACTAATTTCATGAGCTTTAATCGTACTTTGACTTAAGAATGGGGTCCATTCCAGTCATGGTATTAGAAACCCAAAAGACTTGGAGAAATTAAAAAAAAATAGTAATAAAGGACCAGAGACCCTCCAAAGAAAGGGATCTTCTGGTGATGCTTGAGAATAGAAAACCTTTTCAATTTAGCCATAAATGATTTTCTGGTAGTGGGTTTCCTGGCCTCCTGCAGAACCCCAAGCATGTTCTCAGAAAAGTAGAGTCCAAATGGAATCAAACTCCTATCACCCAAAGTGTCAACTGAAGAGTAGACAAATGAGGGTGAATGAGAGACCCCTTGTTATGTGTGAGAAGATCCCTTCAGTGAGGTAACTTGTGATGATTGCCCTTTGCCAGGTAAAAGAGTAGGGGGAACAAGTGCTGTCTGGTCCACAAGGGAGTCACCAAAAAGATTCTTTGGGAGTCCTTCCTGATCTTCTGCAGGACCCTGGGAAGAAGAGGACGGTAAGCATATAGGAAGATTCTCCTCCAAGAAAAGATCATGGTGTTCACCTTCTAAGTCAGAGGACTTGGGACTTTGCAACAGAAGTGACAAAACTGCTTGTAGAGAGGAAGTGACAAGATCCACTTGAGAAATACCCCACCCATGAACTATGTCCAGAAACACCTCGCTGTGAAGCATCCATTGATGAACTTGTGTCCTGGACCTGTTCAGGCAGTCTGACAGTAAGTTATGCTCTGAAGGGATGTAGACCACCTGGAAGTTTACCTGATGGCAGACAGCCAAATCCCAGGCCTGAAGGGCAAGTCTGCAAAGAGGATAAGACCTTGTGTCCCTCCCCCTCCATTTGTTGAGGTACCACAACTGTGGTGTTGTCTGTAAAGACCTTTACAGGGCCTGGAGAACAAAACAGAAAAGAATGCCTGAACAGCAAGAATGAACACCCTCATTTCCTTTATACTGATGTGGTCAGAACTCTTGTGAAGAAGCCACAGACCCTGAACCTTCAGATTGTTGAAAGAGCCTCTCCAACATAACTCCTGTGTAGGGGGCAGGAGTCTGAAAAGGCAGACCCAGATTGATGGAGATCTACCAAATCCACCAGTGCAACTTACGCTTTGACACAAGAAAGGAAGGGAACTAGAAACTCCAGGGGGTGGCACTGCTGGAGCCAAACTGTTCTTAGGTACCACTGAAGTTTCCTCATGTAAAGCTTGGCAAAGGGAAGCATGGGAATAGTAGATGCCACAAACCCCACAATTCTGAGAAATTCCCTTGCAGAAATGAGAGAAAGGGGAAGCAGAATCTGGAAGTAGGTTGTCATACACAGACCCCTGGAAAAACGAAGAAAGGCCAACATTGGAATGGTTTGAATTCTGCAACCCAGAAACATGTGGTCTTGAGAGGGAATCAAACTGCACTTAGAGGTTGATGGTGAATCCCAGACTGCGAAGAACAATTACAGTGAACTTTAGATCCTGCAAAAGCCTGAATTGGGAGGGAGCCTGAAGAAGCAGGTTGCCCAGATAAGAAAATATTTGGAAGCTCTGAATCTTGCAAAAGACTAGGACAGGGATGAAGCATTTGGTGAATACCCTTGGTGCTGTAGAAAGACAAAAGGGCAAAGCAGAGAACTGAAAATGGAAAGGAGAAATCTAAAATCTTCCTGAAGACAGGGTGAATGGGAATATGAAGACAGACATACTGTAGATTTAGAGAGACCAGACCTGTGGAAGTAAGAGGAAAAAAAAGTCTGGAGGGAAAACATCCAAAAGAAGGGACTCATGAAAAAACAAGACTCTTGGACTGGTCTTCAAAATTCCTCTTTTTTGGCAGCTGGAAACATTTTGAAGTACACCCAGTTCCTCTAAGGCATATTGGAATGGGTTGAATGGTGCCTTAATTAAATAAATCATGCAGAACTCAAAAAAAAAAAAGGAAAAGAAAATATGAAGACTCTGGTCTGGAGGAGCTTGAGGAAGACCTGAGAAGGGATTTCCATACCATGAAATAACCATGATGGATAATGTACAGAACCCAAGAATCTGAAGTTATCTGTTGCCAGACATGAAGGGGAGGGAAAACCCAGACAGACAGGTAAGCCTGACCAAGAGAAAGTGGAGACAAAATGTCCAACGAAGGCAATGTGTGGGTTTATCAGTAACATGCACTTAGGAAGTCTCTTCCGCTTAGAAGGCTGACGAGGCTGCATACTGACAAAGGCAGACTTAGGATAGCTTTTCTTAAACTTGGGTATGTGAGAAATACATATTTGTTTAAGATCCTGCATCACTTTGCCTTTGTCTTGCTGAGTTTTAAACAAGTCAGCAGCAGTTGTACTACAGAGATTCTGATTGTCCAAAGAAGAATCAAGGAGTTTGGCCTTAATTTCATCAGGTAAGGCCTGGAGACGAAGCCAGGAACACCGTCCCATAACATAGCCAAAAGTAGCAGCTCTAGAGGAAGCTTCACCTGCATCATAACCACATTTGATGGAGTGACAGGCCACCTGAAAAGTGAAACTTAGGAGATGGCAACAGTCTTTCCCTCAGAGTCAGGAAAGGCAGTCAACTCCCCGACCCCAAAAGCTGTGAAAAAAGGGCCAGAACATAATTAATGGTTCTGAAGGCCAGAGTGACGGAAGTGTACACTTTTTTTCTCCAGCCCTTCCGTAGCCATACTGTCTTTATTGGAACAAAGGAGTTTGAAATGGGGCAAAATCTTGGATGCCTTGTCATAGGTTCATAGGTGTGTGCTAGGCTAATGGCCCTGGAGCCTTTACAAGCCTAGCCCATAGAAGTGGACTGGCATCATGCCACCCGAGGTTAGTTCCCAGTGCCTCTATCAAGTAAAGCCACTGGAGTGATCAGCGGGGGGGAACTTTCTATTTCCCATCCACTCATCAAGATTTCTCGCGAAGAGGGCCAGTAAGGTGCTCTGCTTGACATGCATGGGAAGTCTATTCCAGAGCATGGGCAGTCTCTGGGTTATGAACCTGTCCCTACAGCATGTTCTGTTGATTGTGGTAATGAGGCTGAGATCTCTGGAGCGTGTGGTGCGGAGGGATTGTGATTTCTTTAGATATAGCATTTCTAATAGAGCTGGGTCAGACATGGCTTTGCAAGTCAAGTACAGATCACCTGTTAGTAGATGATATGAGACAGAGAATAGCTGGAGTTTTTTTTTTAGTCTGTCCATGTAGGACATGTGTTTAAGGCCTAGGATTCTCTTTGTGAGGTACTTTTGTGGCCTTTCCAGCTGTTGCATGCGTCTAGTGAGGTACATGCCAAATGGGACATTATACTCAATGATTGGCCTAATGAGGGAAGAGTAGAGAGAGATCATGACCTCTTTCTTCCTGGATGCAAAACCCTTGGTAATGAGATGTGCCACGTAGAAGGACTTTCTGACCACAGTGGTAATGTGGTGGTTGAAGGAGAGGTTGCGGTCAACCTGTATCCCCATATCTCTTATAATGCCTTCAATGTTCAGTGGGTTCCCATGAATGTGGCAATTAGTGGGAACTGAGTTTTTCCCAAAGGGGATGATGGCACATATTTTGGCATTAAGCTTAAGGCCATGGTTTCGACACCAGTCATTGGTCTCAGTGAGGCCTTTCTGTAGGATGTCTACATCATTTGGAGACTCAAAAATGGCTCCCAATTTTAAGTAATCTGCAAACTTGGTCAGCCAGAGATCCTCCGTGTTGGCCTGGACTTCTGAGAAACAGATGCCCTGATGCCAACCAGGAGAGGACCCAGGACCAATCCCTATGGGATTCTACTTGTGACTGGTTGGCAGTCTCGACTTGGAGCCCAATACTTTCACACTGTGGGTTCTGTGAGACAATTTGCAACCCACCTAGTGATAAAGGGGTTGATGCCTAGAATGGTACAACCTACAAATACACATTTTGCCAATACCGAGATTAGAACCCCTACTATCTAGTTGTATGTACTATAGTGCTACACACTTATCGCTTGCACCACGCGCCTTATGCTGGTGAAACACAGATGACAGCAGTGTCTGAAGAACACTTGCAGAGGTACTTAAAACCTCAAACACCTTAAAAAACTGTCAGGCTTCTTAGGGACGGAGTTTAGGAGGAGCCAAAGAAACAGCTGCAAATGCATCCAACAAGGCATCCAACATAGGGTGGACAGCAGAAGGTCTAGTAGATTGCATTTGTAACAGCTCATAATAAATCTTTTGAATATAAGACTTTTGAAAATGCTCACTTAAAATACTCCATCATACGAACTACTGTGTCCCCAAAGGACAACCCCTCAAAGGGAGAGTCAAAGACTCAAAAAATCCTCTTTCAGACCCACAGTCAAAAGAAGAGGTAGTTTGTGATCAAGTAGGCCAATGACCCAGAATCAACCTCCTGATCTGAAAAATCAGACTGCCTAATAATTTTAGCTGGAGTACAGGACCAAGGAGAAGCAGGAACAGACCCCCCCCCCCCCCACCTGAGGCAGTCTTAAGGCCATCAGGGTACTGAACAACCCCCAAGTAAAGCACTCCAATTAGTTGCTGCTTGTTCTTGCTGAGGTGAACGGAGGAGGGGGTACAGCCACAACTCTGTGCCGAGATTTCAAATGACTAGAGCTTCTGAGCTTCCTAAAAACCATAAGGTACCCGTTTTCTTGCTTATTTTTCTATTTACTGCTTATTCTTAATCATTGCACTTTTTATTGACTGCTGTCAACTTTTTTTTACTGTATTTTATTACTATAAACAAATTGCACTGTTGTACAGCAACTGCCTGCCTTACTGAGCCTATTAAATCGTTTTAGTTACTGTTTTCACTGTTTCTAAAGCATTTTAGCCATTTTCAATGCTGAAAGGGATTAACTGGAAATTGTCTCCATTTGTTACACATCTGTTTGTTCTGATTTTTCTGCCAATAAATGTATCGTACAACTGATTTGTTTGTAGTTAAAAGCATTCTCTAGGGTCTCCTTGCTCTTGTTTTTTGTTTAAAACTTTTATTTACTGTCCCACTGCTGTTTTCTGCTGTGGTAAACATTTCTGTGGTGTTTTCTGCTTAAAAGAGTGTAGCATAGTCCAGACTCAGGGTTGCTGTTTTTGGGCCTGGTTGTTTGTTTGTAGTGGCTGGTTTGTTCTGAGCACATTTTCCATGCCATCTTGTATTAGGAGGGGCCCTTCTGCACTCTAGTGAGATGATTGTGCTGATTGGTCCCTGGCTGGTAAAGATTGGTTCGTCTGGGGCTTGCAGTAAGCACCTCATTTTTGAGCTTTTTTAAAAGTTGTTTTAGGTTTTAACCTTCTGGTATTTAATCTCCAATGCTTGAGTGGGTTTCTGCTTGTTTGCTCATCACCCAGCACCCATGGACTGCCGTGCAATTATGGGCCAGAGCCACACAGATAATTCCCACATTTTTCCCTTCGATACAGCTATATCCCAACAGTGTACTTCCTCATCTTTAGCACATTTCTGGGCAAACAGGCTACATTTCTGCGTTACTAGAATCTTCTATTTCTGTGGTATTTAAAACTCGCGTTTGGGCTTGTTTGTACATCACATACCACATCTGCACTGTTTTTAACCCACTACGAGGTATTCCAGCTACACTTCTGTGATCATCTAGTAGTACTTCTCTTGACCTTCCACCCTTTAACTCCTTAGCCCTCTCTGGACTCGCTCAGATTCTGACTAATATGGATGGACAATTCCCTACAGTTTCTCCTGCTAGTCTGGTTGATATGCGCATCCGGAGACAGTGTAGCAACCGCCTCATGCAAACACAATTTGTGACAGATGCAATTACATTAAGAACCTAGAGTCTATGCTCTCTCCCTCACAAGCCAGTATATCCGTCACTAGGAAGGTCAACACAACCACCACCCACACCTACACAACACACATGCGCATATGTGAGGGTCCTCAACAAAAACATCCCGAAACAAGAGAGACCTCCAAGGCAAAAAACACATGATCTCCACTGCCTACCACACCACACGTAGCCCACACACCTCTCTCACAACCACCAAGGCCTAAACATAAAACCAACATATTAGTAATAGGAGACTCCATTGTGAGACACACAAATGTGTCCCTCACCGGGATGGATAAGGAGAAAGTCACAGTTGTTTTTCAGGTGCCAGAATTCACCATATCACCCATGCACTCAAGTCTCTCAGCAACAGGTACTGTTATGACTCTGCCATAGTCCATGTTGATATGAATGACTTGAGACATACCTCCCTGGACTACATGAAGAGAGACTTGATCAAGCCCACTGAATGTGTCCCCCAGGCAGGTATGTTCCTAGCCTTAAGCAACATTCTACCGTCACCCAGAATGATGCCTCAATACAAACAGAAAATGACTGACTAACAATTGACTTAGTTTCTGGTGTCATTCCAAGGAGATCCAGTACCTGACAGCCTGGGAAGACATGACTGACAGACCATGATGCTTTGCCAGAGATGGCCTGCATCAATCTCCCTTGGGCTTCAGGCAAAGGCTCTTTAATCCCCCATAGTGCCTTTTTCAGGCAATGTCATGAGATCAAAACTACCAACAGGAAAATTTCATCAAAATGCAAATTATAGGTCATGCTACTAAATGCTAGGAGTCTAAACATGAAACTGCATTCATTGCAAGCATTCTTAACCTTGAAAGATGCTGACATTTGTGCAGTCACAGAAACCTGGTTCAAAACTGCAGACAGCACCTCAGCCATACCAGGTTACTCATCCTATCATACATTCAGACCCCAAACAATGGGCAGCAAAGCAAAAAGAGGTGGAGTTGCAATATATATTAAAGGCATACTCAGCACAGCTCCTCGTGGTATCCAGCAGAGTTCCTAGAGCAGCAGAGAACAGAAAAAGCATCTTTCCAGATTTTAAGTATTTTTTCTTGCATTTTTCGACCATTTGTGTTATTCGACGACTGTTTCTGTCTATTTTATAGTGGTATTACCTGTTTTTCCTGTTTTTATAAGCTTTAATTGTTGGTTGCACTTCTTAGTTTAAGTTTGCTTAAAAGTTAAACTACAGGCTAATACAATCAAGTGTACTAGCTTTTGATAGCATTTAATCGAAAAGCAAAGCATTTATTGTGTTTTCTGTTCTGTCTGTGAAAAAAAATTGAAAAAAACAAAAAAAATATTCTTGTTCTCCTAACTTTCCTAGCTAGTTGTTCCAGTGATCAGGGTTTTGCTGATCCCTGGGCTTTGTCTTGGTTCCTGTACTTCTCCATTTTCTTTGTTTGGTCAGGGGGAAGTTTCTTTACTCACCAGTGGAAGTGGGGAGTACTGAGCTGCCTGTTTGTCCTCAGAGGAGTGGTTTAAGACAGTAACTTGTAATTCATTGGCCATTTTGGGTCATTTCCTGCCTTTTCCAGCCCCCTGCTATAAAGCACGCTTTAGCGCGGAGTTGCCACTAGAGCAGCATTGGACAGCGCCGGTTTAACAAGGTTAAACTTTTTCTGGCTCCATAAAGTCTGTTCTTAATTTTTTCCCTTAGAACTGCTCTACTAGTAACCTAAACATTATATCCCTTAACTAAAAAGTGCAGCACTTGTTCCTAAAAGTTTTTTCTGAGAAAAAAAAAAAAAAAAACACTTGTCTTAAAAGCATCTTCCTTGCAGGTTAAGCACTCCTATATTATACAAAGTCCCTCACTTTTGAAACCCCCCCAAGAGTACCCACTTCCTTACTAAGTCCTCTCTTATTCAGTCTCATACCTAACTTCTTAAATTTCTAGCATGTCGAAGGGCCAGATGCTGGCGTCCTCTCCTGCCCAGTTGGTGAATCTGGGAATATTGAGGCAATGTTACAATTGCCTCATGTACACAGACAATCCTCTCCTCCTCCCACATAACACAAATACTTGCGAGAGATGCAGCTATTTAGCCAAACTGGAGGCTGAGCTCTCTCAACTCAGGACTGGCAAGACCAGACAAGAGGAGAAGGCAACTACACACACCACAAAACCAGCCTCACATAATGCTACCACACCACTGAATCAAACACAAACGCACAAAGACTTACTCGGAGGCTCTGAGTAAAAATTTACCTAAACAGCAGAGGCCTCCAAAGCAGACACCCAAGCAACTGCTACCTCAAAACACCCCACAAGCAACACATAAACCACAAAATCAGTGTGCAAAGCAGTCACAGCCCTTAAGGCCAAATACAATACCAAACATACTTGTCATAGGTGACTCCATAAGACACACTGACGTCCCACTCACCAGGCTGAACAAGGAGAGGGTCACAGTAAGCTGCCTATCGGGCGCTAGAATTCGCCACATAACACAAGCACTCTGGTCACTCCACGGCAAGTACAAATATGACACAGTCATTGTCCATGCTGGTGTGAACGACCTGAGACGTACCTCCCTGGACTACATGAAAAGAGACATAGAGGAGCTCTCTGATTATGTAGCCCAGGCAGGTATGACCCTGACCTTGAGCAGTATCCTTCCTTCACCAAGAATACCACCACAATATAGAGACAAGATGATCAGCTTTAACAATTGGCTTAACTCCTGGTGTCATTCAAAGGGGATCCAGTGTCTGTCTGCCTGGGATGACATGCTTGACAAGCCATGCTGCTTTGCAAGGGACGGCTTGCACCTGTCACCCCTGGGATTCCGGATGTTGGCTAAGGCTCTTGTCACCCCCATAGTGCCTTTTTTAGGCAAGGCTCCAATTCTAGACCTACCACCCTAGAAAACAAAAATGAGAAGAAACTGAGGGTAATGCTGCTCAATGCCAGAAGTCTGAATCTCAAAATGCATGCACTCGAGGCCCTTCTCAGTATGGAGAACATCGATGTCTGTGCTGTAACTGAAACCTGGTTCAAGGCTCCTGAGAGCACCCCGGCACTATCAGGTTTTACCTCATATCATGCGTTCCGGCCCCAAAACCTGGACCACACCACAAAAGGAGGGGGTGTATCCATATTCATAAAGGATACCCACACCTCCAGGTTCGTGGCAACGCACGAAGCTTCGGAAACCATCCAGGTGCAACTAACCATAGGCAAAACTGCTCTACAATTTGTAGCATGTTACAGGCCACCCTCTCAAACTCAGGAACCTCACACAGCCTTCCTGAAGACACTGGAGGGTATAAATGCATCTCCAAACACCATCATATTGGGTGACTTCAACTACCCGAATATAGACTGGGAACATTACTCAAGCCCTAACTTTCTAGCTCAACGGTTCCTGGAATTCATAAATTCAAATGCCATGGAACAACTAGTCACTGTTCCCACGAGAGGAGAAAATATACTAGATCTCATTATCACAAACATGGGGACAAAATGCTCCGCACCAGAAGTATATCCCTCATTGGTGAGATCTGATCATAAACTAATCTCACTGGAAATCCACATCCCACTCCCACCCAAAACAAAAAAGACCACAGTGAAGAACTTCTCTAAAGCAAACTTCACACTACTCAAGACTGGTGTGGTATCCTTCAAGGCCCCTGAGCCATAGGAAACCACAACCCAAGCTGCGGAAGCCCTTACAAATGCCTTCTATGAACACCTCCAGGACTGCATGGATCAGGCAATCCCAAATAAAACCAAGATTCTTTCCACCAAGGGCAAACGTCCAGTCTGGTGGACCCCAGCCATTAACAAACTTTACAATAAGAGGAGAAAACTATTACATGATAAAACAAAATCCATAAAAGGGAAGTCACCCCTGATCATTCTTAGTAAAAAAATACGAGCACTCATAAAATCAACTAAGGCCAGTTTTGAGAGAAAAATTGCCATGGATTCAAAAGACAATCATAAGGCCTTTTTCAGCTATGCTAAGAACCTGGGTGGAAACTCCCAGATATGCTCAGAATTAGTCCAAAATGATACAAAAATCACTGAATCCACAGACATTGCCAACATACTGGCAGACAGGTTCAGTGCAAACTTCACCCCCCTCTGCCCCCCCAAAGGAGAGATAACTATCCCAGCGGAGTGTAGCCTCCCAGACATCTCAAATCCGCAGGTAAAAGCTGCTCTCTCTAAAGCTAAAATCACAGCATCAATGGGACCGGATGGTGTCCCCGGCTGTGTGCTACATGAGCTCAATGAGGAACTAAACCCGCACATAAGGCAGCTGTTTAATCTCAGCCTTATCACAGGATACGTGCCCAAGGAGTGGCGTATGGCAACTGTGGTCCCACTCCACAAAGGCGGTGCCTCTACGGACCCTGGTAATTACCGCCCCATAAGCTTAACAAGTCTAGTCTGCAAAGCTATGGAGAGGATCATAATAGAGCTCATAAACAAAGATATAGGGGACTTGCAGACATTGGACCCGTCCCACTTTGGCTTTGTCAAGGGCAGATCATGCCTTTTGAACTTGGTCGACTTCTTCGAAACAGTCACCAAGGCCATTGATGAGGGAAAGGCAGTCCATACAGCCTACCTTGACCTTGCAAAGGCTTTTGACAATACCCCACTCGGGTATTGTAGAAAAACTTACCAACTTAAATGTAAACCCATATGTCACAAGATGGGTTGCAAACTGGCTTAAGGACAGAACCCACAGGGTTAGAGTTGCTGGCGCTATGTCAGACTCCAAGCCGGTCACAAGTGGTGTCCCACAGGGCTCAGTCCTTGGCCCCCTATTGTTCGGCATCTACTTCTCAGAAGTACAGGCCAACATGGGAGGACTTTGGCTGACAAAGTTTGCAGATGACTGCAAACTGGGCGCCATAGTGGAAAGTGCATCAGACACGGATATCCCTCAGAGGGGACTCACAGAAACTGATAGCTGGTGCCAGAGCCATGGCCTGAAGTTAAACGCCAAAAAATGTATAGTCATACCCTTCGGGAAAAACAAGGTAACCCAAAGCTACCATATAGGTGGCAATCCTCTAAGCACAGAAGAGGTCATCAGGGACCTGGGGACCCAGGTTGACAGTGGCCTTTCTTTTGACACTCACATTGCTAAAGTGGTTAGAAAGACCTTCTACATTGCCTACCTGATCATGAAGGGATTCACATCCAGATCTAGTGAGGTCATTGTTCCCCTGTACTCTTCACTTATCAGACCAATGATCGAGTACAATGCCCCATTCGGGATGTATCTCACCCGACATCTGCAGCAATTGGAGAGACCCCAAAAGTACCTCACCAAAAGTATAAAGGGACTCCAAAATCTGTCATATGCTGCCAGATTGAAGAAACTCCAGCTCTATTCAGTCGCATACCGTCTGCTCAGAGGTGACATGTGCCTGACGTACAAGGCCATGTCCAACCAGGAATTAACGGACATGCTCCACCTCAAAAAATCCAAATCCACCAGAACAACTAGAGCAAGCGACTTAAACCTTAGCACGGATATAAACAGGACATGCTGGAGGGATAGATTTATCACTCAGAGACTCCCTATGCTGTGGAATAGAATCCCGGTCCATGTGAGGCAGAGCACCTCGCTGGCTCTGTTCAAGAGAAATCTTGACCTGTGGATGGGAGATCGTAGGTTTACCCCGGGAATCATCTCTATGTCACTGCTGGACAGAGGCACAACAAACTAATGGGCACAGTATTTTTTTCATATAAGGGGTGGCGCAAGCCACAAAACTCTGGGCTAGGCTTATAAATGCCTTAGGGCAGATAGCCCAGTAAAAACCTATGAACATCTCCAAGCTGGTCAAACAGTATGATGCACAGGAGACACTCCAGGTGCAGTTAACCATCGACAAGACCCCTATTCAAATCAGAATTGGCTACAGGTCCCCAATTTTGACTCAAGATGCCTACTCCAGCTATCTTGACCCCTTCAAATCTATCAAGATTCAACTCTTTACCCTGATCCTGGGTGACTAACTATCCAACCATAGACTGGAATAACTAATCATGCCAAAACACAAATGCCTAGAGATTTCCTTGAATTCATCAATGCAAATGCCTTGGACTAGTTGGTCGACAGCCCCACAAGAGGTGATACCATCCTGGACTTGATATTAACCAACACGAGTAACCAATGCAGCATCCCCCACAGTGTCACCCACCCTGATAAGATCCGACCACAAAGTGGTCACTTTCAAAGTCACCATCTCCCCCAACCCCGCCCCAGCTAGGGTCAAACAAACTTCTCCAAAGCGGATTACAGCCTCCTGAGGGAAGTTATAAACCATTTCACAGCCCCTCCCCATCCACAGGAACTGGCGCATATATCCAAACCTACACCCAAGCACTATACCAGCATTTATACAGCTGCATGGAATCAGAAATACCAGACAGGACAAAAATCATCCTCCTCAAGAAAGAGTAAACCTGTCTGGTGGACATCTGCAGTAAATAAACTCTATAATAAAAGGAAAAAAAGTGCTGTCCAGGACCGAGAAGGAGCATGTGCCTAATTGGAAGCCATCTCTGCTTGGCCTGAACAAGCAACTAAGAGCACTAGTGAAATCCTCCAAAGCAAACTTCTAGTCCAAACTGGCCACATCTACTAAAGACAATCATAAGGCCTTCTTAATATATGTCCCCAATCTCAAAGGAAGCACTCAGATCTGTTCAGAACTGGTGGTCAAGGACACCATGTACACAAATGCCATAGATATAGCCAACCTTCCGGCAGACAGGTTCAGTGAAAACTTCACCCCTCTGTCCCATTAGTAAATCAGGACATACCCAGAACCTGCCCCCTCCCCTTATCTCTAGGGAGAGAGTCATCACTACCCTCTCAAAAGCAAAAAATACAGCCTCCATGAGACCTGATAACATCCTAGGCTGCATCCTATATGAACTCAGGAACTTGCAGCATCATTAGGCACCCTGTTCAACCAATGCCTGACTACTGGCTTCATTCCAGCCGAGTGGAAGGCAGCCACTGATCCTTTTACGTCCACCAATCCAGGAAATTGTAGACCCATCAGCCTACCTAACCTGATCTGCAAGGCCATGGAAAGGATCATGGACCTTATTAACAAGAACATTGGCAACCTCCAAACACTCAATCTCACACAGTTTGGTTTCATCAAGGGGAGGTCACGCCTGTTAAACTTGGTTGACTTCTTTGAGAGTCACCAAAGCCAGGGACGAGGGGAAGATGGTGCACACAGTCTACCTTGATATAGCCAAAGCCTTCGATACTATATCCCACTCAGGTCTAACAGATAAAGTCTCTCAACTAGGAATCAATCCATATGTTATATAGCAAACTGGCTTCTTGATAGAACCCACCTAGTCAAAAGAGGGGAAGCCACCTCAAGCAGTAGACCCATAACGAGCAGTGTACCCCAGGGATAGATGCTGTCATGTACTCAAGTAGATGGAGAGCTGCAGAAGGTTTGGAATCCCGAAGAATGTGAGATGTCTTAAGTCTGGCTATCTGGGTGAGTGTATCCAGGCAGCAGGCCATAAATTCCAACCCTTGTACTTGTTCCTGGATAGACTTTTTGAGATGTACTGCAATGCCCAAGGACGAACACAGCTGGAGTACGGGGCCTTGATGACAGATGCTTTTGTGGAAGTGGTGAGGAGCCAATCATCCAAATACAGAAAGACCTGGAACCCCTACAGCCTGAGCCAGCTGCCACTACAACCATACATTTGGACATTCAGGAAAAAATAAGTTATGTACTCACCATAACTTTTCATGTTTGTTATCCATCTCGCCATTCCTTCTTACAATGATGGGTTCAGAGCCGATCCTTGGCTCCGACTCGGCCGAATACTTAGCTGAAAGTCTCAAACCTGGCTTGTGGCAAGAAGATATCCCACAATGCAGTGGTGTAATTCCCCAGATCTTGTTTACTGTTCATAATGAACAATATGTACACTATATACATATCTACAAACACACACACACACATATATATATATATATATATATATATATATATATATATATATATATATATATATATATATATATATATATATATATCAACATATATCCAAACTCATACTATATGTACTGGAAGGAGAAAAGCTGAGACAAAACTCCTGAAAGTAGTAAAAAAAAATCTACCAGGTCCACAAGGAGTCTTTGGCAGGGGGAAGGAGGGAAGGTTCGTGAGAATGAATGGCGAGATGGACAACAAACATGGAATGTTATGGTGAGTACATAACTTCTTTATGTTATGTAGTCCTATCTCGCCTTCATTCTTACAATGATGGGACAGCTGTCCCTAGCACCTTTTCCTGGGTGGCTCACGGGAGTACACCTTTAAGCACCGTGGAATCAAATGATGCCCTTCCCTGGAGGCCAAATCCACTTTGTAATCAGTGATAAAAGTATGTGGAGTAGACCAAGCAGCTGCTGCACAAATATTATCTATGGGAATTCTGGCTTAAAAGGCAGATGACGTAGCCATTGCTCTAGTGGAATGAGCCTTCACTTTGAAAGGTAAAAAATGAATGTAATACAATTTCAAAGCCAATTAGAAAGAGTAGTTTTTGAGACTGAGGATCCTTTTTTTTTGCATCAGAGAAAGCTACAAATAATTGGTCAGATTTTCTGAAGTCTTTGGTTCTATGCAAATAGAATCTGAGTTGTCTATGTACATCCAGTTGATGTAATTTTTACTCTGCCTTATTGCTATGGTTAGGAAAGAACACTGAAAGTTCTATGGATTGGTTTATGTTGTTTGGAGAAGAGACTTTAGGTGGAAAGGATGGGTTTGTACATAAGGATACCCTATCCTTATGAAAAATCAAGTATGGTGGTTTACAGAAAGAGCTTGCAATTCTGACACCCTTCTAGCAGAAGTTATAGCCACTAGAAACAAGGTCTTCCATAAAAGGAACTTGAGGTCTGAAGACGAAGAGGGCTAGAAGGGAGGTAACGTGAGATGAAACAAAACAAAATTTAGATCCCAAGGAGAAAGGAGTTCTTTAAAGAGAGGTCTTAATAAGGAAGAACCTTTTAAGAAGGCTCTACACAACCTGTGAGACATTAAGTTGGAAGTAGTATCACTAATATGAAAATTTGAAATTGCTGCAGCTGAGCCTTGTTGAAACAGTTCGCCAAAAATTCCAAAATAGAATTGAATAGGTGCAGATAAAGGATCAATGTTCTTATCTTGAACTCAAAGGGAAAACCTCTTCCTTCTAGAATACAGCTTTCTAGTGGAAGCTTTATGGGAGGACATTAAGGTATGTCTAACCGTAGGAGTGAAATTGTGAAGCCTGACTAAATTGGGATGTGGAGCAGCCAAGCTGTCAGTTTTAGGGTGTGCAGAGAAGGATGAAGCTCCCCTGACATGAGTCAGCAGATCTGGCACTGGGTCCAGAATCCAAGGCTTCTCCTGAAGGTGAGGCCAAAGGAAGGGGAACCAAACTTGGCAAGGCCAGTAAGGGGCAATGAGAATTATCCTGCTTATTGAGCTTTGTGCTTTCTGAATTACTCTGGGTATGAGAGGAAACGGCGGAAAGGCATATAGAAGTCCCAAGGGCCAATCGTGAGCAAGAGCGTCTGAAGGTGTCTCCCCTGGAGGGGGAATTAGGGTAAAGTAGTTGCTGCACTTGGTATTCATGGGAGTGGCAAAGATCGCAGCAAGGTTGTCCCCATGTCTGGAAAATCATTTCCACTACATTCTGATTGAGAGACCACTCATGAGGCATTAGGATTGCTCTGCTCAGCTTGTCCGCCATCACGTTGGACTTCCCTGGAAAGTGCACTGTGATTAGAAGGCATTGGGAAGAAACTGTTCATTGCCATACTCTTAGGGCTTCTCGACAAAGGGGGTAAGGTCTGGCTCCCCCCTGCTTGTTTATGTACCAAACCACAGACATATTGTCTGACTGGATCGCAACAGTCCCTAGAGGAAGAGAGTCAAAGTGCTTGCAACGCAAGAAGCACTGCTCTCATCTCTAGAACATTTACATACAAGTGAGCCTCGTGTTCCTGCCATATATCTTGAACTGTTCTTCCCAGATAATGCCCCCCCCCCCAATCTGGGAAGTGTCAGTGGTCACTGTAGCTACTGGTTGAAGTGGAACAAAGGGTCTGCCCATTGTCACATGACTGGAGTGCATCCACCATCTCAAGTTTTTCTTGCAAGATTCCGTTATTCTGATCAGATGAGACATTGGAAGCTCTTGCAGTGACCATTGGGAGAAAAATAGCCATTGAAGAATCCTCATGTGCATTCTGCAAAGACGAACTAGTGTAATCGTGGAGGCTATTGTTCCTAATAAGCATAGAATTATCTTTGCTTTCACTTTGCTCTTAGGAAGGAGGTGAAGTATCTGCTGTCTGAGTGCTATAACTCTTTCTGTTGGAAAATGTGCTACCATAAATGAAGTGTCTAGATCTGCACCTATAAATGTAATATGTTGACAAGGCAACAAGGCAGATTTTTGAGAATTTACTGTAATGCCCAGTTGATTGCATATGTCCAAGGTTAGGTCCCTGGCTTGTAGAGGTAGATGCTTGGTGGTGGCAGACAGGAGCCAGTTGTCTAGATAGGGAAACATACGGAATCCTAAACGTCTCAAGTGAGCCATGGCTACTGCCATACATTTGGTGAACACTCTGGGGGCTGTAGTGAGACCAACGTGCAGAGCTCTGAACTGATAATGGCTGGCTCCCAGCCGGAACCGTAAGTACCTTCTTGATGTCCTGTCCATTTTTATGTGGTAGTAAGCATCTTGAAGGTCTATCAAGCACATCCAATTGTCTTTCCCTAGAAAGGCAATTATAGACTGCAGTATCACCATTTGGACTTCTTGACAGATCCGTTTAACTTGCTTAGGTCTAATATGGGCCTCCAGTCCCCTGTTCTTTTTGGCACTAAAAAGAATCTTGAGGAAGTTCTGAATCCTATTTGGTCTGAGAGGACTTCTTGGGTGACTTTTGTGGAGCAACTTTTGAATCTCTTCAGATGCTTGTTCCCCTAGATTGGGTGGAACATCTGGGAGTGTTTTGGTCTGTGGGACAGGTTTGGAAAAAAGGATGGAGTATCCTCTGGATATTATGTTTAGTACCCATTTGTCATTTGTGATATTTCACCAGGCTTCTGGGTATATTAGGTTCATAGGTAGGTACTAGGCTATTGGCCGTAGGGCCTATATAAGCCTAGCCAAAAAGGTACCCTGGCTTTCGCCACCCAAGAAAATTATTTTGCTGTGCCCCTGTCGAGCAGAGCCATAGAAGTGATCCCAGGGGTGAATTTTCTATTTCTTCTCCAATCAACATTTTTCTTGAAGAGTGCTTATGAAGAACTTTGTCTGATATAGACAGGTAAGTTTATTCCAGAGTATGGAAAGTCTCTGGGTCAGGAATCTATCCCTCCAGCATGTTCTGTTTATTGTGGTGACAAGGTTTAGGTCCCTAAAGCGTGTAGCTCAGAGGGATTGGGATTTCTTTAAGTGGAGCATGTCCAACAGCTCTGGGTTTGACATAGCTTTGTATGTTAGGCAGAGATTGCCTCTGAGTAGGCGATATGCGACAAAGTAAAGCTCGAGTTTTTTGAGATAGTCTGCGTAGGGCATCTGTTTGAGGCCTGTAATCCTCTCTGTGAGGTATTTCTGCAGCCTTTCCAGTTGTTGTAGATGTCTTGTGAGGTACATACCAAAAGGGGCATTTTACTCAATAATGGGTCTAATGAGTGCAGAGTAGAGGGGAACAATGACCTCTTTTCCTGGATGAGAAACCTTTTGTGATGAGGTGTGCCACATAGGATTTCCTGACTAATGTGGTGATGTGATTACCAAAGGAGAGACTGCTGTCCACCTGTGTCCCAAGGTCTCATCACATTTACGGTGTTAAGTAGACTACCGCCTATGTGGTAGTTCATGGGTACAGAGTTTTTACCAAAGGGGATGACAATGCACTTTTTGGCACTGAGCTTGAGGCCATGGCTTTGACACCAGGCATCTGTCTCAGTGAGGCCCTTTTGTAGGATGTCCACATCGTTAGGAGTTTCGATTATGGCTCCTAGTTTGCAGTCATCTGCAAACTTCGTTAGCCAAAGACCTTCTGTGTTAACCTATACTTCAGAGAAGTAGATACCAAACAGGAGAGGACCCAGGACTGAACCCTGTCTTACTCCACATGTCACTGGTCTGAAGTCAGGTTTGGAGTCTGCTACTTTCACAGTGTGGGCTCTGTCAGTGAGCCAGTTGGCAACCCATCTTGTGACACAGGGATTTATACCTAGTTTAGTGAATTTATCTAGAATTCCAGAGTGGGGGATGGTGTTGAAAGCCTTGGCGAGATCTAGATAGGCTTTAGTGACTGCTTCAAAGAAGTCTATCAGGTTAAGGAGATATGATCTGCCTTTTACAAACCCGAACTGGGTGAAGTCCAGAGTTTGGAGATTACCAATGTCTTTGTTTATAAGTTCCGTGATGATACATTCCAAGGCCTTGCAGACCAGGCTCATCAGGCTAATGGGTCAGTAGTTTCCGGGGTCCATTGTGGCTCCCCCCTTTGTGGAGTGGGATAACTGTCGCTGTGCGCCATTCAGTGGGCACAAAGCCTGAGGTGAGGCTATGATTGAACATGGTACTGGGGTGCCAGTTCGTTCTGTAGTTCATGTAGAACGCAGCCTGGGATGTTGCCAGGTCCCTTGGATGCTGCATTCTTGGCTTTGGAGAGTGTTTTTTACCTGTGCAGCCATGATTACAGGAAATTTGCATTCTTCCAGTACAGAGATGGGCCCTTTAGGGGGTGAGAGGGAGGTAAAGTTAGCACTGAACCTATCTGCCAGGAAGTTGGCAATATCTGTTGGTTCTGTATATTTAGTGCCATTGTGCTGTAACTCAAGAGCAGACCTGAGTGTTGCCATTGAGATTCTTGACATAGCTATAGAATGCTTTGTGGATGTCCTTAGAATCAGTGGCGATTTTGTTTTCCTAATTAGCACTGGAGGATTTTATGAGGGATCTCAGCTTCTTACTGAGGCTGACCAGGGAGTTCCTCCAATCAAGGGATTTTACTCTTTTTTTGCAACAGTTTCTTCTGTTGTAGAGTTTGTTTATGGCAGGGGACCACCAGATTGGCTTCCTTTTTTTGGAGGATAGTATCTTGGTTCTGTTAGGAATAGCATGATCCATGCACTTGTGTAAGTGCGTATAAAGTGCACTTGTGTAGGATTCAGCAGTCGTACCTCTATTGTCTATCTGCATGGGTGTCGTGAAGTTTGCCACTTCTGTTTCAAGAAGCGTGAAGTTGGCTTTGGAGAAATTTTTTATGGTAGTTTCCCTAATGGGGGATAGGGCGGGATGTGGATGTCTAGGGTGATTAGCTTGTGGTTGGATCTGACCGAGGAACTGACCTTTGGTGTGGAACACCGGTCGCCCATGTTGGTAATGACCAGGTCTAGGATATTGCTGCCCCTGATGGGGGTGTGGATAAGTTGATCCAAGGCACTGGAATTTATGAATTCCCAAAAACGTTGAGTAAAAGAGTTGGTACAAGAGTAGTTTCCTCAGTTAATGGTGGGGTAGTTGAAATCACCCATCATTAGGGTGTTGGGTTGTACCTTAATATTTTCCAGTGCATCAAGAAATGAGGATAACGTCCCCCCGACTGCCTGAGTAGAGCAGTTGGACTTTTCAGGAGCACTGATAAGGGAGTCCGCAAAAGGAATCAGTGTCATCCTCGTTTTGTGGGCCCCCTCTGCCTCTGAGGCAGCGTCTACCATTATTACCTTCCCCTCTGCCCCTGGGGAAGGTATCACCCAGTGAGTCTTGGAAAAATCTCTGGGATCTTTTGAACCACATCTTTCCGCTCTTCTGACCTTTAGGATAAGGTCTTGAAGGTACAGAAAAACGTACTCCAATGGCAGAGAGAGTTTTCCCTTCCTGCTCGCACCAGGTTAGAGTGTCTTTTGCTTTGGGTCCAAAGAGTGAGGAACCATCAAAAGGGGCATTAGTAAAAGTAGACAAACTGGTATGCAAAACTGCACAAGCGCATCCAGAACTGTCTCAAGGGAAACTCCAGAACCTGCTGCCCTGCTCGCTCCATCTGCTGCGTATGATATGAGCCTCATGGAGGAGTTGATAATGGAATTTAAGGTGGACAGTTGGGAGGAGACCCTCTCATTCACCCCCACAGCTAATGAATCTTGCAGAGCATCTCCTAGCTCTTTCAGGAGATCTCTTTGTAGTCTGTTGAAATGGGATAAGTAATTCAGCGATCGCAGTGAGAAAGTTGCTGAAGAAAAGATACGCTTCCCATATCTGTCCATCGTTCGAGAGTCTTTATTCGGAGGATGAACAGATGAGGAAGTCTTTGCAAGTTCCTTCTTGGTGGCTGCTGCCACCACCTTAGCATCTACAGGTACTCCCTTTGTTAGAAATTCCTTGCCCAAAGGAGCTGACAAAACTTTGTTGGCCTCTGAGCGACCGGTTCCATAGTGTCAAGCGACTCCCACTCCTTTCGATTAACCAGGTCCATTAGTTCATCAAAAGGCAGACACACCCAGGAGGGCTGAAGATTGAGACCAAAAAGCCTTCAGGTATACTGATTCATCAGAAGGGGTGGTGGTCTGCCAATCGCCTCTTTGCTTGAGGATCTCTAGAATATCTACAAATGAGATACCGACGACCGTGGGGACCCTTCCGACTCATTGAGGTCAGTGTCTGAAGTGATGGACTCATCTGGGGAGTCAACATGCTTCCTCTTGCAGGTTCTCTTCTGAGGAGGCTCCTCAGAAGGATATTCTGGGGAGGCCTCGGATGAGAGGGGTTCGCCCAGTGGGGGATCCTAAGGCTCTGGGTCTCTGCTGTCTTAAGGAATGGGTGGTGCTGAGACAGTAGCAGGTGCCTTGGAGGGATGAGTACTGGTATCCTTCTGTGGTGCTGAATGGGTAAACAACACGCTCATCAGCTCAAAGTGGATCCCACCAGCTCCGAAGACTCCCTCGGCTCCGAGGAGACAGAGGAAGTCGACGGAGCCAATGAGATCAGACCAGAGGCTGATGTGGGAGTCAAGCTAACCCGAGCAGATGTTCAGAGAGGTGGGCTCGGCACCGAAGAGGATCAGGGCAGATAATCCCCCTCGGGGCCGACCAAGGAACCTTGGCTCCCAGACTCACCAGACGGTGCCAAGAAAGTCAGAGCAGATGTCAGCTCAGTGAACACCAAAGGGGGTCTCAGAACAGATAGGTCCAAAGTAAGTGGTACCAAGCACTCTGGCTCCAATAGACCAGCTTGGATCGGAGAAGGAACAGTGGGCACAGTAGGCTCCGAAAACAAATGGGTGGGAGCCGAGAATAATTTAGTCAGCGCCGCCGACTTCAGGAGTCTACAGACCACCCATTACACATCATCATCTGATAAGGTTCTTGTAGACCTGGAACATAGGGAAGGAGATAGAGACCTATAGAAGATTGGAGATCTCAAGGTCGGAGAAACCGGCAAAATCTCAATGGGCCGGCTCCGAGTGGAGGTATCTTGCGACTCCAAAGGCTTTGGAGCCTAAGTACCAGGCCTATCAACCAAAAGGACTTCAGATGGCTCCGAGGACTGTGGAGATGAGGAAGTAGTGGCCTCTGAAATTTTTGGGGGTTGGACTGGCGACTAACTAGCCAGTGTAGCTGGAGATTGTCTTTTATGAGATTTATCCTGTTTTGAAGAAGGAGACGAAGAGGAGGAGGAAGAGCTATGAATGGCTTCCTCAAAAGAAGGCTTTAAGAGCCCTTTTAGAATCAACTTGTTTCTTCTTTCCTGAAGAACTCTAGCACTAAATGAATGACAAAAGGTTCAGTCTTCTTGGAGATGAATGGCACCAAGACAAACGCAAACATGTCCATCTGTGATGGACATTTTTTGTGAGCACTTTTGACATTTTTTTAAATCCTGAAGGCTTATGTTCTCTCTCTTTTTGGTCTTTAGACATTTTCCAAATAAGTCCCTAAAGGCAATAGCAAAACCACAACAAAAATTTATTAGCTAAGACTACACAGGATACCAAAGGGGCCTAGAAAGCAACGTCAAAAGCAGTGCTAAAGGGGAAAAAACTATCACTATTTAACAAGAAGCAGCAAACAGACATTAGTTAAACCTAGTAAGAATAAAGCTAAATATATGCAAAAATAGCAAGTTTTGACAAAGGCAAACAGAAAAATATATCACAACTTAGCCACTGCCAAGATGAGTGCATACAACCTCATAAAGTGGCAAACGAGATCTGGTGAATTACACCACTGCATTGTGGGATACCTTCTTGCCATAAGCCAGGTTTGAGACTTTCAGCTAAGTATTTGGCCAAGTTGGAACTGAGGATCCGAACCAATCATTATAAGAATGAAGGGGAGACAACACATCTATGATTTCATGTTCTTACATACTCTTTTCAAATTAACATTTAAAATACTAGTATTTAGACTAATACTCTTACCATTTTAGATTCCTCTGTGCAATTTGTGTGTGTGAGCACTAGCAACATCAATGAATCTTCAAGAGGGCTCTCTGCAGTACCTAACAGCTGGGAATCTCCTACACGATAGCTTTCTCTTTACAGCTGTATGATTTGTAGCTTTCTCTCACGTGCCCACTGCTAATCTACACCAAAGCATCACTGTGCTAGGTTAGTAGGATACACCCAGAGACATGCTTCTCACTTTCACCCCACTAAATACAAGACAGTAGCACTTAAAAGAAAGAAAAATATACAAGATGTTAAATTATAAACCCACAGCAAGTGGAGGGACCATTAGTTATCACGGTTATGAATGGATGGACATAAGCACCAACTAAAGAGGACCCTGTAATATTAGAATAAGTACTCATCTAGCTGTACTGTCTGCACCTGTGAAGAATGTCAAGCAGTAAAATAAACTGTCCCAAGGGAGGCAAGAGCCAGATAAGCCAAATGTGTCTTAGAAGACTGACATAGAAGTGCCACAGGAAGGTTAACTCCAAGACTGAAGATCTAAGCAGTAACATTTAGCAAATGTCTGCAGAGAAGAGCAGGGGGCTACAGCACTGATTTCAGCAATGGATATATTCTTGAGACAAGTGAAGGAAGCAGCACCACCAAACAAACATCTATATAAACACTGACAGCATGGTGACAATAGATGATGCACTTGGTTATCTACATGGAAAGTAGCTGCTTGGCAACAAAGTTCCCTTTTGTAAAGACAAGCAGGCAAACAGCTTTACTGCGTTTCTCAGCCCAGGCAAACTCAAGTGAAACCAGTGGTATGCACTAACAATGGGAAGGTCCCCCCTATCTCTGGGAATTGACATCAAAAGAAAATGGGGGTGCCAGCAGATTGATTTGTGGATAATCATCATCATAAAGAGAAAGTACAGGTTTGTTTTGGCAGATGTAATTCCCCTTACATGCTATATAGGTTTTCTGCAGTTGAAAGACTGCAGCTACAAAATTCACCCAGCAGACATAATGGTCTTCAATCCAAGAGAAGATTTTCTTTGTTCACCAACTCAGCTGGTTCAAAAGATGAATGACATACATGCCTGCGTGTCATGATGTTAGAAGTCGCAAAGAGGAAAAGTCAGGCTCTTTTACTGAAGGCTTCATATGAACCTCACTCAGAACTGCTTGGCAAAATAGTGGTGAGCCAGGGTCATTCCATACAAAAGGTCACGATTAACTAGACATAAGGCCCTGCAAGTTAAATGATACTGGCTGTTAAAAAAAAATAAAAAAATTACTAGGAAATGGACATCAAAATCTAAACCAGCCATAACAGAAGTATAGAATATTGTAAAGGAGATTAAAGGACTGGAAGAGGAATCTTTAAAAAATAGAACGAATACATTGCATAAAAATACATATAGCTTGTGGGAACAATATGCTCAGGAGGAAAAATGAAACTTAATGGAATGCATGATTTGAGCAATTTATGTAATGTTTGAGTGGTTAATGTACACAATTGTTTTCATTTCTACAATCATATGTGTGCCCATGTCATTACCTAAATATCGTGGATTTAATTAAGTTTGGCCCCAGTAAAACACTTGCTGAAGACAGACCAAGCAGATGAACAAACTGAAGAGAAGGAGCATAAATCATCCTAAAACTGAACTGCTTCCACATGCTTGTTTAGATATTATTCAATAGACTTTTTCTGAATCAAATTAGGAGCAACTCTGGGAACAGTTTTCTCTACTACAAGAGATGGCTGTAACTCCTTCTCCATAGCAGGCCACATCCCTTGAAACACAGAAGAATTCAGATCAAATCCTGACGACCACCAGCAAAGCATCCGTCAAGGCACATGACTGGTTTGGTTGCTGCAAGAGGAGGTCCACCTAAAGACTTGTAAGGACTGTCCAGTAATAAACAACCAAGCAAAAGGTATCGGACACGGAAAAAGATGGAGAACAGGATGGGCAATCCTGCCCTTTGGGAGGCATGGTCCAAAGAGGGGAGTTGCCCTTGAATGCAGTCAACTGGGAGGGGGAGGGGGGGTGAGAAAAGTAAGTGGGTAGGGCATTAAAAAAAAAAACCTCTGACAGAAGCACAGACGAGCAGAATCCCCCCCCCCCCCAAGGATACCAATAGGGTCCACAAATTATCCCAGCAAATCAGAGGAGGTAGGAGTAAGGCAAGTAGACCCAGTGTGTATGTGGGGCACCAAACGCTGAGCTTGTCCTAGGGAACAAAAAAAATCAGTAGCTGCTCCGGTGGAGTAGAGGGACAAAGCTGTATCTACAGCCCAGCTGATCCTGGTTTGATTAGCAGCTCAGGGGGATGATTGAAAAGCAGGGGTGGGATGTACATGCCTATCTTGGGGGTGGGCAGTTATGGGGCACTCCTCACAATGATTCCCAGTGGAGAAGAAAAGGTGGTGGGGGCCTGGCTGAGCTGCTATAAAGGCAGGGTGATATGCTATATGCCCACCTCATGGATGCAACCATACAGGCTACAATGGTGGTGGTGGTGGATGTAATGACATAGGTCCAAAGTAAACACCCCAGACTGATGTTGGTGGCCAAGATCCCCCCCCCCCCCCAGATGCCCTGAGGTTCCATGACAGGATCCAGAGAAACTGGAGTTAGTCCATGAGAGTATGGAGAAGCTGGCAGACCTGGTACAGACAAGGGGCACTGGGTAGGAAGGCCATAGGATGATGCATGGTAGCACAAAAAGCACTCAAAATGTCATCAGTATCTGAAAGGGGTTCCATGTTATTTAAATGGGTAGGTAAACCTTCATGCTGTACTTAACAATGAAACTGCATAAGATTGGCAGCATATATGGAGTCATTCTGATAGATGCAATAATAAGAAATGTACCAGAGTCCAAAACAACAGCAATGTCCTTAATGCACACCCTGCTTTGTAGTGCAACACTCAAATTAGACTACATTTATTATTTTGGACAACAGAAGCAACATTTTTGCCAATGATAATTACCAAATGAAATACAAGTTAAAGACAACAGTAAACACAAGTGCAACAACTGAAAAGTGAAGAAACAATATGATACATTAATGCACATTTACTTCATACAAGCAGGTACATCTGTTAATAAGGACCCACACATATACCCAAAAGTAAATGTAAAGTGATAGATAAATGAAAGCAGTGCTGTGACTTACCTTGTATCCAGGCCCTAACTGATGTATTGCAAATATCTGGGCTGGATTAAGTGCATCGCTAAATACATAAACAGCTCCAAGCTGGCCACAGAACACTCTATTTGCATCTGCTGTTTCCGATGATCCCAGAAAACACTTGTCGTAACTCTGATGAAGAAAGCAAACATTAGTGATGCAAGTTTGTTATTCAAGTGTAAACCTCTGATGCAGCCCAACCAATAAGTGGATTTGAGACAAAACATTTCCTCATTACAGACCGTACTAATGACACCATATTCTAATCAATAAAGACTAGCAAGAGAAAGACAGTAATACTTAAACAACGTGCCACCCAGCATGGGCATCTGACAGATATCTTACAATGTCCAGAGTACCTGCAAAGCATGGGGGATAAAAGTCAACCAACATGAGTAAACAAAAAGTTAAATTCCTACAATGCCCTTTTTTTCGGAAACAAATACTCCTAAGCAAGAGCAAGCCACAGCTGCATTACCTGTAAACAGGCAGACAACAAGGTTAATAATGACTACATGCCACAAACAAAACAATACACTGTGATAAAACAGAATAAAGCTAAAGCTATAAAGAAACAAAACAAACAAATACATGTATTAAAAAAATGGAATACAGTACCCACTTAATCCAACAGTAGTTAAAACAAACAAGTGGTATATGCCACATGTTGCCTGTTTCTACAGCCACCGCATATTCTCGAATGCTGGAACACAATTTCAAAAGACTAAGCTCATGAGAAGAGCAAAAAACAGAAGTCAGAAAATGTTGTTTCAGTCAGAAGAGTAACAAGGTCTTCCTTGGCCCCCTCCCCCCAAGCCAGACTTCCACCTCTGCTTCACTCAGAGTGAGACCTGGCCACTGAGATCCATTCCATTCACAAATCAATGCCATGCTCCAGTTCACAAAGATGCAACTGAACACAAGGTCTTCCTAGCAAAACACACATCCCCACCGGGCACAATACATAAATACAGACAGAAGTACTTCACAAAGGCATAACACACAGTGCAAAACCATTGGAGAGGGGGGAATGCACATATGTGTCTACTGGGGGCCTGCAGGAGGGCTAAGTGACTAGGCTGAACAATCATGGAGGATCTTCTTCAAAATTCTTCAGGTATGATTTAGTGACACAAAAGATGCTGAAGGGTATCTATCAAAGCTTCACCATACAAGTATTCTAGAGGACAGTACTGACAACCACTGCTAAGACAACTGCATTGATGGTCCCAGCACTTGCTACAGTAAAGCCACCAAGTAACAAAGATGATTTTCTCCAAGTACACAGAATGCTCACTGCTTGCGGGGGGGTAACTGACTTTTCAGGCAAGTCTCAGGCCTTCAGGTAAAAAGCATGAATATATATTAAGTAAAGATTGCGCTCTCTATTATAAATACAAATACTTGTGCATATTTTATGTATCTATATGTACAGAGGAGGAGCCCAATAATTCTGAATTACTTATGCTTTAAATATCTCAGACAACTTATACCATGTTAGAACTTGATCCAAGGAATAACACATTTAAAATAAATTAGGTAATGCCAAAAGGGATAGAAGAGAACCCCCATGACTTCCTGGATGATGGCTCCTTACAGATTGATAGTTATAGCACCTTAAGAAGGTACGCATAGAGTCAAGACAATAAAAAAATCAGTTCAGGAGTTAGTTGTAAATGCTCATCTCTCTGTCTTTTTGCATACTTTTCATGCTATGGAGTCCGTTTTCATAAGGTAACTCGGAATGCACTTACTTCCAAAACCATAAATCCCTGCTTTTGAAATGTTTTGTTAAAAAAAAAAACTGCAATCCAGTCAAAGGCATACGAACAAACCCTTACTCAACGAAGGCAATTCACCTATACTTTTTAGTGAAAGAAATTCAGCTGTCAAAAGTATACATATCACATCTCTGTGCAGTATGCCTATAACAAACAGTAATTCCTCAGCATGTCCACCTCTTCACCCTTCCCTAGCATCAGATGCAACATAGCATCACTGAAGTGAATATATGTATTATTACTGTTTTACTTATTTTCGGAGTGGTTAAGCCCACTTTTCAGAGGAAACCCAGGAGCAATGTTGTGTTAACTTGACTTGCTTAGAATCACACAGTAATCAAATGAAGATGGAATGAAACAAACCCTGCACCCTGGGGCACAGGAGGCAGCCCATTAACAGGCCAAGGATCTAGTCCTCTGCACTAACTGCCAGACTTCATTACGTAGCCCTTTTACTTTCAGCATAATTTGGCAAATTTCTCTGTGAAAGTGGAGTAAATGAAATGGCTAGTAAAAGACTACTGTAATCCTATTACAAAGGACGTCAAACATACCCATGATGATGATGATACCCTTCTACCCCAAAAACAAGTTTGTGGAAAAATTTAATGACCACTATAACAGACATTAAGCAAGAAAATACTGGGACTAAAGTGACTGCACACCTCACATAAACACAAACCACCTCACAAACACAAACATTAACTCAGAAAACAAACATACCAGGATGCTGAAATGGAGGGTAATTTGGGGGGAAAAGTGAATGATAAGATTTGTACCATCAGAAAGATGCAATGCCTAGGGCTGAAATAACATGAAAAACTAGGTGTACTATTCCTGTAAAATGGATTTCATTATAATGATTACAGTGACAAGGAGTGTGACTAATGGCATTCCAACAATACAGTGCGTGTGTGTATATAAAGCCATACTTAGAGAAATGTTATTTTACAGGGTCTCTACGATGGGGTCTATATATTACGTGATCACAACGAACGCTCTAAGAGTGAAAATGCAGCACAAAGTGCTTTTTGTGGGATAGGGGTACAATGAAGAACAGAATATTTGCCCTTTCCTTACTGTAGTGCGATCTCGGAATTAATATATATTTATATATATTTAGTGGGGGGGGGGGCAGCCTCACCAGTAATGGTTTCCATGCGCTGCATTTTCGCTCTTTACAGTATTCATTATTGTGATCAATCGATCACGTAATACAGACCCTCCTATGACCACACACTTGTATTTGAAATAATGAAATAACTCAGCCCTGTGACAATCCCCAAGAACAGGTCTGCATTAAGTAATATGACACTGTACCAAAAGGGGGTTTTCATGCAATCTGCAAATGCACGCATGTACTAAAGTTTCACCCTCTTGCCTGGTCTTCAGAACTTAAGACTGACAAGTCTTCATTCTTCATTCATGAAACAATTAAGCTTTGCACATACAGCAGATATTTGTAGCTTCATCTGGGAAGCCCTCAAAAACAAAAATCAAAGAATGAAAGTAAGCTCTGTAGTGCAGAGATAATGCCATGACTGACTCAGATGACTTGAGACTGACAAGTGACTCTGGAAGCTGGAAGGGCTGTGAAGGGGGGGGACTGAGATGCATGACTTATGTTGGGACATTCACTTTGGAGGGTTGTGGTGGCTCCTTCCCCTAGAGTGCCAAGCGAAGATTACTACCCTGAAAAGAGGGTATGGGTTGGTCCACCCAAGACTGTGCAGTAGCCCATGAGGAGGCATGTCAGAGGCCAGGCACACCTCTGTATCAAGTGCAGACGAGGACTCTCTGCTGTAATGCAGAAGCCCACTTTACTAGGGGGTGGGGTCGGGCTCCAGTCACACAAAAAATAAAAATAAAAAGCCCTAACAGCTGCTGTGATGACAGTTCTAGTATTGACTCTTGCCTCATCGGAAATAAACGGACTGGGAATAGCTCTCATCCCATAGGGAACAAATATGTTTATAAATCACAGGAAGCTGATGGCCGGTAGGCAGATGGACTCCAAAAAGAATGCAATTGGTTGGGAGGGTGGCCTAATGATTAAGATGTTTGCCTTGCAAGCACAAGGTGAAGGGTTTGAGTCTTACAAGGGATAATTGGCTAGGCTTAAAGTGGCTCGCAAGGGCAGTTAGCTTAGTATTAATCTATGAACCTAATTAAATTCAAAATTTAAAAATTTAAATAAATCCTATAGTAACAGCTTTGAGATAAAGGCTACCTCAAAGGGTCATGGATCATACAACCAAATATAAAAAAAAATTACACACTTACCTATAACATAATATTATGGTACTGTAAGCAGATTTCAATGAAATAATTTAGACAGGTTCGGCTTTAAGCAGTATTACACTATTCCTAAGAGTTTCTCAATGCAATCTACAAAGACAATAAACCCACAAACACATTTCATCCTTTTCTTGTATCAGTGTGCTGCAGGAAAGAGAAGTAAAACACCTTTTTTTTTTGTTAAGATTTTAATTGACTTCTCCCTTGAAACTTCCAAGTGTGATCTACTGTAAGCAAAATCTAGTCTTCTGCAAGACTTAAGACCAAGCAATAATATACTGATGGCTCAAAGTATGGCAAAGCCCTCGCATCTCTCTCTGCTTTTTTCAGATTGTACTAGGATATCCTCTGATGCATCTTAGTACTCCAAACTGAAATCAAGAAAATTTTGTGGGATTTTAACATACCATCTGTGCTGAGCTACATGTGTGGATATGCACACTTATATTGTTGTTCAGCAATACAACAGTGTTTCTTTTACTGAAAACTTCCTCAAATCTCTGCGTTTATCTAGTTTTATACATGCAAAATCAGTGACTCAAAAAGAGCCAACAGGAATTTTGGTGGTTTCCACTTTCTGGTTTAAAAGCCCGCATTTGCGCTCATTTCCTGCCTTTTCTGTAACTAGTCTAGTCTGGATACAGATTTGCTTTATCCAAGACTGTTTGTAAGCTTCTGAGCCCCCCCCCCCAGTCTTTGTGTGCTGGAGGAAATCCTTCTAGCTTATCAGTGGGAGCGGTAAGCACTAGGTAGCCTTATCTACCACATGAGGAGTGGTTTCTGGCCCAGAAATTGTAGTTTATTGGCAGTTTGGGTAGTTTTCCATCTCTTTCAACTTTCTGGTTCAAAAGACTGTGTTTGTGCTCGTTTCCCACCTTTCCTGTAACTAGTCTAGTCCAGATACAGATTTTCTGTATCCAGGACAGTTTGTAAGCTTCTGAGCCCCACAAGCCTTTCTGTGTTGGAGGGAAGCCTTCTAGCTTATCAGTGGGAGTGGTAAGTACTAGGGAGCCTATCTACCACAAGAGGAGTGTTTTTTGGCCCAGAAATTGTAGTTTGACCATTTGGGCAGTTTTTCCATCTCTTTCAACTTTCTGGATTAAAAGCCCACATCTGCACTTGTTTCCCACCTTTCCTGTAACTAATCTAGTCCAGATACAGATTTGCTGTATCCACGACTGTTTGTAAGCTTCCGAGCAGTGCCAAAGTCTGCTCTTCAATTTTTCTCTTAGATCTGCTAGTTCTTTCCTCTCCTGCACTTTTACTAGCTTGTTAGTTTAGTACTTTACCAGACATCTTGTAGCAATTATTGAAGTACACAAGTGCTACCAGCACTAAATGTTCTACAAGGAAACCGCTCCAGTACTTATTAATGCTCACCCCTCCAGGCATGTCTAAATGTCAGTTCCCTGTGCTTTCTCCTATTAACCTGGTGAACTTGGGCATCCTGAGGTAATGTAGCAACTGCCTCATGCACACTGCCAACCCTCTCTCCTCTTCCCCCCCCCAACATCCAGACCTGTGAGAGATGCTCTTATATATCCAAATTGGAAGACACGCACTCTCCCGCCAAGACCAGAATAGCTGGTCTACAGGAAAAGTTCAACACTTGCACCACATGGAACACACAGCCCTCCTGAACACACACCAGCATTGCCTTTACATAAAAACACAAACCACACACCCACCTTTGCGGAGGCTCTCCATAAAAATCTAGCCAAACAGCACAGACCTCCAAGGCAGAAACGCACTCAACCACCACAACACTAATCACGACACATACAACTCTCCAAAACAGTGTACCAAAACCCCTGAGGCATAAAAGTATGCCCAACACACTAGTCATAGGTGACTCGATAGTGAGGCACACCGATGTCCCACTCACTAGGTTGAATAAGGAGAAAGTAACAGTCAGCTGCCTGTCAGGCACCAGGATCCGCCACATAACACACCTACTCAGGTCCCTCAACAACAGGTACAAATATAACTGTCATTGTACATGTGGGTGTGAATGACCAGAGACCCAGAATGATACCACTGTATAAGCAGAAAATGATTGATTTCAACAATTGGCTAAGTTTCTGGTGTCATTCTAAGGGGATCCAGTATCTGTCTGCCTGGGAGGACATGACTGACAGATCTTGATGCTTTGCCAGAGATGGCCTGCATCTGTCACTCCTGGGATTCCAGATACTGGCCAAGGCACTTGCCACCCCTATAGTGCCTTTCTTAGGCAGTGTTCCAAAGACCAAATTACCACTGTAACAGCTACAAAAAAATTGCAATTTGAGGGTCATGCTGCTCAACACTAGAAGTCTAAATCTCAAAATGCACTCACTCGAAGTACTCCTTAAAATGGAGAACATCGACATTTGTGCTGTAACAGAGACCTGGTTCAAGGCAGCAGAAAACACCACTACACTAACAGGCTATAACTCATTCCACACCTTTCAGCCCCAGAACCTGGACCGAAGCCCCAAAAGTGGTGGTGTTTCCATATTCATAAAGGATGCACACACCTCCAGACTGGTAGCTGAATACAACGCATCTGAGATACTTCAGGTGCAACTAACATTGGGTAAGACAGCGATTCAGGTTGTAGCCTGCTGTAGGTCCCCAGCCATGTCCCAAGATTCACACTCCACATTCCTAAGCACCCTGGAGAATATTAGGGTCCAACCTAAAACTCTCATATTGGACGACTTCAACTACCCCTCCATTAACTGGGAAAACCATGTACCAATACACTTGCCCAATGCTTTCTGGAATTCATTAATTCCAAAGCCCTGGACCAGCTTGTTCTTACCCCCACTAGAGGTAGCAACATCCTTGACCTGGTCATTACTAACATGGGCGACCGTTGCTCTACACCAGTAGTCAACTCCTTCCTGGTTAGATCCGATCACAAGCTAATCACCTTGGAAATCCACATCCCTCCCACCCCCCACCCCCAACAAAGGTAACCACCATGAAAAACTTCTCCAAAGCTAACTTTGGGCTTCTAAAAACAGAGATGGCTAACTTCAAGGCACCCATGCAAATGAAGAATAGTTGCATGACCGCCAAATTATACACCAATGCACTGTACGAACAAGTACACAAATGTCTGGATCTCGCCATACCCAATGGAACCAAGACGCACTCTTCAAAAAAAAAAAAAAAAAGGGAAGCCAATCTGGTGGTCCCCTGGCATAAACAAACTCTACAACAGGAGGAAACTGATGCGGAATAAGGTGAAGTCCCAAGACTGGAAAAAATCCCTTATCAGCCTCAACAAAAGATTGAGATCCTTCATCAAATCCTCTAAAGCTAGCTATGAAAACAGAATTGCAGCAGATAGTAAAGACAACCACAAGGCCTTCTATAGTTATGTAAAGAATCTGCATGGCAATATCCAGATTTGCTCTGAGCTACTGCACAATGGTACCTCCTTTACTGAGCCAACAGATATTGCAAATATGCTGGCGGACAGATTTAGTGCTAACTTTACCCCCCTCCGAAAGGACCAATCACAAAACCAGTAGATTGCCAGGCACCCAGTATTACTGCTGCACAGGTTAAAACATCACTGTCCAAGGCCAAGAATACAGTTTCTATGAGACCTGACAGTATCCCTGGCTGTGTTCTACATGAACTACAGAGTGAACTGGCACCTCACCTGTGTGCCCTTTTCAATCACAGCCTCACGACGGGCTTTGTCCCTACCGAATGGCACACTGCTACAGTCATCCATCTCCACAAAGGAGGAGTGACTACAGACCCCGGGGAACTATCGCCCCATTAGCCTGACGAGTCTGATATGCAAAGCTATGGAACGCATCATCATGGACCTAATAAACAAGGATATAGGGAATCTCCAAACTCTGGATCCTACACAGTTTGGTTTTGTGAAGGGAAGATCGTGCCTGCTCAACTCGGTCAACTTCTTTGAGTCAGTCACCAGAGCTGTGGATGAAGCTAAGGTGGTTCATACAGCCTACCTTGATCTGGCCAAGGCCTTTGATACCATTCCCCACTCAGGAATCATAGAAAAACTTACTAAGCTAGGCATCAACCCCTATATCACTAGGTGGGTTGCAAACTGGCTCACAGACAGAACCCACAGTGTGAAAGTAGCTGACTCCAAGTCAGACTGCCAACCAGTCACGAGTGGAGTCCCACAGGGTTCAGTCCTGGGTCCTCTCCTATTCAGTATCTACTTCTCTGAAGTCCAGACCAACACGAAGGGAGACTCTGGCTGACAACGTTCACAGATTATTGCAAGTTGGGAGCTATTATTAACTCCCCAAGTGATGCTGACATCCTGCATAAAGGCCTCAATGAAACCAATAACCCGTGTCAGAACCATGGCCTTAAGCTCAATGCCAAAAAATGTGTCTTAATCTCCTTTGGGAAAAACCCAGTTCCCTTGAACTACCACATTGATGGTAGTCCACTGAACACAGAAGGCATTTTTGAGATCTGGGAACATAGGTTGACCGCAACCTCTCTTTTGACCACCACGTTGCCACTGTGGTCAGAAGGTCCTTCTATGTGGCTCATCACATTACAAAAGGTTTTGCGTCCAGGAAGCAAGAGGTCATTGTCGCCCTCTACTCTTTCCTCATTAGGCCAGAGTACAATGCCCCATTTGGCATATACCTCAACAGACACCTGCAACAACTGGAGAGGCCGCAAAAGTACCTTACAAAGGGGATCCTAGGACTTAAACACTTGTCCTATATGGACAGACTTAAAAAAACTCCAACTATTCTCTGTCTCATATCGCCTACTTAGAGGCGATCTCTGCTTGACTTACAAAGTCATGTCTGACCCAGCTCTGTTAGAAATGCTACATCTAAAGAAATCTCAATTGCTCCGCACCACACGCTCCAGAGACCTCAACCTCATTACCACAATCAACAGAACATGCTGGAGGGACAGGTTGATAACCCAACAACTGCCCATGCTATGGAACACAATGGGGGGGGGGGGGGGCAAAAAATTAACACTCTGTAGAGACTGAATGGTCATTATAATATTCCTTCATCAAGTTCCTTTACAACAATAAATAAATAAACTAGGAACCAAACAGAGGACTGACAGGTGTTGTGTTTGTAAGTTCCTTTAGAATCCAAAAAGTGAAAGTCTGCAAGCTTCTTTTCATCAGTCGACCATGGGATATGGTGTATTCCCTGAATTTTAATGAGTTTATTTAATGTTTGATAACCAGGGGTGTTGGCTGGTACAAGACTCTCTTCAGCCACTACCTATGCAATAAGACAAAACAAAATGTACAGCACAGGAACACAAGCAATACATGGATTTGGAACAGTTACATGTAAAACGAATACACACCAACAAGGTTGAGATACAATGTAAATACAGACTAGCAGTAATTACAATTACACTACAAATAATAACTACAAATTCAAGAATTTGCAGAGGCCGCTACAAGAGTTTGTTTACGTATAACAGATGAGATGAACTAAGAAGTTAATATCAGCAGCTGAGCAAATGCTTGGATGGATACTTCTGAAGTCAGCCAACATCCCTGAAGCAGTAGCATTTATACTCGTTTGTTAAACGCTCTACATTTTGACTTGAAGTTGGGCAGCTTATACAAAAATTTAAGTTCCTTTGGTATTGAGTTCCAAGATGCAAGGGTGAGTTTAAGAAAGTAATCCAATGAATTCCATCTGAAGTTTTTTTTCTTCCTCTGTAACAGGGTTTATAAAGTTTATTGCCCCAATCAAATAACAGTTACTACTGGCACAGATTACCTGAAGGTGTCATTCCCAGAACTGAGTTCATAGTAATATTCAGATAGAAAATGTGAATTGCTGAGGTAATATGACATTCTGCAAAGGTACTGTATTGCCACGCTTACGTTTTTCCGAGTGTTAGCAAAAGAGAATTTTATTTCTTTTGATGGTAGAACAAGGAAATGTCCCATAAGTGCCACTTTCAGATAGTTTTTCCATGTGAAGCACTATAGGTGACAATTTGTTTCATCCTTCCCAAGAGATTGAAATTTTAGATTACTTTTGCAGAATTAATTGTACTATGGCATTTCGTATGCTGGATGTCAAACAGAAAACATTAAAGGTGGCACATGGTTTGCTTTGCCTGGAAAATGAAAGTATTTGTCTTATTTATACCTTGTGTCCATCTCAAATCTAGTAAGATGGCACCTTTGTACTGCCATGCAGTTCCACAGTGAAAAAATAAAGATTTTATGTAGCTCTTTAGGTGTATCAGCATTGTTCCCCACCAATAGTAACCAACTAGTTCCACTCTTCATGGCCAAGATGGAAAGGCCCACTTTAGATGGGAAATAACTGAAGTGGCAAAACCTTGCAAGCCACCCTCATACAAAATAATCTACATGGGAGGCAAGCACTCCAGTGATGTTACTGTTTACCTCTAGACAGCAAAATCAACCTGTGAAATTTCCTCACCTTAATGATGTCCTTTACTTTATTACATCAGAGCAGTGATGCGACTGCCAGTCCATAATCACACTTCTTGAATTTCCACAACCATCCCGCACACACTGCCTCAGAACAGGGACAGACAAATGTCACAAAAAAGTTACACACCTTACAAGAACACAGATTTAATATCCATGGAATTAATTTTTCGGTGTGTTTTGACAAACTATGGTTAAAAGGACATGAAAAGATTCCAATATAAATGTTGGCAAGTTCTTTTCTGCAAAGTAATTAAAACCCTCTACCCACAAGATGTGCCTGGACTGTAATTCCTTTTGAAGTTTTTGCAGGCATGTACTCACCTAGTGAGGATGCATTTTTGACCAACACTGTCAACTTGTTGAAAAAATCATCTTCCCAGCTTCATATATCATCCTGTTTTGAGGATTCATGTGATAAGTCCTCAGCTGGAAGCATGTCATGTTCTATATGCAAGTCAGAAGCCTATAGATCATCAGATCAACTTCTGCTTCAATGTGAATATCTTCTACACACAACCTGTGAGCAGGCCCTTCTTTGTCCACAATATCAGCTAGATGCCAACATTACAAGTTGTACCAATTCTTGTGTCTACCAGCCCACCCTATGATTCTGGCTGTGTTGCTCACCCTTAACTTTGTTCATAAATGCTATGGTCTCACCTTTATGAGACTGAGGCTACTACTCTGCTGTGGCACCCGTAGCTCTTTTGCTCCACGTGTACCAAATTGTTAATTACACACACCAGAATTCTCCAGCACATCTTCACTTCCAGTTTCTGAGTTTTTTTGTATCACTTCTGTCCACTGACATTTTTACTAGTGTGCTGATCTTCCGCTTCCATTTTGACTTTATAAAATCCTGGAATGATGTATCCCTACAAAATACCACCCTGTCAAAATAAATACCCCAACTCCATCCTGACCAATGAGAATTAATCTTTTCCACTTTGCACAGTCCGTTCTTTTGTAGGGCAGCTTGTCTTCCATTTCATACCTTTTATCCGTGTGATTTTTATTCCCACACTGTTCTATGAAATTCTGTAAACAATTTTCAGCCTCAGGCAAATGCTTTCCTTGATGCATGTGAAGTTGAAATAAGTCTTCCTTCTGCCACAGTCCTTGCAGTCCCTTCTAGAGCAGGAAACCTATAAATCAGCACACAATGGAGATCAGGCTTTTGACGACAACACAAGTCATTCTGTGAAACATTTTTCTGTCAAAATCTAATGCCACTTCCCAGTCTTATCTACTATTAGCTTTCATATTTAACATAATTTGTTTGTGCCTGGTTGCGACTTTTTCCGTTTGAGCCCGATCATGACTTTTTAAGAGCACATTACTGCAACTTCTATATACCACCATGGTCATAATTTCAGTACAAAATTTCTTTGACATATCTCCAATTACATCACTGGCACCGAGTAACTTCGAAGGTGGATCACTGCTTGCTTATCCAGCAATGAATGGCTTCTGCCACAATTTTTGATGGTTGCTTTGTGCTCGTAATGCCTGCAGCACTGATCTGTGGAAACTAATCAAAGACAAGAGGGCAACAAGTGCCAGGGTCCAAGTCTACAATTGTCTAACTGCACTTGAAGGTCAGAAACATGCAGACAATGGCCATATGCATAGATCTGCTATACATCAGGCAAACCGCAAAACTATCAACAATCTGCTTCAACACAAATACAGTTGGGGGTCCTTATCTCCTGAACTACAGAGCAATTTCTGCAGCCTACCCACAGCACAGTAGTAGCTGGCTCATCTAGCTTCTGATGCTGATTCCCCAGCTTGCTCCTCTCAACTCTAAGCTGAGGAGTAGAAAAAAAAAAAAAAGGAAGGGGGGGGGGGGTCTGTTCTCCAACCTGGCAGCACTCTATGCTGTGTGCTCCTCAAGGACCAATGAAAAAAAATGCCTTCTGCTTTAAAACTGTAGTAAACTGTTTGGTACTTTCATAGCAACAGATTGCTGTAAGTTACACCATGCACAAAGCACTTTGCTTCAGTCTTCAGACTCCTACACTCAAAAACAGTACTTCCATATTGGAATTCAGAAATGCCAGTATAGAAATTAATGCACTATTGACCGACTGTCATGACAAAAACTGCATCCTGCATTTCTACTGTATCCACATCAGATACATCAAATATTCCTTAAATGTGTAGATTACTACATTGTACTCACTGTACAACATATCTGAATCTTCCAGTCTAAATGTCATGTAAGGGCTACTGTACGTGATTTTAAATTATAATGGGGGGGGGGGGGGTTACCATTTCATCATCGTTTGTTACAGAAAATTTTTTTTTTACTTTCAATGTATGTCCATATCCCTACTTACCGCTTCTGTAACAGATGGTTTATCTGCTTGATCAACTTTTCTTCTTGCAGTTGTCAGTTCTGCTCCCATAGCAATTTGCCGTTGCCTTTCTGAAAGCTATTTATTTAATTTGCTGATGCATCAAATGCCATCACGTACTGATGCGACTTTCTGCACCAGTGTGACTTGTCGTTTCTATTTTGCTTGACTGGATGTATTTTTCTTTTGTTGCACTGTCTTCAGTTCATAACATCTGTGCTCAAGACCAGGGTCACTGCTAAAATGGGTCTACAGACCAGTCCACTTACTAATTATCAAGCAAACAAATACATTACTATCTATCCAAAGCATTACTCTACTACTGCAATGTTTACTGTCACTTACATGTTATTGTACTTGTCTACTTTGTATGTCTGGTCAGTTTCTAACCCTGGCTGAGTCTGAAATTGGTCAATACTGATCAGTACTCTACCAGAGTAAGCAAACTCAAACAAAACACAAAATATATAAACACGCAAATAAAAATCTGATCTATTTCTCTTACAAAGCGGATAGTCACAACTTTTCCTATAGTGAACAATGACTTTTGTCTTATTTTGGTGTTATACATAGGGAACAACCTGGAGGACACTAAATGTGTTAATTAAAAGCAGTGCCATCTACAGTATCAAGGAACATTAAAGATACAAACACTGTCACTGAAGGTCAAACCATTTAAGTTGCTTTCATCAAGAGCTGATGTGCACACAAATTAATCATTTGTGAAATCTGAGTTATGCGGTGTCAGTCACTGGAATAGTACGTGATAAACATGGAACAAAATATATTCTACCACAGGGTATTAATGCAACATCAGAATCCATGAGTCAGGACTAAGGGCGAAGAGCTGACTCAAACGATCAAGGTATAACAAGCCAATACCAATGGAACTGTAATCCCAGTGGACCACTAATCAGAATTCAGAGAGAGATTCTGATAACAGATGACAAATAAGTGTGTAATAGTTCAGAAGCATTAAGTACTTGCAAGCTCCTTCTCCACAAAACTGTTTAGCATGCTTATTTATATATCTTTACGCAGCCATGCGGATTACCTTACACATACTAGATTTCATTCGAGTATCATTGTCGAAGACAGTGCAACATAAAGCAGGATATTGAATATGATTAAATACCAAAGCACTAAGAACTGTGGCACAGCCATTAGTTCTTTTTACAGAAACTCGGCAAGATTTAATTCAAATATTTTATAATAGTTTCATGACACCAAGAAAGTGTCAGTTCTACACAGCACAGCGACACCCAAACAACATTTGGAGAACCTAGGTCACTATGAAGATAAACTAGGTCAGAGGATGGTTTAGATGCTCTTTTTAATGCCTCTTAAGGACAGTTCAACAGAAAATTACAATGCCAAGAAGTCCGGATATGATGCTAACTCCACCCCCCCAAAACTATTAACTGTAGCAGACATGTACATGAGAACACAGTGGAAGGGCAAAAAAGCAGAAAATTAAGTAGCTTAACCAACTATCAATTATGCAGAGACAGACAGTATTACCTTGACAAAAACGCATAAAGCGTTTAGTTACTATTTCAGGTGGCAGGCTTTAGGCTAACCTTTTTTTTCCCTCTTGAGCCATTCCAATGACAGAACCCAAATGTATATTCCAAATCCGAATTCTGGCTCACAGCAGGTTGAAAGAAAAGAGACAAAAGGAATGGAGGAGAGACATGCCGTTTGGGGTAGTGGTTACTAGGGGCCAAACGGCAAAATAAATGTATAAAACCAACTTAGTGTTTATTAAAAGAGAGAGAGAATTTGTGACAGATTGAATCTCTACTTAACAAACTAACTCCAAACTTGTGAACTGTTAAACACTCTGATATTGCCAGTACCTAGATTAAGCCATGCTGCAGGCTTTGCTTTAGCTCCAGTTTGCTCTTCTCTGATTGCCAAGGGTGACAAGAAAGGACACCTGCACACTCCTATTGGGGGGCAAAGGTTGGGTAAGCAAACTCTGAGGGGGTAGTGTTTTAAAGAGTCAAGGAAGCAGCGATACGCGAGTATTCTGTGGTGGGATTCATCTTCTAGGGATATACGCCCATTCTCTAGGAAGTTGGAAGATATGCAGAGAATGGATGCTTCAACATTACTGAGCCTCCAACTAATCTGGGGTCAGGGCCCTTATAGGTTCATAGGTGTTTACTAGGCTAATGACCACAACAGCCTTTTTAAGCCTAGCCATGCATCCCAAATCTCTGACAAGTTCTGCTACCCATGATAAGTGTAAGCATGGGTCTGGGAGATTAACCATTTACAGGTCACCTGTGTTAATTAGCGACATAGGTGTCAAACCAGGGATGAATTTCCAGTTTCCCATCTAATTGACCAAGCTGCACTTAAATCGGGTTAGGGAGGAACTCTGCTTCACATGGATGGGGAGCCTATTCCATAGACGGGGTTGCTCTGGGATACATACCTATCTCTCCAGCAGGTCCTATTTATATCACAGGCAAGGTTAAGTCATTAGAATACGTAATTCTGGTGCTATTTGTTTTGTGGATATGCAGGAGTTCCAGAGTGGGAACTGACAATAGCCTGTATGCCAGGCACAGATCTCCCCTCAAAAGCCTGTACGAGACAGAATACAAGGGCAGGACATTGAGGCGGTTTGCACAGGACATATTACTTACACCCTGCATTCTTTTAGTGAGGAACCTCTGTGGACGTTCCAATTGTTGGATATGCCTGGTTAGGTACATAATAAAGGGGACATTGTACTCAATGATAGGTCTTATGAATCCTGAATACAATGGAACAATGACTTCCTTGGACTTGGATGCCATACCTAAGTTTATAAGTTGTTCAATATAGAATGATTTATGCACCACTGTACACACGGGATGATCAAAGGCTAGATTACTATATATGTGAGTCCCCAAGTCCGTGACTACTGGGTCAACTCTAAGGGGCATGTTGTCAATATGATAACTACCAGGGATGGATGACTTCCCAAAGGATACTATTATGCATTTCTTGGCATTTAGTTTTAGTCCATGGCTCTGAGACCAGATGTTTGTCTGTGTCAGCCCCTCCTGTAGAACATTTGTGTGAGTGTGAGATTCAATAACAGCTCAAAACTTGCAATCATCTGCAAATTTAGTCAGTGAGAGACCACTGACATTGGCCTTGACTGGTAGTGACCCTGCTGGTAGTGAATGGAAAAAGTCATATAGCTGAGGCTCAGGGATCTCTAGTACTGTCACCAAAGCAAGTGGAAGCCAGGCTGAAAGAAGAATCCTGGAAAAGTGGTCATTAGACAGAATTAAAGAGACTCCATCCCTTTGTAGAGAACTAAAATAAATACAAGGCACAAAACTTACTTTATCTAGTTATTGTTAAGCAAATAAATATTTCAATTTAATGCAAGGGATTAAGGCTATGACTTATAAACAAGTCGCACCCTGCAACCTACTGTTTTGAGTTCCACAGTCTCCACCTATCTGTTCTTTTAACTCATTCAGCCTAATGGAGATCAGGAAGTTTGCACTGTAACTTCCAAAGGACGTGGCCTAAGCCTTTTGATAGAATCAAATTATGTCCTCCCATTTCAAACAGATGTTCATATCTCTGGGACCATGGCAAGAAAAAAATGATCCACAGACCCAACAGGCTATAAACAAATGTAATTTAATTTACCAGACCAGGATATTAGCACTTTCAAGTACAAAACCCTTCTTCAGACATACAACACAAAGCAGTTCACTTGATATTTAAATATATATGCACCAATCAAATGCTAAAATCAAGAAATCAAATCAATTAGGAATTAATCTTTCTGAATACAAGGTCTACGCTCGGTCTTAAAGACACCACACCACTGAGTACTGGATGCCCGTTGGCTCCCAATTCAATAATCCACCTAGTTTCACAATATTCTGTATAACTGGAAATATTGCTCTTCCTACTGCTCCATTAATTTGTTGTAATACCTGAAATAAGAAACGATGGCCTGGATGTTTCTCTATATGTATAGAGAGTGCATTCCACTTATCCTTAAGTCTAACAGCTGACAGATGTCTCAAAATCCTGTCCTTGAACCTGCAAGCCAGGCTGAAAGAAATATCCTGGAAAAGTTGTCAGACAGAATTAAAGAGACTCCATCCCTTTGTAGAGAAAGTACAGTTTTGTACCTACCATAAATGTAGATGTTCGAGTGTTCACACTGCTGCAGTCATCACACTTGGGTCATCCTGCCGTCAGGCGGTCCCGCAGTCGGCCAGAGTTCCAAAGTCTTGGTCCGGCATCGGTTGCTGTCGCTTCTTCCCTCACATCAGTGCGCCAGGGGTATACAAGAGGCATCAGATGCCATTTTCTTCAGTTTTTCTTGCCCCAGATGTCAGTTGCACCCAAGTAGGTAGGCAATACATATTGCTAATAAAACATATAAAAGGAATAAAAAGAATAACTTCAGTTACAAGCAAATACACCACAAAGGTTGTACAGGATAGAAAGGTATAGAAAAGTTCAGCTAGGTCAGAGGGGATGGAGGGAGGGTAACCTGGACTGCAGCAGTGTGAACACTCGAACATCTACATTTATGGTAGGTACAAAACTGTACTATATTCATCGTGTTACACTGCTGCAGTCATCACACTTGGGTTGAATCCCAAAGCTAAGGATGGGCGGTGGAACTAAACAGGGTTTGGAGAAGCTAGTAGGTCCTGCAGAACTGCAGTGGCAAAGCCAGCTCTGGTTTTAGAGTATAGCGGTAAGTGACAGTGCTTGGTGAAGGTGTGCACTGAACTCCAAGTTGCAGCCTCCAAAATATCCTTGGTTGGTACCCCTCTGAGGAAGGCTGTTGATGTTGCTGTAGCCCTGGTGGAATGGGGCCTAATGTTACCAGGTACAGGTTTCCCATGGTGTGTGTAGCAGAAACAGATACAATGTCCTATCCATTTTGAAATGGTCTGTTTTGAGATAGCCTTTCCTTTTGATCCTGCAGCATGGGATACAAAGAGCTGGTCAGATTTTCTGAAAGCCTTAGTTTTATCCAAGTAGTAATGTAATTGCCTGTGAATGTCCAAAGAGTGTAGGAGCCTTTCTCCTTTGTTCTGGGGGTTTGAATAAAAGGTGGGCAAATGAATGGTTTGGTTTAGGGCCACAATGGATACCACCTTTGGCATAAAGGAAGGGTTAGTTCATAAAGCGACTGTCTTGATGAAAAATGATGAAAGGCTCTACTGCCATTAGGGCCTGTAGCTCTGAGACTCTTCATGTTGAAGTTATTGCTAGCAGCAGGGCAGGTTTACATGATAGAAACTGTAAATCAACTGTAAAAGCTGGTTCAAAGGGCGATAGTGTAAGTTTTTCCAAAACAAAGTTGAGATCCCAAGTTGGTGTTGGTGCTCTCCGGGGCGGTCTTATGTTCTTAGCCCCTCTGAGGTATTGTCTTAGTAATGGATGTGAAAATATAGGAGGATCAGTGTTGTATTGAGCTAAAGTAGCTGAGGTGTGGATCTTAATAGATGAAAAGGAAAGTCCTTTGTGCAACATCTCAGTTAAATATTGTAGAATCTGAGGAATATTTGGGACAAGGGGATTTTGGCCTTTAGCCTGGTTCCAGGCACAGAATCTTTTCCATTTGTCTGAATAGGCTTTCCTGGTGCTGGGCCTCCTGGCCTCCAGAATGACATCCATAACAGCTTTAGAGAGAAGTGTTGACTGGTTGTTTAGGTAATTTGCCATGCAGACAGATTTAAAGTCTTGAGCTGGCTGTGTAGAATCTGATTGTTTTGTTGAGTGAGCAGGTGAGGAATTTGAGGTAAAATCCATGGTGGAGCTTGAGCCATGTTCCTTAGTATTAGATACCAGTGATGGCATGGCCAGTCTGGAGCAATGAGCATCATTTGTGCCCTCTCTAATCTGGCTTTCAACAGCACCTTTGCCAGAAGAGGCAGTGGAGGAAAGGCATACACCGTTAATGTTTTCCAACTGAATGAGAGGGCGTCCACTTTCCAAGCTAGTGTGTGGTATGTCCTTGTGCAAAATTTCCGTAGTTGGTAGTTTTGGGGGGAGGCAAACAGATCTATGTCTGGGCTCCCCCATTTTTGAGTTATCATTGCGAATACTTGTGGATCTAGTTTCCACTCGTGAGGATCTATGATGTTTCTGCTTAGATAGTCTGCCAATGTGTTTTTCTTTCCTGGCAGGAATTGGGCTTGTAGTTGAACTTGGTAGGTCAGTGCTGTGTTCCACAAGGTCATTGCTTGCTTGCATAGGGGGTAGGAATGTGTGCCCCCTTGCGTGTTTATGAACCACATCACTGTGGTGTTGTCCGTCTTTATTAATTGTCGTCATGGATGTAGGAGGTCCTTGAAAGCTGTTAGGGCATTTTGACAGCTAGCATCTCTTTTTGATTGATTATGTAGATGCCTTTGATCTTCAGACCATTTGCCCTGAATACACTGTCCTGCCATGTGTGCTCCTCAGGCATAATCCGATGCATCTGCTGTTATTGTTTGCCTGGCTGTGGGTAAGGTAAAAGGCTGACCCTTGTTGAGGTGACATGCCTGAGCCCACCATAAAAAATTCCTGTTGAAGGCAGGTAATGAGTGGTATTATTGTTTCCAAGCTGTGGCTGTGTTGAGTCCATACGCTTTTCAGGTACCACTGTAAGTTCCTCATATGCAGTTTTGCATATGGTAGTAGTAGTATGCAAGATGCCATGAATCCCAAGTCCTGCAGAATTTTTCTTGCAGGGAGATGGGTCTTTGTTGCCATCATTTTGAAGTATTGAGTCAGTTGTCCTTGCTTGTCTGGCATGAGATAAGCCATCTGGGCCGTTGTATTTAAGCTGGCACCCAGGAATATTATGTCTTGTGAGGGCACTAGTTTTGACTGCTTTTCATTTTCTGTGCACCCTACGCAACTTAATAGGTTTTTTGACAAACTTTAAAAGAATGTCCTAGTTTTCTGCTTGAATAAGGCAGTCGTCCACGTATGGATATATTTGAATTCCTCTTTGTCTGCAGTATGCAATTACTGGTGCCAGGCATTTTGTGAAGACCCTGGGCACAGTAGATAAGCCAAAGAGCAGTGCAGAGAATTGGTAATGGGTTGAACCTGCTATAAATCGGAGGTATCTTCTGCAATTTTGTCTGATAGGGACATGCAGGTATACCTCCTTGAGGTCCAACGTTACTAGCCAAGCCTTCTTGCCCAGCATGGGAAAAAGTTGCTGTAGTGTTAGCATCTTGAATTTGGGTACTTCCAGATGTGTTTAGAATTGAGAGGTCCAGAATGGGTCTCCAGGCTTTGTCCTTTTGGGGAACTAGAAAGAGTCTTGAATAAAATCCTTGTCTTTGCTCCTGTGTAGGAACCTGTTGAATGGCTCTCATGTCCATGAGAGCTGTAATTTGTTTTTGAGCCTCTGCCCATTGATTTGGTGGCAGGTTTGGCATTTCTTTTATCCTTGGTAAAGTGTGAAAGTGGAATCTGTATCCTTGAGATACAATATTTAGGACCCATTTGTCTTTTGTAATGATGTGCCAGTTGTCGGCAAAAAGTGCTAGTTTTCATCCCAAGGGAGCTGCCAAGAGGGATTTGCTTGGCAGTCTGAGGGGTAAAGTCATTGTGTTTGTCTTCTGATAGTTTGAGACCTGTCTTCTCCTCCTTTCTGGGTTGTGGCACCCCATTGTCGAGGCTTGTAAGAGCCTTGTGACTGACCTCTGCCCCTTGGGCGTCTGTATTTGCCCCTCTGTGGTCTGTCAGAAGCTGGAAAGGACCAGTTTTTGGTTGGCCAATTTCTGCTGAAACGAGGGGGTTGAACCTGTAAAAAAATCCTTGACTGTCTGCATAGATTTTGTCTTATCCTCCATTTTCTTTAAAACCTCTTCTGCTTTTACACCAAATAAAACATCCTGCTGTAAAGGTGCATCCAATAACTTTGCTTTAACATGGTCAGGTAAAGTTTGTTCTTTTAACCAAACATGCCTACGTATGACAGACCCTGTCACTGCTGCTCTACAAGAAGCTTCCAATGAATCAAATCCACACTGCAAAGTATGTTTTCCCACTTGTTCAGCTGCATGCAACAAATCTTGCATTTCCTTGTAATCAGGCTGCTCTGTATGTGTGATCATTTTTTGTTTTAATTCAGACATCAAATATTGTTGATATTTCAGCATGTGAAACTGGCAATTTAAGGCCCTCATAGCTAGAGTAGCTGAGGTATATACTTTGTTTCCCAATCTGTCTAGTGTTCTAGAATCCCTTTCAGAGGGTAAGGATTTTTAGCAATAGAGGCCTTAACCCCTCTGGGATCCTGGGAAATGGTTTCTGGGTCAGCAACAGGGATTTTATATAGGAATTTGTGTGAGTCAGGGACTCTGTAGTATCTGTCTGGTTTGGCTGGTGCAGGAGGTAGTGAATCTGGGTTAAGGCTAGATTCTGAATAAACATCATCCACAATGTCTAACACGGGTGGAATAGCAAGTGGTCTGTGCTAGTGTAGTAAAAGGAACTCTCAGAGCTTTTTCTTAGAATTAGAGTAATCCTGGCCTTCCCAGTGGAAATGTTCCCTCATGGTATGTAAAGTTTCCCCAAAAGAGTGGTCTTCTGGGGGAGATGCTGAAGGAATAGACTCTTCAGCATCAGAGTCTTCATAAGGGGGAAAGAGTATTCCTGTTCCTCAGAAGAATCTGAGGAAATTGAAACCTGGTCAGAGGAAGCGTAGTCCTCCTCCTGTCTATGCCTTTTATCAAGAGGGGGATGGGAACCTCTGATTAGGGTAATTAAGTCTTCAGCCATCTTAAGCATCTGTTTCTTAGGCATGGGGCCTTGTACTGGAGACTGCTGTACAGTCTTCTTTGCTTTTAAAGGAGTTTTCAGCTTTGCATAGGATTTAATAGTGAGTGTAGTCGGTCTGAAGCCACCTTCTGCAACTGAAGGCGTTTCAACTGCACTGGAATCTCCTTCAGCCATGGAGTCGGAAGGGTCGAAAGATAACGGTTGTAGAGGCCTAGCAATCTCCGCTTGGGAATCGGATGCCGCCTGTGGTTCTAAATCAGCGGTAGTCAGGGGCTGCGTAGGCGCCTCACTAAAAACTGGAGAACTGGCGACTGGCCTAGCAGAGGCCTCGGAGTCTGGTTTGGGTCTCGGCTGCCTGTCCTTATCTTTGAGTTTTTTATGCATTCCGGTCGTCGGTTGCTCCGACGGCATGGTATAATTAAATTTCCTACCAAAATAATGTTGGGCGAAATCAAACCGATGTTTACTAGTTCGTTTGTTAAACCTAGCACAAAACCGACAACCTGTGACATTGTTGTCTGGGCCTAGGCAATGAATACAATAAGAATGAAAGTCCTTATTAGGTATTTGCTTCCCATAAGAAATGCAATTGTTAACTTTTTCTGACATCGGACTGACGCAAGAAAAGGTCCCCCAACGGGGTACTTAGCTTTATTGAAGACTTCGGTCTGAAATTTGATTTGAAAATCTCAGGAGTTGGCTGACCGGCACTTACGAACTGCTTCTGCTTCGGGCACCGCATGGCAAGAAAGACTGAAGAAAATGGTGTTGGATGCCTCATATATCCCTGGTGCACTGACGTCAGGGAACAGACCGCCTGACACCCAGGGAGTGGCGCACTGCAACTGTCTCTGACAAGCCTTGACTCAAAGCGGACCAATGATGGAGTACAATGTGACAGCAGGATAACACAAGTGTGACGACTGTAGCAGTGTAACACAATGAACATCTAAAATAAATACAAGGCACAAAACTTACTTTATCTAGTTATTGTTAAGCAAATAAATATTTCAATTTAATGAAAGGGATTAAGGCTATGACCTATAAACAAGTCGCACCCTGCAACCTACTGTTTTGAGTTCCAAAGTCTCCACCTATCTGTTCTTTAACTCATTCAGTCCAATGGAGATCAGGAAGTTTGCACTGTAACTTCCAAAGGGCGGAGCCTAAGCCTTTTGACAGAATCAAATTATGTCCTCCCATTTCAAACAAATGTTCATATCTCTGGGACCATGGCAAGAAAAGAATGAGCCACAGACCCAACAGGCTATAAACAAATGTAATTTAATTTACCAGACCAGGATGTTAGTACTTTCAGGTACAAAACCCTTAGTCAGACATACAACACAAAACAGTACACTTGATATTTAAATATATATGCACCAATTAAATGCTAAAATCAAGAAATCAAATCAATTAGGAATTGATCTTTCTGAATACAAGGTCTACGCTCGGTCTTAAAGGCACCACACCACTGAGTACTGGATGCCCGTTAGCTCGCAATTCAATAATCCACCTAGTTTCACAATATTCTGTATAACTGGAAATATTGCTCTTCCTACTGCTCCATTAATTTGTTGTAATACCTGAAATAAGAAACAATGGCCTGGATGTTTCTCTATATGTATAGAGTGCATTCCACTTATCCTTAAGTCTAACAGCGGACAGATGTCTCAAAATCCTGTCCTTGAACCTGCAAGCCAGGCTGAAAGAAGAATCCTGGAAAAGTAGTCATTAGACAGAATTAAAGAGACTCCATCCCTTTGTAGAGAAAGTACAGTTTTGTACCTACCATAAATGTAGATGTTCGAGTGTTCACACTGCTGCAGTCATCACACTTGGGTTATCCTGCCGTCAGGCGGTACCGCAGTCGGCCAGAGTTCCAAAATCTTGGTCTGGCATCGGTTGCTGGCGCTTCTTCCCTCACATCAGTGTGCCAGGAGTATACAAGTGGCATCATACGCCATTTTCTTCAGTTTTTCTTGCCCCAGATGTAAGGTGCACCCAAGTAGGTAGGCAATACATATTGCTAATAAAACATATAAAAGGAATAAAAGGAATACCTTCAGTTACAAGCAAATACACCACAAAGGTTGTACAGGATAGAAGGGTATAGAAAAGTTCAGCTAGGTCAGAGGGGATGGAGGGAGGGTAACCTGGACTGCAGCAGTGTGAACACTCGAACATCTACATTTATGGTAGGTACAAAACTGTACTATGTTCAACATGTTACACTGCTGCAGTCATCACACTTGGGTTGAATCCCAAAGCTAGGGATGGGCGGTGGAACTAAACAGGGTTTGGAGAAGCTAGTAGGCCCTGCAGAACTGCAGTGGCAAAGCCAGCTCTGGTTTTAGAGTATAGAGGTAAGTGATAGTGTTTGGTGAAGGTGTGCACTGAACTCCAAGTTGCAGCCTCCAAAATATCCTTGGTTGGTACCCATCTGAGGAAGGCTGTTGATGTTGCTGTAGCCCTGGTGGAATGGGGCCTAATGTTACCAGGTACAGGTTTCCCATGGTGTGTGTAGCAGAAATGGATACAATGTCCCATCCATTTTGAAATGGTCTGTTTTGAGATAGCCTTTCCTTGTGATCCTGCAGCATAGGATACAAAGAGCTAGTCAGATTTTCTGAAAGCCTTAGTTTTATCCAAGTAGTAACGTAATTGCCTGTGAATGTCCAAAGAGTGTAGGAGCCTTTCCCCTTTGTTCTGGGGGTTTGGATAAAAGGTGGGGAAATGAATGGTTTGGTTTAGGGCCATATTGGATACCACCTTTGGCATAAAGGAAGGGTTAGTTCGTAAAGCGACTCTGTCTTGATGAAAAATGATGAAAGGCTCCACTGCCATTAGGGCCTGTAGCTCTGAGACTCTTCGTGTTGAAGTTATTGCTAGCAGCAGGGCAGTTTTCCATGATAGAAACTGTAAATCAGCTGTAAAAGCTGGTTCAAAGGGCAATAGTGTAAGTTTTTCCAAAACAAAGTTGAGATCCCAAGTTGGTGTTGGTGTTCTCTGGGGCAGTCTTATGTTCTTAGCCCCTCTGAGGTACTGTCTTAGTAATGGATGTGAAAATATAGGAGGATCCATGTTGTATTGAGCTAAAATAGCTGAGGTGTGGATCTTAATAGATGAAAAGGAAAGTCCTTTTGTGCAACATCTCGGTTAAATATTGTAGAATCTGAGGAATATTTGGGACAAGGGGATTTTGGCCTTTAGCCTGGTTCCAGGCACAGAATCTTTTCCATTTGTCTGAATAGGCTTTCCTGGTGCTGGGCATCCTGGCCTCCAGAATGACATACATCCATTGTGCGGCACAGTGGTGCAGCAGTTAACGTTGTCGCCTCACAGCAAGAGGTTCTCCGGTTCGATTCTCGGCTGGGGTGCTTTCTGTGTGGAGTTTGCATGTTCTCCCTGTATTCGCGTGGGTTTCCTCCAGGTACTCCGGTTTCCTCCCACATTCCAAAGACATGCATCTGGAGCATTTCTCCCCGGGCCTCCACTGAAAACAGGCTCTGTGGAACCTAGTCGGACTTTCCCAGTCAACAAATGATAAATAAATAAAAATAAAAAAAAATAACAGCTTTAGAGAGAAGTGTTGACTGGTTGTTTAGGTAATTTGCCATGCAGCCAGATTTAAAGTCTTGAGCTGGCTGTGTAGAATCGGATTGTTTTGCTGAGTGGGCAGGTGAGGATTTTGAGGTAAAATCCATGGTGGACCTTGAGCCATGTTCCTTAGTATTGGATACCAGTGTTGGCATGGCCAGTCTGGAGCAATGAGTATCATTTGTGGCCTCTCTAATCTGGCTTTCAGCAGCACCTTTGCCAGAAGAGGCAGTGGAGGAAAGGCATACACTGTTAATGTTTTCCAACTGAATGAGGGGGCATCCACTTTCCAAGCTAGTGTGTGGTATTGTCCTTGTGCAAAATTTCCATAGTTGGTAGTTTTGGGGGGAGGCAAACGATCTAGGTCTGGGCTCCCCCATTTTTGAGTTATCATTGCGAATACTTGTGGATCTAGTTTCCACTCGTGAGGATCTATGATGTTTCTGCTTAGATCGTCTGTCAATGTGTTTTTCTTTCCTGGCAGGAATTGTGCTTGTAGTTGAACTTGGTAGGCCAGTGTTGTGTTCCTCAAGGTCATTGCTTGCCTGCATAGGGGGTAGGAATGTGTGCCCCCTTGTGTGTTTATGTACCTCATCACTGTGGTGTTGTCCGTCTATTAGTTGTTGTTCTGGATGTAGGAGGTCCTTGAAAGCTGTTAGGGCATTTTGTACAGCTAGCATCTCTTTTTGATTGATATGTAGATGCCTTTGATCTGCAGACCATTTGCCCTGAATACACTGTCCTGCCATGTGTCCTCCCCAGTCATAATCCGATGCATCTGTTGTTATAGTTTGCTTGGCTGTGGGTAAGGTAAAAGACTGACCCTTGTTGAGGTGATATGCCTGAGCCCACCATACAAACTCCTGTTGAAGGCAGGTAATGAGTGGTATTATTGTTTCCAAGCTATGGCTGTGTTGAGTCCATACGCTTTTCAGGTACCATTGTAATTTCTTCATATGCAGTTTTGCATATGGTATTAGTAGTATGCAAGATGCCATGAATCCAAAGTCCTGCAGAATTTTTCTTGCAGGGAGTTGGGTCTTTGTTGCCATCATTATGAAGTACTGAGTCAGTTGTTCTTGCTTGTCTGGCATGAGATAAGCCATCTTGACAGTTGTATTTAAGCTGGCACCCAGGAATATTATGTCTTGTGAGGGCACTAGTTTTGACTTCTTTTCATTTACTGTGTACCCTACGCAACTTAATAGGTTTTTTTGACAAACGTCAGATGCTTTAAAAGAATGTTCTAGCTTTCTTCTTGAATAAGGCAGTCATCCAGGTATGGATATATTTGAATTCCTCTTTGCCTGCAGTATGTAATTACTGGTGCCAGGCATTTTGTGAAGACCCTGGGCGCAGTAGATAAGCCAAAGGGCAGTGCAGAAAATTGGTAATGGGTTGAACATGCTATAAATCGGAGGTATCTTCTGCAATTTTGTCTGATAGGGACATGCAGGTATACCTCCTTGAGGTCCAACGTTACTAGCCAAGCCTTCTTGTCCAGCATGGGAAGAAGTTGCTGTAGTGTTAGCATCTTGAATTTGGGTACTTCCAGATATGTGTTTAGAATTGAGAGGTCCAGAATGGGTCTCCAGGCTTTGTCCTTTCGGGGAACTAGAAAGAGTCTTGAATAAAATCCTTGTCCTTGCTCCTGTGTAGGAACCAGTTGACTGGCTCTCATGTCCACGAGAGCTGTAATTTGTTTTTGAGCCTCTGCCCATTGATTTGGTGGCAGGATTGGCATTCCTTTTATCCTTGGTAAAGTGTGAAAGTGGAATCTGTATCCTTGAAATACAATATTTAGGACCCATTTGTCTTTTGTAATGATGTGCCAGTTGTCTGCAAAAAGTGCTAGATTTCCTCCCAAGGGAGCTGCCAAGAGGGATTTGCTTGGCAGTCTGAGGGGTAAAGTCATTGTGTTTGTCTTCTGATAGTTTGAGACCTGTCTTCTCCTCCTTTCTGGGTTGTGGCACCCCATTGTCGAGGCTTGTAAGAGCCTTGTGGCTGACCTCTGCCCCTTGGGTGTATGTATTTGCCCCTCTGTGGTCTGTCAGAAGCTGGAAAGGACCAGTTTTTGGTTGGCCAATTTCTGCTGAAACGAGGGGGTTGAACCTGTAAAAAATCATTGACTGTCTGCATAGATTTTGCCTTATCCTCCATTTTCTTTAAAACCTCTTCTGCTTTTACACCAAATAAAACATCCTGCTGCAAAGGTGCATCCATTAACTTTGCTTTAACATGATCAGGTAAAGTTTGTTCGTTTAACCAAGCATGCCTACGTATGACAGACCCTGTTACTGCTGCTCTACAAGAAGCTTCCAATGAATCAAATCCACACTGCAAAGTATGTTTTCACACTTGTTCAGCTGCATGCAACAAATCTTGCATTTCCTTGTAATCAGGCTGCTCTGTATGTGTGATCATTTTTTGTTTTAATTGAGACATCAAATATTGTTGATATTACAACATGTGAAACTGGCAAATTAAGGCCCTCATAGCTAGAGTAGCTGAGGTATATACTTTGTTTCCCAATCTGTCTAGTGTTCTAGAATCCCTTTCAGAGGGTAAGGATTTTTAGCAAGAGGCCTTAACCACTTTGGGAGCCTGGGAAATGCTTTCTGGGTCAGCAACAGGGCTTTCATATAGGAATTTCTGAGAGTCAGGGACTCTGTAGTATCTGTCTGGTTTGGCTGGTGCAGGAGGTAGTGAATCTGGGTTAAGGCTAGATTCTGAATAATCATCATCCACAATGTCTAACAGGTAGAATAGCAAGTGGTCTGTGCTGGGGTAGTAAAAGGAACTCTCTGAGCCTTTTCTTAGAATCAGAGTAATCCTGGCCTTCCCAGTGGAAATGTTCCCTCATGGTAAGTAAAGTTTCCCCAAACAAGTAGTCTTCTGGGGGAGATGGTGAAGGAATAGACTCCTCAGCATCAGAGTCTTCATAACGGGGAAAGAGTATTCCTGTTCCTCAGAAGAATCTGAGGAAATTTAAACCTGGTCAGAGGAAGCGTAGTCCTCCTCCTGTCTAGGCCTTTTATCAGGGGGATGGGAACCTCTGATTAGGGTAATTAAGTCTTCAGCCATCTTAAGCATCTGTTTCTTAGGCATGGGGCCTTGTACTGGAGACTGCTGTACAGTCTTCTTTGCTTTTAAAGGAGTTTTCAGCTTTGCATAAGATTTAATAGTGAGTGTAGTCTGTCTGAAGCCACCTTCTGCAACTGAAGGCATTTCAACTGCACTGGAATCTCCTTTAGCCATGGAGTCGGAAGGGCCGAAAGATAAAGGCTGTGGAGGCCTAGCAATCTCCGCTTGGGAATCGGATGCCGCCTGGGGTTCTAAATCAGCCGTCGTCAGGGGCTACGTAGGCGCCTCACTGAAAACTGGAGAACTGGCAACTGGCCTAGCATAGGCCTCGGAGTCTGGTTTGGGTCTCGGCTGCCTGTCCTTATCTTTGCGTTTTTTATGCAATTAAAATTCCTACCAAAATAATGTTGGGCGAAATCAAACCGATGTTTAATAGTTAGTTTGTTAAACCTAGCACAAAACCGACAACCTGTGACGTCGTGGTCTGGGCCTAGGCAAGGAATACAATAAGAATGAAAGTCCTTATGAGGTATTTGCTTCTCACAAGAAATGCAATTGTTAACTTTTTCTGACATCGGACTGAGGCAAGGAAAGGTTCCCCAACGGGGTACTTCACTTTATTGAAGACTTCGGTCTGAAATTCGATTTGAAAATCTCAGGAGTCGGCTGACCGGCACTTACGAACTGCTTCTGCTTCGGGCACCACGCGGCAAGAAAGACTTAAGAAAATGGCGTTGGATGCCTCTTATATACCCTTGGCGCACTGACGTCAGGGAAGAAGCGACAGCAACTGACACTGGACCAAGACTTTGGAACTCTGGCCGACTGCAGGACTGCCTGACGGCAGGATAACCCAACTGTGATGACTGCAGCAGTGTAACACGAACATCTAAAATAAATACAAGGCACAAAACTTACTTTATCTGGTTATTGTTAAGCAAATAAATATTTCAATTTAATGCAAGGGATTAAGGCTATGACCTATAAACAAGTCGCACCCTGCAACCTACTGTTTTGAGTTCCACAGTCTCCACCTATCTGTTCTTTAACTCATTCAGTCCAATGGAGATCAGGAAGTTTGCACTGTAACTTCCAAAGGGTGGAACCTAAGCCTTTTGACAGAATCAAATTATGTCCTCCTATTTCAAACAAATGTTCATATCTCTGGGACCATGGCAAGAAAAGAATGATCCACAGACCCAACAGGCTATAAACAAATGTAATTTAATTTACCAGACCAGGATGTTAGCACTTTCAGGTACAAAACCCTTCTTCAGACATACAACACAAAACAGTTCACTTGATATTTATATATATATGCACCAATCAAATGCTAAAATCAAGAAATCAAATCAATTAGGAATTAATATTTCTGAATACAAGGTCTACGCTCGGTCTTAAAGGCACCACACCATTGAGTACTGGATGCCTGTTAGCCCCCAATTCAATAATCCACCTAGATTCACAATATTCTGTATAACTGGAAATATTGCTCTTCCTACTGCTCCACTAATTTGTTGTTAATACCCGAAATAAGAAACGATGGCCTGAATGTTTCTCTATATGTATAGAGAGTGCATTCCACTTATCCTTAAGTCTAACAGCTGACAGATGTCTCAAAATCCTGTCCTTAAACCTGCAATTAGTCTTCCCACATAGAACGAGGGGCAGAAAGTACAAGTTGCTACATAGACAATATTCTTGGATAGAGAGGTAGCCATGGCTCTGAAAGTATATTCCCTCCCTGTTAGAGGATGAACAAAGTTAGATTTCCTACTAATATATGTGCATGCCTTACATAGGTGGCATGGGAAAGTCCCAGCCTTATTAAAAGTATTGTTCATCCTTGGCTGCTTATCACAAAGGATCTGTTTTAAGTTCTTATTTCTCTTAAAAACAAAGTCAGGGCAATCTCCCACCAAATCTTTCAAAGAATCATCAGTTTGCAGAATTTTCCAGTAGGTCCTAATCACATCTTGTACCCATCGAATGTCACTACTATAAGTGACATATAAAGGGACCTTGCTCTTATTCCTTCTGGCTGGTTGTCTCCTGTTTCATCTGATGCTGGACCTATTCATTGCCCCCTTAGAAGAAAACCAGGGTGTTGCCTCTGTTTCTCCAGAGCCTGCTACATCTTGCATGATGTGATCGACCTCTGTCCATTTATAACCCCTGGCCATCAATCTGGTATTAAACATATTGAATTCATCATGCAGGATATTACTATCAGTGCATAGATACCACTACACGAGGACACCCTTAACTGGGTATCATCTTGATGTTTGTGAGCTTAAATGGCAATTAATATTAAATGCACATTTTTATCCAGGCCTCAATGAATTTATATCTATCAAACCTTATTTGAGGCTACAAAATATTATGGGTTAATCTTGTATAGTTGTGACATTTGAGCATGACCAGTACGTTGTGTTTTTAATTGTACATAATGGTCAAGATGGTTTCTATTTACAATATGATTCATGTACATTACTTATAGAGTATCATGTACACATATTACATTAGGATTTTAACTATGTTACATCAAGTAAACACTTTATGTATTATATTGTATATCTTATATTTTATATGAATTGTGCTTTTTTATAAACAGGGGTCAATTTTAGTGTAGGCATATTGATGTAAAGTGTTTGACATCTTGTATTTATTGTATTTTTTATATATATATATATTTTGTTTACATTTTTTTATATATTTTTTTTCTTTTTTCTTTTGCTTACACTTAGTTTAACAGCCAAGTGTAACCAATTAATTAATTACTGATTGATTAATGAAAGTCTGTATATATTGTGTTAGCTCCAACACTCTGAAGAAGTCTACAGGACGAAACCTAGGTCAGTGTTGGGAGTTGTTGTTGTGCCTACTGTAATAATAAACCTTTTGGTGGAACTTCGTGTCCTCGTGGAGTGGTATCTAGTCAAGTCTTGGTTATCTGGTTTGTACTATCAGTGCATAGCCTGGATAGGCATAAAGTTTGTCCCTTAATATTGCGAAACACAAACCCTGGGTGCATACTATCTTTTGCCAGGAGCCCATTCTTCCAGCATGGTTTCCTGTATACCTTGAAATAAGTACCATCATCTCTCTGTTCCAACTGAATATCCAAAAACTCCATCTCTGTATATGAGTGGCTCACTGCGAACCTTAAAAAAAAATCGGTGCATTGTTCAAGATAGGTGACAAATTGCATCAAGGACTCAATGGTACCCGTCCACAACATAAAAACATAATCAACAAAATGCGTATAAAATCCCACATACTGTAACCACTGATTATTGGTCTTAAAAATAGTGTCATTTTCCCAAAGGGCAAGAACTAAATTGGCATAAGAATTGGCGCAGCAGGGGGTGCCCATGGCAACCCCCATCTGCCAAAAGTATTGCCCATTGAATAAAAAAGCATTATGTTCTAATACTAATTCTAAAATACACTTAATTTGTGTCACTTTTTGCTTACTAATAGAGTCTTGATTGAGTAAGAGCTTACTGATGGCCTCAAGACCATACCTGTTGGGTATAACAGTAAATAAGTCCCTTACGTCTAAAGTAACCAGCAAATACAAAGCATCAGAAATGTGACTGTCTAGTTGTTAATGCTACACCCAGGATACTAAAAGACAGTGCACATTTCTTGACTAGTTTATATGCATTTCTAGATGTTCAGCATCTTAGAGGTTAATTATGAATTTTATTCACATGTTCCTTTGATTGGTTCACTTGAATGTTTAAAAGGAAGTAACCCAATGTCATCTTTCAGTTTGGTCTGATGAAGCGAATGAAATCTGTGAAAGTGCTTACCTTATAATGGAATAAACTCTTTATTGTGAGATTTAGTCTGCCGTGTGGGACCAGTGTGCTTCATTTGTTTTTGACCTACTCTAAACTGTCTAAATGTGTGTCATTTAAACAAATGCTACAATGACAACACAAACTTGGTCTGTCAAAAAACATGCCTCCTTGACAAATCAAATAGTGCTACAAACAATAGCATAAATGGAAGTAAAAAATGCTTAAATTCAGCTTCAGTTTAAAATGAAAACCAATCCTGTCTTATCCAACTGGTCTCGCCCTGTGGGTTTATCAGATCCAAAGCTGACCATTCTCAGAATCTACAGACCAACAGCTCTGCCTTCTCTACCCATAAGACCCTAATGTAGCGCTCTCTCCTCAGATCTCATTTGCTGCCATCGTATTCGGATCATCAAAGCTGAGCTTTGCCTGTCTATATCTTTTTGGACATATCTAGCAAACTTTTTTTTAACAGCCTGTTTTCCTCTACCCTTTTTCCTTATATGTAGGATATTAGAGTTAGTTTTATTAAGGCTAGCGATAGCTTTAGTGTAGTTTGTTAGTGTTTTGTTCTCTTGTGTGTGCTGATGTCTACGCCTTTGCTTCCTTAAACGTTCAGTTTCTATGGTTAAAGTTGTTTGATCCCTTTTACTTGGTAAAATGTTTGTACATTCAGCCTGATGGAAAACAGAATTATTTCTGTGTGTACAATTAGATAAGTAGGTATTTACAGTTGAGGTTATTGTTACTGTGGTATTGGTGATTGTGGTTGTGTATTACTGACTGTTGTACTACGGAGATGCAGAAGGTGTCGGGTTTTAAGAAATGTTTTATCATATCGGCATAAACTGCCACCATAGTATGCCATGAGAAGTGTGTGCAATGTCTGGCCATGGATTGTGAGGAATGCGCTTTCGTCTACAGGCTTCTCCCACTCTGCAGGTTCCCAAGTCCCTCTTCCACTTCAATTCTTATCCTCCTTGGACACATGGGAGTGTTTATTAGTCTTTATACCTCTTGCAAGATTCCAAATGACAGTTTTACAGTGGACTCTAACAGTTCAGTGGTCCTACCTGACTCGCATCATAGACCTGTTTGTTGCTGCCACATTCGTTGGTGGATGGAGTCCCCACTGATCGCAGCAGGGTGACCCTTTGATCTTCCCTGTTCCCAGGTCATGGCAACTTGGGATGGTTTTCTTCCAAGGTGGGGGTGGGGGGGATTTCAAAGGGAAGTCTGTCCATAGCCAAGGTACCTGGACAAGAAACGCTACCAATCTTCACATCAATGTCTTGGAAATGACAGCAATCCTCCTGGCACTGCAGGTATTTCAGGAATTCCTCCCCAAGTGTGCGACTGCCATACAGACCAAAAACGCATCGGTGGTATGGTATCTGAAAATGGGGAATGTGAACCTATTCCCTTTGTTGAGAGACCATAAGAGTTTTGGAAATGGGAGATGTCCTCAGAACTGTTTCTGACTGCAATGCATATCTCAGGGAGATCCAACATTCTGGCAGGCAATTTGAGAAGAAACTTTCATCTAACTCATTGGTGGTCCCCAAATCCCAAAGTAACGCAGCACATTTTCTGCTGCGGAGGCACCCACTGTTGCAATTATTTTGCTTCCCTAATTAAGAAAGTGCAGCAGTTTATATGCCCTAACCCCTCCAGAGAGAAAGTCAACAAGAGATGCTCCTCTACATGCTTGGCCACCAGTTCTCCTCTAAGCCCATCCTTGACAGCTTTGCTAATCAAGTTTCTTCAAAAGGCAGCCCATAGCAGAGTGACTGTGATCCACACTGCTTGACCCCAACAGGCTTGGTTCCCTTTTATTTTTGCCTCATTTTTCATCATCCACCTGACATCTCATCTGGTGAAATGAATGCTCCCAAACCTTTACTGCCCCTCAAGTTGCCCACATGGTTTCTCCAATTCCTATTATGGCCAGGACTCCCAAGCTCTGCCAAAGAGTTATTCATATAGTTTCTTCTTTCCAGAAACCTTCTGCAGGAAGTGTTTATGACAGTAAATGGAAGTGTTTTCTATTTTGTCTTCTACTAAGGGCTTGGATCATTTTTCAGCAACTTTAGATGCTATTCTGGACTTTTTTAGCTTATGTTTTTTTCATTCTAGTCTTAGTTATTCGACAATTAAGATGCAACTGGCTGCTCCTTTTAGCTTTCACATTGACAGGCTCTCATGTTTTCTAATGTATTCTTGAAGGAAACCTTTGTGCTATGTCTACTAGTCCAGAACCCAATGCTTCCTTGGGACCTTTCTCTACTGGTGCAAGTCCTGTCTAGACCTCCCTATGAGGTGTCAGCTACAGTATCCTTAAAGCTTTTGTCATATAAAATTCTCCTCTTAGTGGCTGTCATATCAGCCAAGAGAGTTTTGGAATTTCAACTATCTTCTGTACCACATTACTATATTTTTCATATAAAACAAACCTGTCTTTTCTGTCCAAGGTAGCTTATGAATCTAATCTGAACCAGCCAATTCATTTGCTGGTTTTCTTTGCAACTTTCAGTAACACAAAATCATATTTACATCAGTGTTCGGCTGTTCATTGTCCATTTAATTTTTTTTTTGGATGGGACTAAAAGTTTTAGAAAATCTGGACAACTATCCAATTCCTTTTCTAAGGCTATACCTGGGAAGCCTATTTACAAAGTGACCTTATTCCAGTAGCTTTCAGAGTGCATTTCCTATGTATACTCTTTAAAAGGTATTTCTTTACCTGCAAAACCTAAAGGTTATTCAAGAAGTCCAGTTGCTACCACAACTACATTTTTATTTGGCTTCTATTACAATATTGGTGATGCAATTACCTGGTCAAATATTCATACCCATTACAAGCTAGATATACAGACCAGATCTAGAGATTCTTCTGGTTGCACTGTTTTGCATAATGCCCCTCCCCCCCCCGGGTTTTACTGCCTTTAGATTCTGTCCCACAGGTTAAGACCCGACATACAAAACTATCTGTTCATCTCAACAATCCCTTCTTCCATACCCCCTTCAAACTGTCATTTCTAAAGCAAGTGCTCCAAACTGGCATTGGTGGCCTGGCCTTGACGCCTGTACATGAGGATCCCTTTTTGCTGTGCCCTCTTTTTGGTCCCCCTTAATTATCAACATGATTGTAATTCAATTTTGTTCAGGGTTTATCTTCAGTGGGTAAACTCTGAGGAGGCAGTGCTACAGTAGGGACTTGTGTAGAGGAGACAGAGCTCTCAGTATGAAGATTCTGAGAATGACCAGCTTCAGATAAGAATCAGATCTGATAACCCACACGTTGAAATGGACAAATACAGACAACATGGATCTATCATTATGTTAAGTGCAAAACGTTCATTTAGGTTTACAAAGTTCAACACATTACAAAGAATAACTACTATTTAATCAACCGACAGATTTCTGTCAAAACATACCAAGTTCACATTTACTAAGGGTTTTCTACAGATGTGCTAACCATTTCCAAAAATAACTATGAAACTTCAATAGTTTGATTTATCACAGTTACTACATTCAAGAGAAAGTAAAACTGGAAACAATCCACTGTTACAGGTAAGAAATTTGACAGTCTGTTCACAATGGTACCAGTAACTGCTGAACTGTTTTGCAGAGGGCACCCACTCGATGTGGGAACTGTGTCCACATGCTCACTACTACATATTCTGACTTGGACAACTCACCATCTTGCACTAAAGGAAACAGGTTTTGCAAAACAATGCATTTCTTTTACACCAAGGTAAATCACTGGAGGACGTTGTGCGAGTGTGAGGTTATTACCACAGAGCTCATTATAAAGTTTTTATTTTTAAAATTTAAGTTTCACTGTACAACTACTATACTAATTTGACTGCCTGTTTTCAAATACAGCCAGCTGAAGTAACGGTACATGTTTAGGCGAGTACCCATTGCATTTCTCATCATCTTATAGCCTTAATCATGGCTTGATACAAGTCTGCAAAGGACTAGTTCACCTATCCAGTTAAACAAACAAAAACAAAATACTTACATCATTGGTGTTAACATGCCATGCCATGTCACCGTAAGACACCAACTGTCCATTGACATAGCATCTAATTTCACTATTTCTCCATCGATTGTAGATGTGTACAATGCTAATCATATACCACTAAAAGGAAGAATACAGTATAATTAGAACAGTTGTGCATTTTCTGCAATTATTTGTCCTATTAACATTCAATGCCAAAGTCAATATAGTCATAACAATTAGTTATACTATTCTATTACACTGAAGAATTAAAGCTAATCTATGTTTCAGGTGTTACTTTCAGTAGGCTCAACAGTGAAACTGCCCCCTGCTCTACCTGATGGTAGTGATGCGCAATTCCAACAGGTTTACCCAGTTATTACACAGTTCCAGTATCACAGTAAGAAGAAGCAATGCAGCTATCAGACCCATTTCCCCAAGAAACTCTGTGCCTGTTATCACTTAAGCCTAATGCATAATATGTTGCACTTCCCTTCTCTGTTTAAAACTCAAGACAGCAACACTAAAATAGATTGACTCCTTTAATACCACCTTCTCTAGGTAAAGTTTCAGGATATGGAAAATCAGCCACTTCACCTTCTTATTCTTTCTTAGCCCAGCCAGAAAAGTTAAGGACAACACTGGTCTGAGTTTGGAAGGGCCGTGACAAATCAAAAATATGGCGTCTTCCAAGAGAAAGCAGGAAAACATGAAGGTAAAGTTCACATCTACCAGTCAGTCATCACATACTGCAATCCATCTGGCAGAGCCTGAGGTGACTTAGTTTTATAACCTACCCAGAGTCCAAGATCCCCTGAATGAAGACACGGGGGACATCTGTCCTCCCATAAGTGCTGAAATGTTTCTGGGTCACATGTTTGGCTTTCCAAGTTAGACTAAATGGGCTGTTGTGAAATGGGTGGAAATCAGGTAAACATGCAAACGTAAAAATCCAAAAAAAGTATTCTGGAAAACCAAATATCGACCTTCATAAGAAGTCTTCCTAGATACCACCTTGATCAGACCATTCTAAAAAATATGGACTAACAAATAGCCTGAAAATTTCTGTTAGTCTGAGCCACTAATGGTAATTGTGTCTGCTTTCATCACTGCTCTGTCCAGTGACCCTGGGTCCACAATTCCAACAGTACTAGATGATAAATTAAATTTTATGACCGCTTTCTCTCAGTATGGCATAGAACTGCTCCCTTATTCATTGCCAGTTCCCAGGTGACAGACCTACCCCTGGATCTTGTACTGGTTCCAACGCCTGGAAAAGCACTGCTGCAAGTCCTTGGGCCTGCTAACTGTGTTAAGAAGCCATACTACTGTATGTCAAGACACCAGTGTCACAGATTGAGAAGATAAACCTGGACAGTTGTTTATCTTGTATCGTCAACAAAAACTATATTTTCCACTAGCAACAACAGGAGTTGATGTAAGATTTTCAGGTATCACTACTAAGCCTTAATTTTAAGGCGTTGTCGCCTCACAATAAGATGTTGTCCTGTTCGATTCTCAGCTAAAGCGTCTTCTCTGTGGAGACATGTGTGAATGGGCGTACCTTTGTTGAAGGTTGTACGTCAGGGCTGGCAACTCGGTATGTAAAAATCTACTGCCAATCATTAGCAGGCCGGAGTTCTGCTGTGGTGACCCCTAACTGGGAAAAGCCGAAAGATACAACTACTAAGCCTTAGTTTTCAGTGCATTCTGAATCTCTCCTGGATGCACACAACAAGCCTATGCAGCCTCCACATTTGATTACATATTGTTGCCAAAATAGTTGAGCAAGGGGAAGATTTGCTACCAGCATAGGTACAGAAGCTAGTGCTGGTGATAACACCTCCACATATGTCGCTTGTGCAGAAATAAAGCAGAAGGTACAATGAATGTGATAGTTGATGCTTCTCATATTTCCCTTCCTCGGTGGAAAAAGGCAGCCCAAGAAAAGGAGGAAGAAAAAAATTCAAGTTTGCCCATTATACCTCCAAGAACATTAACAGAATCAAACCCTTGTCCTATTCCAGGGAGGAAGGTTCAACTTATCAGACAGGACATTCCCATGACCTTGAACTGTGAACCTAAGTGACCATAAGCACAAGTCCAGTCTGTCCCTGAAATCAAACCTAATGATTATACTTTCAGTTTCTAAGAATAATTCCAGCACCTAGTGAGTGCCTCAATTAGGGACAATAACATAGGCAAGAAGAATCTGAGCAAGTTGATGAAGGTCCTAGAAAAATGTCTCTGGAAAGTACCTTCTAAGGGGAACTAGCACGAAGATGTACCTACTGCAGTACGGCACCACCCTACTACAAGATACTAATAAAGCAGACAATCTTACTTTAGTAAGAAACTTTACAATGGACTCCTTTGTATCTTTTCAGGTTATAGCCAACAGTTCTGCCCGCAATTATTAAACAATGTCCCCCAGTATGGAACACAAGTTCCCCTTGGTAAGATCATCATCACTGAGACAGCTCTGTCCATGCATACCCTGAATTATTCAGGACAAATGAATAAGCTTCAGAGATCTTTTAATGAATTTTTGAACATGCTGACAAGCTTTTACTTGGGAAACTTAAGATTCAATAAGCAAGAAATGTGGCTATTTGAACTTGTCTTATAAAATGCACCCTTGTTAAGTGTATGCACCAATCTCTTTGACACATTTTAAACTGGCAATGGTTTCTAAGGAGGAACACTGCTTGGGATAAGCATGCTGAAACCCACTTTACAAAGGAAGCCTGATCTTGGGATCATCACTTTTTTTGCTCTACCTACCCGTATCAGTTACTGCTACTGTCAGGCTCTACCATGACATTCCAAGGAAAGAATAACTTACCAAAATGATCAATCTCTAAAGCTGTCTATTGCAGTACATCTTGGGCATGTCCTTAACACCGGCACCATGCTGCTGACCTACAGTCTTACCCTCTTTGGGGGGAGATTTTATGACCGTGTGTCATGTTCCTGACTACCATTTAAGAATATGGAACATGGACTTCAACAAACTGGGGGTGAACGTTGAGGGGAAGAAGACTGTGGAATTGCTAGCCCTACAAACTTGAATGACACCAACACGTAAGTCACAGATGGTGTTAAGTAGAACAGCAAGAAATGTAATACTGGCACCAAGACTTGTTGCTTGGGATAATTTCACTTATACTGTGAGCTCTTCATATAGCTTCTTTCCATAAATTTAACTGAAGATGCATCTGTACACAAATATACGAAACAAACTAAATTACAAACATTCATGGCTCTCATAAAAAAGTAACGGAGAACTGTATAAATTTAAATGCAAAAGCTGGTCGGTTGTAGGTTTAATTTAAAATGCAATTAAAAAGACAAAACAAAGAATTTAACTTAGAAATTAGGATTAAGGAAAAAGTGCAATTCAATACAGAGAAAAACACATTGATAATATGTGTGTGACAGTAAAACTACTGTGAACCACAACACTTATCAAGTAATTTTAAGCCACTGGACAAGCTTAGATAATTGAAAGGAATAAAATAAGTACAAAAGTTCAAAACTTCAGTGAGTACCAAAAGTAGGGTAGGTGAACTGTAGTCAGTCAGTACACCTGGGCAGGAAAGGATTGAAGAGGATAGTAAATTACTGCTCACCCAAGGGAAAGAAGTAATGCTCCACAACTCCTGTGCCAGTCAGCAAATGGCCATGGAGAGACAGGCCCTAATGGGACAATGAAAATAGGCTTCCTATAATATAATCGAAGACACAATCCATCAAATTGTCTTGATCGAACTTGAAAGTCCAAAACAGCAAAATAGTGAAATGGCATATAGGCAAGAAATCGCTTGGCCACCCCCGTTACTCTGCAGTTTTCCTCACTGTAGTGTGATCTCGGAGTTTTTATATTTAAGTAGGTGGGGTGTGGGGGGCACAGCCCCTCAACTTTCTGTATTGTTTTGAAGTTTTTTTTGTTTTGTTTTTTTTTTGTGGAACAGCGATTTTTTTCCCCTGGGGGAAAAAAAAATCGCTGTTCAAGTGTTCGGGATTGTAAGCTTTCGCTTACATGGGGTCGAAAAATCAGTATTTGCTTTAAGCGTTCACTGATTTAATATAGACCCTGAAAATACTATGCCTTCAAAATGGAAATAAGTACATGCACTTAAGGGACCAGACTGTAAGGACGGGTCAGGATCTGCAGCTGCCACAGGGAGAGAGGAGTAGGGTATATGAAGTATCCACTGTTGTGAAACCTAGATAGTCCGCAAGGACTGGGCCCTAAAATATATGAAAATGCATACAAAACAGCAGATCTGTTTGAAATATTCTAAATTAAATTAGGCTTTCAGAAAACTTAATTTTCTCTAAGACTAGCACAATATTCTCAACTATTTCAAAAAAGCAGCACTCCAGGATTCCAGCACTTAAAACCTGCATTCCACAGATATGATTTCTGTTTTCAAAGATGTGATATTACATTTGATGCTACCAGTTAAGTGCCTGTCAGCATGAATACTTCCAATGAAAAATTTATGGGAGTGTCTACTAAACCAAATGCTAAAGACCTTAAAACACACAAGGCTTTTAGAGCCAAATTAGCACTGTTTCTACAGAAAAGTGCAACAAAATTTCTGTTTTGTACAGTTACCCACTGGCTTGGCATATCAAGTAGGTTCAAAACAAAACCAGCTCTCTCTTTTGCAGATTAATGAGGACAAAGACAAGTTTGTTGAATAACTACACCAAGACTTGTCTGGTGGTCACAAGAAGAGGGTCAACATCTCATGACAAATGCAGCTGCAAGGTGGACACAGAGGGAGAGATTCACAGGTTAATGCAACTGAATCTAAAGAAAACATGCATGCTAGAAGATCTCAGGGAAAGCAGAGGAAACAGCAAATTTGGTTATAAACAGTTCAACATTTGTTGTACAGTACGTAGAGAATGCACACTGTGGAATGCTAACAGAATGTAGGGATGCACATTTGTGGAAGAGAACTCAAAACATCCTGTGATCACTCACTTCTGGCAGTTGTGCCAGGAAATAAATGATGCTGGTAATGACCACAGAATGGTGAGCTACTAAGTGATTAAGGGGAAAGAATAAATATTCAAAAGTGGACACCAGCAATAAAAAAAAGAAAAAAATAAAGGGGGAAAGGAATATACACATACACACACACACATATATATATATATATATATATATATATATATATATATATATATATATATATATATATATATATATATATATATATAAAATATATCTCACAGGAAAACTGAAGGTGCCATTACAAAAATTAGTGCTAATGTTAATATTGTAAAAAAAAAAAAATACACAACAGATAAGGGAATGCTACATTTAGTAATTTTGTCATTAATACAAGACTTCATCAGAACAAATCACTAATTAAAACATGCATTATCAAAATCTGTCCTTTATAATTATCAACCAGTACAACTTATTTTACATCTTTAAACTTTAAAACTCTTAAAATCACAATGACAATCCCCCGAATTCTGTTTTCTTCGCATTTCTAAACAAGATTCTGCTTAGAACTCTATTCTTCACAAATCTCCTACAGAGACACAAATCGCTATACAGTAAACTCTCAGTTAACCATTACCCATGGGGACTGGTGGATGCCGGATAACTGTAGTTTCTGGTTGCTTTTAGAGTTAGTATTAAACAAGCTTGACTAATACTGTTCCCTATACTATTTGTTTGGTTTGACTTGTTCTTAGGTTGGGGAGAGAGGGAATTTATTCCTATCTTCCTTTTTAAAACTCTAAAAATGTTAGGTATGTTTCTGTGGGGAGGAACAAATTGCAACACATGAAAATGTACCATATTTCTTCATTTTTTTTTTCTGGCTGCTTGAGTTCCAGTTAACTGAGTTTACTGTAATCCCCACCAGCACCCAATCTCCATCACTCCAGTGTATACAGCTTTGAGAAACAGTCCCCTTAAGCAGTCCCAATCTAAACCGTTACTTCAGCATGCCAACCAATCCACTACACCATGATACAGAGAAACACACACACACACACACACACACACACACACACACACACACACACACTTCTAATACCCTACACATTCTTTTCCTAGTACTTTTCAAATCACAAACAGAATTTTAACTATTCCAAAGGCTCTCTATAGATCTACCTCAATCAAGTTTATTCTGGTACTTCGTACAAATACAGAACTTAATCCTGAACCCTTATTATTCTACTTCCAAACCCAAATTTTCCTATTCCATTAGCTTTTCCTCTGCAATCGTCGATGCTAAAAGCATCAGAAAAAAACACAAAGAAAAATGTTTCTCAACACTCACTCCTCTGATCTCCTAACAGTCTCAGAATCCTAGCTAGAAGATGACTGTCCCAAAGTTGCTATACTACTTCTGAAGCTACAATTATACATTTGACACCAAAGCAAGAAATAGAAAGAGGGAGGAACACTATTACAATACAAATCTCACTTGAGTATTACACCAGTAGCTCAAGTTTAAGCCTCCTACAACTCAGATTCTGACAGGCTACTTATAAAATCTCATTATGTAGCAGAAGTAACACTCATCAACAATTAACAACTTTGAGTCCCCAAATCAACAACATAACCTCCATATCTACCAATCAAAAATATGATCACCAATGGAGACTTCAACACTTAACTTTGCAGGATGCATTAAACAAGAACTAAATGAATTTCTGGCTAACCTACTTGTCCAACTAATATAAGAACATATACATCCAAAACTTCTACTCACATCACCATATACTTCTAAATTTCATCTTAAAATCAGCCAGCCAGCCATCTATCATTTCATCCATTACCAATCACCCCCACACCAGTCCTTTAGTGGCAATGCCCATCACCTTTAACATCAAAGTTAAACTTTCAACCAAACTGGTCTCCTTCAGACCCAAACCACGTTTTAAGCTCATCCATCTGAAAAAAAAATACCTTTCCATTACAGACTGGTCACCTACATTGTCAATCTAAGCAGCAGCCAAGGTAGCTAAATCTCTTAACTCATACCATCCTTCATATGCAAGTTTTTCCCTATTCCTATAAAAAGATTATTTAAACATGAATATAATGACTGCCTGACTGAAGAACTTAAACCTAATACAGCTAAGGAAAGAGGTACTGTACAACTGGAAATGAAACCCAAAAGTGACACTTGCAATAGGTATTTTCAGATCAGAAGTGCAATGAAAAACTCAACAAAGCAAACAGCTCACATGACTTTACTACCCCAAACAATTCTGGCAGAAACCAGCCTCTTTACTAGGAGTAATAGTCCACATTCCACTTTACAGAGCACAATCCGGCATCCAAGAAGCACTACTTCCTGTCATCAATTTTCTCAATTAAGTCATCTTCCTTCTACCCACACCTTCCCCAGTCCACCTAACCCATCTCCTTGTATTCCTCCTTTTCTACCTTACATCTGTCAATGCCAAACTAGTCAAACCCTTGCATGAAGAGACCCCCCCCCCCCCGAGATGTATTAACAGGAGTGCAAATACGTGCCCTGGTTCATCTATCACTATAGAGAATACATTATCCCTTCCCTATTTTCAACCTTTGCCTTACATGAACTACATGCCTAACTAACTGAAAACTTAAAACATTTCATTCTGTACACATTACTTGCACAGCACATATTTGTTCAGAATTTAGATACTGTATCTACTATACACAACCTACTTATGATTCTTTTCATTTACTGCTGGATTATGTTATGTACATAATCTGTTTGAATAATGTTTTTGTTTCTGTCTCAGGCTGGCCTGAAATTGTTCTGGTTTGATCAATGCCCTGCCCTGGTAAACACTGTTAAATTTTATTTTTATTTATTTTAGAAACATTTAATATTCAATTCTTCACTTAAGATGTGGAAGGTTTAGTTTTATCTCTCAAAATGGTTTTGTTTTCTCTACTCGAAACATTAGAATTCTATTTGTTTACAATAAAATTTAAAAGTTCAAGAATTCTCAAAGATGAACTTCCTACTAGTTTTTGCAATGTAGAAGGAATCAAAAGTTACACATACAGCTAAATACACCACTTTTTCAGCATTACAGGATCACCATCCATTAGGGCAAAGATATCCGCCTGTACTGTTTAAAGAGCAAAGTTACTTCTGTTACTCTACAAGCTTTGCAAAATTCAAAGGCAATTTTTTCAAAGCCATTGTGTTGTTAGCCAATAAGATGACACTGCTTTTCAATATATCTTGAAAATTGTTGTGTTCTTTATCAGTGAAAAACATACCTTCTCCACAGATTCTTCTATTATTCTGAGTTCTTCTGAACTACCTAACTCATGTTCGCTAACCCAATCTTACACATTACTTTACCAAAAAAAAATGAACAGTGCCATTACATGAGACAGACAAACCTGCACCTACCCACCCATCATTAAAGCCACAACCTAGCTCTTGCTCTAGTTCCTGGCCCAGCAATTCATACGCTCATGTGTGTGTGTATGTGTATATTTTTATATATATATATATATATATATATATATATATATATATATATATATATATGCACACATATATATATATATATATATATATATATATATATATATATACACACACACACACACACACACACACACACACACACACACACACACACCTGCTTTCTTAAGCATGAACACACACAGAACACAATCCATCACCTTCACTAACCCTTACAATAAACCTAACCTGCAAATACTAACACACACACACACACACACACTTCTACCCCAATGCTAAAACTTTTGGTATATCTGAAAGCTTCGGTATTACAAAACACTTAGCGTCACACAAGCACATCTCACACAGCACAGGAGCAGTCAATGTTCTAAACATCAACATATCTGGCAGTCGAAAAGAAGTTCCTTCAATCAAAAAACAGCAAAACTGATTGGAGGAGTGCAAGAAGTTACTGACTGGAGCCAATACATTTTTCTTTGCACTTTAAAAGTTATTTAATAAAGTAACATTTGTCACTGCACTACCAAATACAAAAATGGAAATATAATAATGGAAGGAGAGAAAATGGCTACTTTCTCTTCGACTACATGGTACAAAACACCACTCCCTATTAATATTAATAATAAATGCACTGAACTGTATTCTACTACTGCTTCTTAGAACTCTCCGAAGCATTACACATCCATTAACATTACCAGTGCTTATATATTTTTCAAAGTTGCTGTCACAAAAGGAAATAGTCAGTCTAGCTATCTGGATTTTTTTAAAATAACTGTAGGTCATTTGTGAATATTAATATGATTTATATAGAAATGTAACAAAAGGAGATATTGCCAGCCCAGCTATCTGGAATTTTGTAAGTGGCTGTGTCTCATTTGTGAATATCAACATGATTCATATGTCTGTTACAAATGTATTAGAACTGTATGTCATATTGTGTAGACGTGTGCTGAAGAGATTTTTTATGTACTATTGTAACAGTTTAGATATATATATATATATATATATTTTAACAGGGGAGACAAACACAGGAGATTAACTTGCAAACTTTCAGAAGAATGGTTGAGGTTAAGTTACTTTATACCTAGGCCATAAACAAAAGGATGTTATCTTTCAGTTTCAGTCAACAGGAGACAGGATGTCTATACTAGGGGACTCTGTGTTGCCTTTAAAAAGAGATGATTACTAGGCTTGAGATGTAGAAGTATTTTATTGTTTTAGGACTTCCGGGATCTGCAATCATCTGAGAAATATCCTTTGTTTATCTAATTTCACAGGTAGATGTTAAATGCTACCTCAATGGTTGTTTTTGAGCCTGGGAACTGAAGTCAGATGACAAGAAGTGATGTCATGCTGCAAGTATCCCAGCAGCAATATTTGAGATATTAATTTAAGAACTTTCAGAGAGACTGTGCATTTTGTATTTTGTTTTTGACCTAACAAGAACACCTGCTCATCCTGGCTCTGTAAGTAAGTTAATTAGGGTACAGTAATTTATTTTAGATTCAGTAAGGAATATAGTAAAGATTAGTTTAGATGTTTTCTGTATCTGACACCATCCTGCAATGTTGTTTTAAATATTTCCTGTAATTCTGAACTCTGAAGTCACTGTGAATATATATTTAGCATTGTCTTGTTCTTTTATTATTTATTATTAAATATATTTAAACAGATCTTTGCGGTTAATATTTGTGAGACATATTTAAGCTCTTAGAGTACTTGCATATTTCTTTGGTCACATTGTGCAGGCCACTCGTAATAGCCTTGCTCTTGGTTAAGCTTCCATTTGGATTAATGATAATATTAAAAAGTAGGATTAGCCACCCCTTTGCTAAAGGCCTTAGAGTAGCTGATAAGTAGTGGCTGGTGGCAGCAAAAAAAAAACAGTTATGTACTCACCATAATGTTCTAGGTTTGTAGTCCATCTCGCCCTTCATTCTTACACATGGGTTTGGAGCCAATCCTCGGCTCCGACTCTGCCTATTACAAACCTCAAAGTCTTCTAGTTGGCTCGTGGATAGGTTGGTATAACATGGTGCACCAGTATAATCCCCAGATCTTGTTTGCTGCTAAACTACAGAAAAGCAGAACGAAAGCTATCCAGAAAGAACAACAATAATGAAAGGTCTCCACCTGTTATGGAAACATTTTTTTCTGTCTCCAGATCCTTCCAGGACGGGGGTAGGTGGGTTCGTAAGAATGAAGGGCGAGATGGACTACAAACATGGAATGTTATGGCGAGTACATAACTTCTTTATGTTATGTAGTCCTATCTCGCCTTCATTCTTACACATGGGACAGTGTCCCTAGCACCCTATTCTTGGGTGGCTCATGGAAAAAATACTCCTGAGTACCGTGGAACCAAAGGAGGCTCTACCCCTAGAGGTCAAACCCAATTTGTAAAGAGTAATAAAGGTGTAAGGAGTAGCCCACGTTGTTGTTGCACAAATATTATCAACTGGAACCCTGGCTTGAAAGGCTGCAGAAGTAAACTGGGATCGTGTAGAATGAGCCTTAATCTTGAACAGTAAAGGCTTTCCATCGGAAGAATAAATGAAGGAGATACAACTTGAAATCCAATTTGAAAGGATCACTTTGGAAACTGAAGAACCTAATCTGGAGTCGGAGAAGGATGCGAACAATTGGTCTGACTTCCTGAATTCCTTAGTCTGGTGTAGATGGAACCGTAATTGTCTGCGAACGTTCAACTGATGAAATCTGTGTTCTGCTGCGTTGGAATGATTAGGAAAGAACACTGGCAGCTCTATAGTTTGGTTCAAGTTATTATGAGAGCACACTTTTGGGACAAAAAATGGATTTCTGCGAAGAGATACTCTATCTTTGTGGAAAATCAAATAAGGGGGCTTGACAGACAGTGCTTGTAACCTCTGATACTCATCTAGCAGATGTGATGGCCACCAGAAACAAGGTCTTCCAAGACAGAAACTTCAATGAACATGAACGAGCAGGTTCAAAGGGTGGAGATGTTAATTTGGACAGGACGAAGTATAGATCCCAGGAAGCTACTGGTTTCTGAAAAGGAGGTCTCAGCAAAGTAGCACTTTTAAGGAAGGTTTTACACAATCTGTGTGACATCAGATTAGACTCATGTTGACCCAAATGAAAATTTGATATTGCTGCCAACTGAACCCTAATTGTGGCAGCAGTAGAACCCTGGTGAAAAAGTTCAGACAAAAATTCTAAAACCATTGGAATGGATGCGGTGTAAGGGTCAACGTTCCTTTCTTCAGCCCAGATAGAAAACCTTCTCCATTTGTTAGTGTATAACTTTCTAGTGGAGGGTTTATGAGAAGATGTGAGAATGTGGGTCACAGCGGGTGAAAAATCATGAAGCCTGACTAGGGATGGAACTGGAGCAGCCATGCTGTCAAGTTGAGGGTGTGGAGGTTGGGGTGAAGAGAGCCTGACATGTGCATCAAGAGATCTGGCACTGGGTCCAGAGTCCATGAATGGTCTAGTAGATGAGGCCCGAGAAAAGGGAACCAAACCTGATAAAGGCCAGTAAGGAGTGATGAGAATCAATTTGCTTTCCAACAGTTTTGCTTTCTGAATCACCTTGTATAGGAGAGGAAAGGGGGGAAAAGCATAAAGGAGACCCAAGGGCCAATCGTGAACAAGTACATCTCTCAGTGACTCCCCCAGAAATGCTCCCTCAGAGTATTCAAAGCATCCCCAAAGGAAAAATCTTCTGGAGGGGAGGCAGAAGGGATAGAGTCCTCAGCATCAGAATCCTCAAAGCCAGAAAAAAGTTGAGAATTTCCTTCTTCATCCGCAGACATACTGGAAATCTCAGAATCTGAGACAGCAAAACATCAGGAGATAATTCCCTACCCCTCTTTGAAGGGGGGAGATGAGAGCCCCTAATCAGGGAAAGAATATCACCAGCCATCTTAACCAACTGGGACGGAGGTACAGGAGGGAGGCAGATGCCTGCTTGTGAGTAGGTTTGCAGCTGGAAGGTTTACTAGCAATTCGGAGAGACTCGGGAGGCACTGCAGAAGTCTGAATTAAGGTAGTCGGTCTGGTTCTGGTCTCATGTCGATAAGAGGCGTCAGAAGCCGGTGCTTGCAAAGTGTCTCCAGACCCATCTGAGGTGGCGATAGGCAGACGGTCTAAAGATGAAACAGCCTGTGGCATGGAGGACTCCGTAAAGGTCTCGGCAGAGGCTTGCGGCTGAAAATCTGCGGACTGCAGGGGCTGCAAAAGCACCTCACTAACTACCGCTGTGCTGACGACCAATTTCACCGGTGCGTCATCAGTAGATTTAACCCTAGGCCTGTCACAGTCCTTGTATTTGGGCTTCCTACATATATCTGAAGTTGGGAGACCAGAAGACGCCATACCGATGAACATAGGCCAGACTCCGAAATGTTTATACAAAATCTTAGCTATATGGTGTATGGTATGCATTTTAAAGGAAGCACAGAGATTGCAGTTAGGGACGTCGTGCTCAAGGCCCAAATAAGTTATACAATAGGAATGGAAATCACAGTGCGGAATCTGTTTTCCACAGGCAAGACAGTTATTAACTTTATCTGACATTCGTTAAAGCAAGAAAAGAGGATCCCCAATGGGGTACTTATCTGAAGGAGTCTTCAACTTGGTAGTCAGAAAGCGAAACGAAGGTAAACGGCTGATCAGCACTAGTCTGAATTGCATCTGCTTCAGGCTCCGTGACAAGAAAGACTGAGGAAATGGCGTTGGCTGCCTTCCTTTATACCGGACATACTGACATCAGTTTTATAACCAGTGGCAGCCGATGTCATATACCAAGGACTCTGGTATTCGGGCCAACTGAGGGCTACCGGGAGCCAGATAACCCATATGTGAGGACTGCAACAGTGAAACATGAGGAACATCAAGTGCGTCTCTCAGTGACTCCCCCGGGGAGGGAATAAGGGAAAAGCAGCTGCTGCATTTGGAGTTGATCGAACTGGTGAAAAAATCACAGCAAGGCTGTCCCCATTTGCAGAAGATCTGTTCCGCTATTTCCTGCTTCAGAGACCACTCGTGAGGCATCAAGATTGCCCAGCTGAGTTTTGTCGGCTATCACGGTTGTCCCTGGGATGTGCATTGCCACTAAGCACTGGGAAGATATCACCCATTTCCAAACACGAATAGCCTCTCGACAAAGGGGGTAAAGATCTGGTTCCACCTTGTTTGTTGAGATACCATATGACCGACATGTCTGATTGTATTGCTATCGTCCCAAAAGGAAGAAGGTCGTGGAGTGCTTGCAATGCCAGAAGCACCGCCCTCATCTCTAGGACACTGATATGCAGGTGAGCCTCATGATCTTGCCATATGCCTTGGACGGTCCTGCCTAGATAATGACCCCCCCACCCTATCTGTGGGGCATCCGTGGTCACAGTAGCAAAGGGTTGGCGAGGAAGGAAAGGAGTGCCTGTAGTTAGTTGGCTGGGTTGGATCCACCAATGGAGGTCCTTCTTGCAAGACTCTGTTAAAATTATGTGGTGGGATAGAGACAGTTGTTGAAAGGCCCACTGGGACGATAGGAGCCATTGAAGAATCCGCATATGCAATCTGGCAAGAGGGACTAGCACTGTCTTTGCCTCAAATTTCCGGAGGGGAAGTAGACTGAGAACTTTATGTATGAGGTTCTGTGCTCTTTCTCCTGGAAGATGAGCTAACATGGCAACTGTGTATTTCTGCGCCTATAAAAGTCAAACATTGAGAGGGTGATAAGGCAGACTTTTCCCAATTTATAGCAATCCCCAACTGGGCACAAAGTTGGATAGTGGAATTTCTGGTTTGAAGGAGAAGATGCCTGGTGGAGGTGGTCAGGAGCCAGTCGTCCAGGTATAGAAATACTTGGAATCCTAGTCGTCTCAGGTGAGCTGTCACTACTGCCATACACTTGGTGAACACCCTGGGGCTGTGGTGAGACCAAAGGGCAGAGCACGAAACTGGTAGTGACTGGCTCACAGCCGGAAGCATAGATGGCTCCTTGACGCTTTGTCCATTTTTATATGGTAGTATGCATCTTGGAGGTCTATTGAGCACATCCAAGTGTCTTTCCCTAACAGAGGGAGTATAGACTGCAGTGTCACCATCCAGAACTTGTCCTTCTTTATGGATTTGTTTAATTTGCTGAGGTCCAAGATGGGCCTCCTGTACCCTGTACATTTTGGCACTAAAAAGAATCTGGAGTAAGTCCCGAATCCTACCTGGTCTGTGGGCATGGTTTGGATGACTCTGCTTGCGAACAACCTGTTCACTTCTACAGTTGCTTGATCCCTGTGATTGGGTGGAACATCTGGGATCCTCTTTGGAACATGAGGTGGAAGAGAAAAGGGTATGGAATAACCTCTGGTGACAATTCTCTGTACCCATTTGTCTCGTGTGATGCTTAGCCAGGCTTCTAGATACAAAGAAATGTGACCCCCGACCGTCTCCAGAGAAGCACAGCCGGGCCCCACATCAGGACCGCTGGTAGGGATGACCTCAAAACGAATCACGGTCTCCCTGGTTTTGCAGTTCGCCCCTACCTCTAAGGCAACATTTACCATTTGCTCCTCCCCCTCTGCCTCTGAAGGAGGAGTCACCCTGTGCATCTGGGAAAAACCTCTGGGACTTCTTGAACCACATCTTACCACCTCTCTGACCCTTGGGTTATGGTCTAGAGGGACGGTAAACATGTACTCCCACGGCAGACAGCATTTTCCCTTCTTGCTTGCACCTGTTGAGTATGTCTTTTACCTTGGGTCCAAATAAAGAAGAACCGTAAAAGGGGTGTTGGTAAAGGTAGACTTGAATTGCTCCGCAAAATTACACAAGCACATCTAGGAGTACCTCCTAAGAGAAATTCCTGAGCCCGCTGCCCTGCTCACTCCATCGGCTGCATAAGAAATCATCCTCATGGAGAAGTTAGCAATGGAATTCAAGGCAGACAATTGAGCAGACACCTTATCAGAGACTCCTTCAGTAGATGTACCAACTCCTTAAGGAGATCTCTCTGAAGCCTTGTAAAATGTGTTGGGTAGTTCAGCGATCTGAGAGTGAATGCCGCTGATGAAAAGATATGCTTCCTGTATCTATCCATCATTCGAGACTCCTTGTTCGGCAGATGGACAGATGAAGTCTCCGCTAGTTCCTTCTTAGTGGCCGCCACCTCCATGGCATCTACAGGAATGCCCTTGGATAAAAATTCCTTCTCCTAGGGGGCTGAGAAAAATTTAGTGGGTCTCCAGGGTACTGGCCCCATGACATTAGGAGTCTCCCACACCTTTTAACAAGGTCTAGAAGTTAGTCAAAAGGTGGAGACACCCAAGAGGCTGAAGGTTGAGACCAGAAAGCCTTCACCTACACCGACTTATCAGAAGGGATAACAGTGGGCCAGCTGCACCTCTGCTTAAGGATCTCTAAGAGGTCTACAAAGGAGACGTCATCAGAGGATGACTTGGGAGACCCTTCTGACTGCTCGAGGTCTGTGTCGCAGGTAAGAGACTCATCCTGGGAATCTACATGCTTTCTCTTGCATGTCCTCTTCCGAAGGAGCTCCTCAGAAGGATATTCCAGGAAGGTCTCGGAAGAGTGGTCGCCACCAACAAGGGGCGCCTGAGGTTGCGGGTCTCTGCTGTCGAGAGAGGGAGTAGGTGCTAAGAGGGAGGTCGGTGCCCGAGGGGGAAGTGTGTCGGTACCCTTGGGTGGAGCTGATGAGTGGGACAGCACACTCCACATCATCTTGAAGGCAGACCTCTCCGGCACCAAAGACCTCCTCAGCTCAGAGTAGACAGAGGAAGTCATCGGTTCAGAGATAGATGTAGGATCCAAGCTCATCCTAGCCGATGCACCGAGAGGGAGACTCGGAACCGAAGAGGTCCGGGTCCAAGTGTCACTGTCAGGGCCAACCGGGGAATTTCGGCTCCTAGACACCACAGATGGCACTGAATGTGCCGGAGCAGAACTCTGCTCAGACAGCCTTGGGGAGAGCTGGAACCGAGGGTTCGACAACCAGTGGTACCGTATACTCCAGCTCTGAAAGCCAGGCACTGCTCAGAGGAGGAACCACAACAGGGGGAATGGACTCAGGTGGCTCCATGACTGACTGGGTCAGAGACAACAGCATTTTTGGCAAGGCAGATGACTTCAGGAGTCTCAACACTACTCTCTCCACATCTTCTTCTGATAGGCTCCTGGAAGATCTGGAAGACAGTGTGGGAGATCTGGACCTCCGTAAGATAAGTGACCTTAAAGTTGGGGAGACCGGCAATGGATCTCTGGACCGGCTCCAATGTTTGCTATCAGCAGTCAGCTCCGAAATGCATGGGACTGACACCGGAGTCATAGTATCAATGACCTTAATTGGTTCCAAGATCAGTGGTACCAAGGAGGGAGAAGTCTTGTCCGATTTAGAAAGTTTAGGAGGCGGTTCCGAAGCACCGGATGGCACCAGCGAATGCCTCTTGGTAGGTTTAGCCTGGTCTTCTTTGGATGCATGAGATTTGGAGGAAGAAGACGAACAGCCAAGTCATCCTTGAAAGAAGGCTTGAGGAGATCTTTCAAAATTACTTTATTCTTCCACTCCCGTAAGACCCTGGAGCTGAAGGAATGGCAAAACAAACAGGTTTCCTGCAGATGGATGGCTCCGAGGCAACACACACAATTACTATGGCCATCCATAATTGACATTTTCTGAGAGCATTTTACACATTTCTTAAGCCCTGAGGGTTTATGATCTTTTGCCTCTTTAGACATGGTAACTGGAGAAGCAGCAAAAAAGGACACGACACAAACACCACGAGGACTAGGTCCTCTAACTCAAATGGGACTAGCCCTGGGCAGAGAAAAATATAGAACTAGGTCCTCTAACTTAAACGGACCTAGAAAAGAGAAGACTAAAGGTCAGAAACTACCAACTATACTGCACACACACAAAGTATGAACAAGAAATTGTCCAACTGTCTCAGTGAGAACTATACTCAAACTCTACATCATAGAACAAAAAGGGTCAAAGATATCAAAGGACCCTTGCCAACTGAACAGCTAAATATCTGGATAATATCTAGGCGGAAATAGTCTAATGCTATTTCTCTAATACTAATAAACATTGCACAGACAAAAGGGTAAATTGAGCGCAAACGCGCATCTTAACAGTAAGCACTAAATATTTAGGTAATAACTACTAAACTTCCAAACTCTCTACGCTGATAAACACAGCAAATATCGACAGAGAGCAAAGGCGCCCGTTAAATAGAAAAAAAAACTGGCACAAAGGATACTAAAGAGAACAAGGCCAACAAGTTCTCAACAATAAGTATCTAAACTGAAGAAAGAAAATGCTTCAGCAAGACTGAAACTACTCTAATGACTGTTAAAACACTAGCAAAACCCATATAAATTGAAAGGTTAAGCTGCAATATAGTAAAAATAGCAAAAAGTGTTAAACTTAGCCACAGCCAAGAAGCAGCACATCTGAACTCGTCGACGTGGCAAACGAGATCTGGGGATTATACTGGTGCACCATGGGATACCTACCTAGCCATGAGCCAACTATAAGACTTTGAGCTTTGTAATAGGCTGAGTCAGAGCCGAGGATCAGCTCTGAACCCATGTGCAAGAATGAAGGCGAGATAGGACTACAGAACATCTACCTTATAGTCTGGGCAGAAGGGGGCATAGCTAATAAACCTGTGCCAGCCCTTTCCAGATATGTGTGTGCGTTTAAGTGTGAATCAAACTTCAAAGTGTTTGTGTTAGCTACCTGGGCAGGGACACAAAACACTGGTTGGACAGAGAGGGTGCTGGAGGTCTTAGTTTGGCCACTCAGCTGAGATCTCAACCCTATAAAATGTGCCAGTGGGGAGTCTTATTTGGGATCTGCAGAAAGAGGGAGAAACCAGCCCCAGACTGACTGTGGTCCCTGTGTGCTCTCAAGGGAAATTGCACTTTACTGTGTGTGTGTACTCGTCATCCTCCCAGTGTGTACATTCCTCACTGTTAACATTGGTGAGGATCAAGGCCCCTTGATTACTGGGCCAGTGCTGGAGTGTCACAGTTGCCATGGCAACTCTTGTGCAAAATGTCAATTACTTAGCTCAACTCTCACTTTTAATAATGCTCATATCTGTCACATCTATTTGAAGTTCTGCTCTTCATGCTGCCTACCAAGGATCACCATGGAACCAATGAGCTGCTCAAGTATGAGTACAAGCTAACCCACTTAGACAAGTGTATGAACAAGTCTACACGCTTAGACAAGTGTATGAACAGTCTGCACGCTTAGACAAGTGTATGAACAGTCTGCACGCTTAGACAAGTGTATGAACAGTCTGAACACTTAGACAAATGTATGAACAGTCTGCAGACTTAGACAAATATATGAACAGTCTGCAGACTTAGACAAATGTATGAACAGTCTGCTCACAATTCAGAAATAAATGCACAATAAGGTCTACCAAGTCTATTTGCTGGTTAGTTATGTTGAATGAAAATTGTGATTACAATATTACATAATTCAGAAACAGCAGTATACCGATTTCCAGTTTCACTTTGTACAACCTACCTTTCTTGGTTGAAAATCATATTTCACACAGTGCTGAAAACCTTTGCCCTTAGACTTCAGCGACGTTACTATCAAACAGTTGCCAACAAAATGAGCTGAATACCCAACTCCTTTGCTAGTGCGAAAACTAAAAACAAAACAATTTAAAAAAAAAAACACCATGTATATAAATACATATGCAACAAAAACAGAAAAATGAAAGCAACAAGTCATGTGCAGCACAGAATTTACTCATAATTATTATAATATAAAACTTAATATACAATCAGAAAAAAAACACCTTCTAAAAGAAAATGTGTGATAAATGCAGAGGTGGACTTGCATGATACAGTGCTAAAAATATCACTTTTACTTGACTTACTGTAGCTGGGAGGTATTACCTATTAAATGGAAGCCTTTTTCCTCATAAAACTTTAAATCTTGCTTTTCTGCTCTTAAAAAGAATAGTACATAATATAAATCCCATTACCACAGAGGTTTTTGCCCCTTTCTGAAATGAGACAGCCAAAGTTTAACTAGAAGCCTGGGCTGGTTGGTCACAGGGGGAAACAGGGAAACTACAGAACACCAACTCACCTTTCTTTGGCAAGTGAAGGTATTCTTTCATGGGAAACAGTTAAAGTAAAATCTGCAGTTCTTGTTTTAAGCTATGTTAGCACACAGACCTTCCCTCGGGGGGACCCCCCCCCCATTGGGTTACACAGCTAAACAGGACGGAAGCAAATAAGAAACAGGAAAAAAACACACAAGTGCAGTTTGATATATATTTTTTTAACTTTTCCAAAGTTTCACTCAACCCAAGGTTGCCACCTTTGTAAGAGGCAAAAACCTGACAAAAGCCCACCCTTTGGCCCACCCACTACCATACCCATTTCAATAAATAAATGTGCACTGCTTCTTCTTCAAAGTTAATAACCATGCTATAGCAACATTTTTCAATAACATTACATAACATGCTAAATAAAACAAAGAAGCAAAGGTATAAACTTGATGCACATGTTAAAATATATTTCTAATACTATTACAGCAACTTGCATGTTTCTTTAAACCATTACATTAGGGATGCATACAGTTCTAAAAATCATACCAAGGAAATGAGAACAGGAAGTATAACATACAATATTGGTGCACCGTTTCCTGCAATGAGTACTTTAAAACTTCCTTGAAGCCATTCATATATATATTATTTATTCTGATAACAAAAAACACTTGTAATTTTAGCCCATATAAAGTTTAACTGGAGAAAAGATCCATTGTTTCATTTTTATACATAAAAAAGCACTCACATTTTGTGTACATCTTTTAAAATGCATCATGAGAATGATTATTTTGCTTAATCTAATTGCATGCTAGTGGTCACATTTCATATTACCCAGGATGTCTGTTGAATCAAACAAAAGACTATGCTGAAAATCCAAGTAAAACACTAAATGTTTTGGGGAATACAATTCAGAAATATGCTAGCTGTCAGAATGATATCTGACAAGTACTCTCACCAAAACTGAATTTCCTGACAGACACCCCGATTCCTCAATTTCCTGACAGAGCCCCTGATTTCCTGACTGTCAGAAAAAAATACTGACAGGTAGCAACCCTAACTCAACCACATTACCGTGTATAACCAGATGAATCTGTGTTGTAGGATTTTTTTAATTCGATAAGATAATTAGTATCACTTGCTTAACTGAATGCACCAATTCAAAGTAAAAATTAAAATGAAATTTGCAAGCATCTTTTTCCCACCCACACATCATTAATTTGTACAAAGAGAGTATCTGTGCAACAAAATAAAAATATTTTAGTGCAGTGTATAACAGAATACTCTGGGTTCAGGCAGTGTACGTCACAACTATTTAAATTATGTACTTCATGGTTTACAACTGCTATAAATTCCGTGGCAGTTCTACATACACATTTCAACAAAAATTATGTTCCTATAACAACTGTGTGTAAACTAAGGAAGAAACCTAGACGATGTTAGCATATGGAAGCCTCTAGCATCAATATTAATGGAGAATATTTGTTTTACTGCAAAGCGGTATATTTAGAAATAAACCAAGTATTCATCTTATTTCAAAGGAATTTTTTGATGTAAACTATAACTGTTGAGGAGACACGTAGTCTGTGACCTACTTCATAATGGTTAAGGTCAAGGCTTAAACTTTGGAGCACAACTAGTGACATGAAAAATTACAACATGGATCTTGACCGAAATCAATGTACAGTACGTGTCAGTGGTTCAAGAACCAAAACTGCGAAATTTTACAGATGACTAGTCTGGCAGCATACCATGTAAAGTTTGGTGATAAATGTGCTCAGTATGATTGAGATCTTTTCTATACTGCACTTCCCTAAATATTCCCATCACAGGAAATGTATGTAATTAGGAGAAAGCAGTTGTGTATAGGGATAACGCCCTGGTTAAAACGCAGATGACCCGAGTTCAATTAGAGGCACAGGTGTCTCAGAGACAGGGTGAGGGAGGAGGTGCTGAAGCAGCTGATAATCACCTACTTGCACTCAAGCTGAGGTAGGCCATTGGGCTCACTGCATTGGCTGCACCCGTTGCTGGCTGTGTGCATAATAGGTTGACTCGCATTTTAAATGCAGGGCTCTGCCCCTTGGATCCACTTGACAGTAGGTGTGTGTGGAGGAATTATGCTTCTTCCTCCCAAACAGACAACTGATATTCAGCATGCGACCTGTGGGAGGGACGGGCAAAACTACTCCTCAAGCCCTAAAGCTGGCCATCTCCCTACCATCACCCCTTGCCACAGCGGGAAATTAATGGGCTGATTAGACTTCCCAGGCAGGATCAAACAGGTCATGCAGAGCTCTCTTCTAGCCTAGAGATGCTGTCTATTGCCACTGACAGAATGCACATCGAGACCCCCCCCCCCCAACAAACAGGACCCAGGGGATGAGTGTAGAGAGCAAACAAACAGTAATTTTTAAAGCATCATGTAGCGAAAAGTCATCACTATCTTTTTCAATCTAAATGGATACAATGAACTTTAAAGAAACAAAAAAATAGGTGGCCGGCACAGATGGATAAAACATCTCATGGTCAACTAGCTGCATGGGGGGGGGGGCTATGCAGAGAGGAGGACAAGATAAAGCAGATGTTAGCTCACCCATCCTTGCAGGGAGGCAGTCTAGGCTTGCCACAAAATAGCAGTGCTAAAAGCCTGGCAAGCTACACCTTGCAAAGTGTGATTATCATTTACTTGAGGTCAAGCATGCACAGAGGCATGCATACATGGACCTACAGATGTGGTGTCATAAGCATATTGTTACCAAATGGGTGGGAAGGGTTAGGACACACTCCCCTGAAGGTATATATGCCACTGTCCTGTATCTCCTCACTGCCCTGGTCACGTGTCAGCTTGAGCCTCGGAGAGGAAAAAGTGGGTAAAGTAGACAGAGTGAGCAAAGAGAGGAGCTGGTGGGCACCTGTGGGGGGAGAGGGAGCAGTGGCTGTGCCTCATTTAATTGCAACAAATTAGTCTCTAGATTTCTAGATCTCAGAAGTAAATTACAAACCCCTTAAACAATGCAAGTCTGGACTGAATAGGCTTTGATGAAATGGTGTCATTTTAATCATTTTTAAAAAATGTTTTCCTCCTTATTGTGTTATTTTAGTAATTAGCCTCCTGGTGCTGAAGCATTTTCCTTGGAGTGTCATACTTTCTAGTGGTTCTTACCCTTCTAAGGGGTCAGTGTAACCACTCAAAACAAGTTGCTAAAAACTTCCCCTTCTGCTGGATCAAGATACGTGAGGGGAAAAAGACAATCAGATATTTTCAAGTGTTGGTAGCATCATGTATGGTGCTCTGAGGATTCTGCTATTAACCACAGCTTCTTAATCTACTTTGGGTTCATCCTTATTGTTAGCTGGCATGCAACTGGCACTGCAAGAAGGATGCCTCCACAGTAATGTAACACCTTTAACTTCCCAACCACTATGTACTGCTGGCGATGCCAAAATCATGGCAACAATCTCATCATCATAACCTGTGACACCATGGGCACCACTACCAACACAGAGCACATCATTCTGCATTAGTCTAAGAGAGGCCAGCAGGCACTGCCTCATAACTCTTCTTACTCCTAATCAGCTCCACCAGTGTCTGGACTGCCAAATTAATCCAGGTCATCTGGGTCATACCCAGGATCTCAATCCTTTACATCACGGAACCAACAAAGACCATGTTCAATGACTCTGATGAGCACAACTAATATTAAGGTGTCTATAAAAATCTTAAAAGTTAGCAGTAAATCTTGGAAGGTTCCTGCAAGACAGTGAGCACCAAGGCAGAACTAAGCTTTCGTGTCTTGCTGCAGCTCATATGGATTTACTATGTATTTAACCTTTGCTGACCAGGATTAGTCCCACTAGGCTAGTGGCCGCTTTTCAAGGGAGACCTGAGGTGATATTCATTCACAGTAGTGAAAATGTGGACAGGATACTGGAGAAATTCACCTTCTCTTTTTGACAAGTGTCATTTCAGCCTTTATGTCCAAGTGAGTTACCACCAACTTATCCAAATGTAACTTTTGTTTAATATCTCATGCAAAAGACAGCACACTCAAGAATGCACCCCCACCCCACCATGCTGTACTGCAGTGTCAGTATTGCAAAAATGAATTCAATTACTTAGTTTGGGAATAGAACACCCACCCTTCTGATCTTACAGCATCAACGGTAAGTGTGCAACCTACCGTCCTGGCACAAGAGTCCTTCATTTTCATGGCACAAGTGCAACTTTTTAACCACTGTACACTTGTCTTACAAACCCCAAATATTCAGGAACACCAAGAGAAGGTGGCAAAGGATGGGGAACAAGAACATCATGCCATGGTTTTCTGAATGCCAACATTCTGCTCATTAACCAAAATATGCATTAAAATATCTATATTAAGCCCGGTGCAGATACAAACTTCTTCTCTTCAGCAGTTCCTGTTAGGCACTCTTCTGGCAGGCCAGCATTACTTGAGTCTTAGGTTCACAAATTAAACCTGTGGGTCTTTCCCAGATGACAGCCCTGCCAATACCATACATACTGTACAGGTCCAGCTGCTGTCAGATAATTACTACCATACTTCCCTAGCCATCTCCTCCAGCACACTGGCCACTACTCAAAACAGGGTCATCTCGGTACAAAGATGGGGCCTGAAACCTCTACACTAAGCAATTTACTGCAGCTTGTGTCCCTGTATCACTTATGTGATGTCACAGTAGTACTACAGCAACATTCTCATGTCATAATACTGCAATAGATGCATCTGCCAGAGCATTAAAATACTGTTGTACTCGTGTATCAATATAATTAAATTTATTAAACACCACTGTGGCTCAACACTAAAATGGCAGCACTGTTAAGTAGTGCATCAAAATACTGAAAAATATAAAGTCTCGAAGGCTGCATTTAGTGCATAACACTATTTCAAAAAACAATTCTCCTTAAAATTAATTTCAGGTTCATCTAAGTGTAGTCGAGTCAGCTTTCTAGCTATGAAATTCAAATTCCAAACAGGCTTACCCTGCTGTGCTGAGCCTAACTAAAACTTAATTTAATAAAGCTTTCACTGCAGAATCTGATGAAACACGTGGAACGGCATGAATGCAAGCAAATGCTGGAGACAGCTGAACTTTAACTGTCCAATACAAGCTTTTCTTATAAGGATGTTCCAAATACTCAAAAATGTTTGAATCAGACAGAATCTTGAAGTTACACAGTACTACCCAGCTCACAGCAAACAGTTTACAGTAGGTTAGGAAATTCCCTTGACAAAGTTTTCTGCCTTCCTTCAAAATGCAAGTTATATTTTAGCTACTGGCTGCAAATCTCCTTGGTACATACTTAATTCCCAAAGTTCATATGAGGAAAGATCTTACTGCTTAAGGTAAACTGATGTGTAGGTCAGTTTATACCTACTATGCCTGTAGCGGGGGTGGGGTAGAGACTGGTACACCATACAGCAACACACAGGGCCCCCTCCTGAGCCATCTCTGAAGGAGAAACAACTCGACTGACTAACGGTTTGGGCATGAGGAAGGTGCCTTGAAGGCTTTGGAAGGTGGACAGCTGTTCTATCCTTAAGGAGATAAAACCCATCAAGCTTAGGTTACTGCAGCAGTGATCTTTATGAAAAACATCATAATTATGTTAATTAAAGCTGCTAAATTTATCCAATGTGGTGTATAAAAATGCATAATGGATATGAGAAATTACCTCACCTGCATCATGAGACTTGTCAAAATTGTGATTACAGAAAAATGGTGAAACCATACAAGAAATGACATCACTAAATATCTGGGGACAATGGCAGATAAACAAGTTAGAATTTAAATCTACTCAAGTCAGAATGGCATATTCTGTAGCCCACATAGTTGTATGGCACATGTCTACTTACTCCAGGGAGATCAATGTACTACTTTATATACCCTTGTTTAGCAGACATGTTCCTGAACACAGTGCAGTGCTTTGTAGCCTTTAAACAAGCCACTTAAAAAGGTACAATCATTCCTTACTGTAGAAAAAAATAAGGTTGGAAAATAAACTATATATATAAAAAACTCAGAAATGTTACTATATAGTTTCTCTCATGTTTCTCACAGGTGATCGCTGCTTGGACAATCAGGCAACACCTGATGCAGTTAAGTTTGAAACTCTTGCTTGGAAAGCAAGACTGGAGGACAGAACACCAGAGCAGGGAGAACTAAACAAGCAACAGAACAAGTTACAGATGCCTTACGAAATGTCTTCCAAGATTATAAGACCATAAACTAAAACGAGTGAGAAGGTCATTGAAAAAAACAATCAGTAAAAACAAAATGAAAGCTCCAGCAAAGCTAGAACTTCCAATAATTGACCTCCCAAACCTCTTGTATCAGAGGCACATGGGATATATGCAAATGATCCTTATGAACATCAGGTGTTTCAGCCCATGACTTGTTTCGTCGTTTTAATGGACAATTTCAGGCGAATAAAGCCAAACTCCACTAGCTGTGGATATGCATATTTCGGCCTTGTTATGACCTCATCCTATGATATCATATCCATGATAAATAACACCAAAATCTCAACCTCAAAACGAAAAAAACACCAATATTCCAAGCATAAAGGAACGTTCAAACACAGAGATGATAGGAGTTTTCCTTTATTAACATGTCCTGGTACCTCGGCAATTCGCCTTCAATGGAACACCTCACCATACAAAAACCATCTCTTTATGTACCATTAAGCAATTTAATCATTAATCAATTAAACAAATTTAAAGTGCAAATTTAAAGTGCAACTGCTCTGTTTTAACCAAGTTCTGAAATTCATGACAATATAACAAGGCAAGTGCTTCACATTTTGTCAAAATGCATAATGGCAACAGCAATGGATTCATTTTTAGTATATTGGCTAGACCACATCTTGAGGGAGGCAATTTCAAAACAGAATTGAACAGATTAGAATACAAAATGATTTATAATTATCATACTTTACATCCGAGAGGTATGAATTTAGATAGTGGCATTGCAGTATGAAAAAGTCAGTGCTTTATTGTTATGTATTGAATTACAGTTGTATCGATATGCAAGTAAGAATTTCTCAATTTTTGTCATTAGTGATTTTTTTACTTTTGTGTTGCTACATCGCACTTTCACACTTTGCACTTGCATTGTTGTTTTTTTGTATGATATCATATCCTATGATGTTCATAAGGATCATTTGCATATATCCCATGTGCCTCTGATACAAGAGGTTTGGGAGGTCACTTATTGGAAGATTACAAGACCATGGAATAAACCTTCCTTTACAACCAGATATCAATTACTTTCCTCAAAAACAAATCTTTGATAACTTATTGCACACAGCCATAAAAAAGTGTGTGTATTCATAATAGCATAGCTAGTTATTAGGTATGTGGCCCCAGAGACCACTGAGGAGACCTGCCTGGCTGACTGACTTGCTCAGAGTCGCAGAGTAGGCAAATGGAGGCCAAGTGATCAAAACCCTGCATTACAGATGCACCAGTTAGTGTAGAGAATTTGGGCTATGAGCCATTAACAGCCAAACTAAGATTTTTTTTGTTAAATGAACAAGCCCACAAGACACACACCACTTTTCAGGAAGTGATGTAAAAGCCGTGTCTGGTTAACTGACTTGCTAAAGAGCTCAAACCATGAAACACAGGAAGAAGCTCATTAGCAGCTCATAGCCTTAATCCTCTATAATGACACTGTCAAATAAAACTGTTACTTAGACAGCTAATACCACCAGACACACGTTCAGTTTTCAGGTGAGATCTGGGAATAATGTCTGGTTAATTGAATTACAGGTTCACACACAAGGCAAATGGAGGCTGTGGGAAAGAAACCAGGCTGCTGCATGGTGAAGGTGTAGAAAAATAAAGATGCAAGCCTCCGTGCCCAAGTGCCATATACAAACATGTGTGAGTGTGAACAAGTACTCTCTCATACATATTTTATATACGTGTGTATGTATGTGTATATCTATGCATACATACACACACAAACACCTATATATATATATATATATATATATATATATATATATATATATATATATATATATATATATATATACACACACACACACACACACACACACACACACACACACACACACATATATATATATATATGGGTCTCCTTCAAATCACCGAAAGACCAGAACATCGAAAGCGTTTTGAAGGAGTCCAAAACAACGAAACTGCAGAACACCGAAAAGCACGAAAATCAAAATCCCGATGTACAAGATTTTGATTTAGCGCTTTTGGTGTTCCGCTGTGGGTGAGTTTGCATCTGTAAGTGTATTTGTGAGGGGTAGTGCTGTGTGTGTGTGTTGTGACTGTGGTGTGTGTGTGAGGGACTGTAGTGTGTAGGTGTGAGTTTGCCTTGTGTGTCTGTTTGGGCGATCTCGGAGTTAGAATATTAAAGTGGGGGGGTGGTGGTGCAGGGGGGTTTACCCCCTGCCTATTTGTAGTGTAGGGTGGTGTGGTTGGTAGTTTGGGGCAGTTGTGTATGTATTTGTGTATGTTTTTGTGTGCGTTATACTTGCGTGGTTTTCGGTGTTGTGGGGTTTCGTTGTTTTGGTCTTCGATGTTGTGAGGGTTCGCTGTTCTGAAGTAGACCCATATAGATAGATATATATATATATATATATATATATATATATATATATATATACACACACACACACACACACACACACACACACACACACACACACACACACACACTAAATATACTATCTCCAAGATAACACAGTACAGAACAAGGAAACACTCCTTACTCCACTGTTTGCAATCTTGTATAAACTGCCAGCAACACACCCAGAACCCAAATCATACACCAACGCATTCAAACGTATGCATACATGCACACATATTCACGCACTTTCAAATACACAAACAGATGATCCATTTTCACTTGATTCTATATATACTGATCAAATAAATTTGATGTAATGCAGAATTAAGAGTAAATTGGCCATCTGAACTTTGAAGCAGCAAAAGGCACCCTATACAGTAAAGGTGGGTAAGCTGAACTTAGCATAACAGTAGAGGTTTGAATGACCGCTGCTCTAGTAGCCTTTGCTATATGGGTTACACCACACCAAGAATAGCTGGCCAGCTTCCAATACTTCAGGGCACCTTCCATGCATCCAAACTCTCAGGCAACTCGAGCTGAGCTGACAAGACAAGTTTGTGTGTAAAGCTCTTTAGATCTTTCTTGCCAACAGAAAGAGGGAAGCTGAGCCCTGAAAGGACAATGCTAGAAATAAAATAAAACGTACTACCTGGCATACAAAACACACCAAAAAACAAGGGGGAGGGAGGGAGCAGCTTTTGCAGAAGTGATCAAACATCTACCGTTATGCCAAGTTCAGCATATACAGCCGTACTATGCATGAACTATGTAGTCTAAGCTATATGGGAAGATTACCATAGCTAACTACATTTGGGACGGGGAAGAAGTGTCTATCAGCCTCCAAATAATGCTCCTAGTAAAGCTTGATCTGTAAAACATGTAGAAGGGACCAAGTAGCAGCTTCTAGAATGCTTCTAGAATCCAACCTTTTCCAAAAAGCCATAGATAAACCCAAGACCCTGGAAGAGTGGGCCTTGATCCTGCCTGGAACAGATTTGTTATGGTGAGTATAAAGAAAGGTGATTGCCTTAAAAAATCATTTAGAAATAGCATGTTTTTTACACAGGTTGTCCCTTCTTACCTTCACAAGAAATGAACAATTGATCCCACAATCTAAAAGATTAAAAGATTTAGATCTGTCAAGGTAGTACCCAAGTTGTCTGTGGACATCTAAGGTAAGGAATATCCTTTCTCCCTCATTTTTAGATTCAGAAAAGAAAATGGGGAGATGAATAGATACTGAAGTAAACGTAGACACCATTTTAGGCATAAAAGAAGGATTAGTTCTCAAAGAAACAATGCCCCTATAGAAAGTGAGGTAGGGCTGACTCACCATAACAGGTTGCAACTCAGATACCCTTCGTGCAGGGGACAGAGCAATCATTAGAACTGCTTTCCATGTTAAGAAGCTCAAGTCAACAACTGGTAGCAGAACACAAACTAAGCCTAAACAAAGAAAAAACAAACTGCAGGTCTGCAGAGGCTCAGACTATGTTCCTGGATCAACCAAATGTACATTGAAACAAAAAGTACTCCAAAAACATTTTATGATGAGCGCTTTCATTTTATTAGTAAAAACTTCTTCCGATAAGTTCATCAACCTTTACAAACTGCTATATAACTTGGTCTGGTCTTGTCATACGACTTCAAGCCTCCTGACCACACACAACAGATTTAAAGTGACAACACCTGAGTTACTTGCAAAAAACAATATTAATTGGAAAACATACTTAGACGCAATTTAAAAAAAAACACTTTTTCTGTGCAACACGATCATAAATCTTAAAATATCCCTTGTACAAGTATCCCCCAGCATAACACAGATTTTATAACACATCCACAGTGTTTACCTTTGCAGTATTTTTATTTTTAATAAATGAACAAACTTCCATAAGCTGTTTAAGCCTGGCCACATACTAGCATTTAAAGTCACTTGCTAGTGAAGTTCTTTTTGTCCAACATTAGTGGCCAGGGCCCTCCCTATTTATTGTTACTAACTTTCTCTAACATGACAAACTTAGAATGATTTTCAAGGTGCACTTTTAGATATTTAACCAGAGCGTTTTTTATTTTATCTCTTTAAATCATACATGGTGTTCATATATACGGCCTTTTTATTTCAACTCAGTCTTTCTGATATAGTATCCTGAACATACGTGGCAGAAAGCAGTATAAACTCCCTGTGTCTGACAGTTTAGCGTACCAGGAATATGAAATGCATAATCTTATTTTAAAATGGTTACATTCTGTTATGTATTTGCAAGAAAAGCATCTTCCACAGTTACTCATTTTGTTGGGTCTGTTACTGTACTGTGTAGTACCAAAGGCTTCAACAACGTTCTTTAAACTGTGACCCTTTTTATACACTGTGTGGCTTAGGTCCACTTTTTCTTTGTAAGAATTCACTGTTCTCTCCCAGAATCTGCCAATTCTTTTCAATGATGTTTTAATGATATAACTGTAAGTACTGAAAATTGTTATAAGAGTTCCTAAAATTTTGGCCTTCCCTTTGGGTGGTGGTGGTGGTGGTGGTGGTGGGGGGGGGGTTGATGACAAAGAAGCCGGATCCAGGCTGTGGGAATTTATTGGCACTTGGAATATGGTTACAACTAGTGGCAATGGTAACCACTCTAATTTTGGCAGTACTGGTGAATTTTCTATAAGTCACAATTATCCTGTTTTACAAGAATGGCTTCATGGTGATGTTCATTTGGGTGATGCACAGCAATACAGCACAAATAATGTACAGCATTTGGGTGAATTTGATTACAAATTGCTTAGCATCAATAAATTACAACTGGACAATGCGTTTTTCTCTGAATGCATAAAAGCAGAGTACCAAAAGGCCTATGTATGTGGTGGTACCCAAATGGGCTTACAAATGGTTCTGCATTTCAGCATGAGTTACAGCAGATGTTTGATCGTCATGGATGTGAGTACATGGAACTACTTAAAATCTAATGTTAAGCTCATAGAGGAACTCATGGTAGACGTTAATTTTCTAGATAATACCATCACCTATGACTTACTGTTTGAGCTACATAAGTATGAATATGGGTGAATTTTTTCCAGCACTGATGAACAAATCCGGATTATAAAAGGGCAGAAAAATTAATAAGCTGGAATGCGACAAAAGAGATTAACTGAATCGTAAACTTACCCCTTCTACCAACCTCACAAACTTGGGTAACAAATTCAACTATAACTAGACATTTAACACTGGGCAAAATTCCACTGTGGAATACAATACCAGGGAAAACTGTGTCCATGACAAAATGAAACCAATAACATCTAACAGCTTCAATGACGCCGAGACAATCAGAAAGAATAAGAACAAAACAGAACAATGGCTCATAGGAATCGCACTCTTTCCCAGGTTGCCCAGAGAAGGTACTTCCGGTGGAGGAGCTGAGTACGCAGAAACCCCAGCTAGAACTAACACAAGGTACTGCTGTTAACTAAACCAAACCTGGAAAATGCACAATCATTACAAACTCCAAGGGGGACTAACATTTATAACTTTTTTTCATATGTAGTAAATGAGGATTGTGGAGATCTATTTGCAAGGGGCATGACATTAGTGCCCAACAGGTAAGCTAATTTAGCTTATGCCCTCATGGACCTTAAACAGTTTGCTAGAAAGTTAAATTTGAGTGTCATGTTTAACAATGTATTTTGTGTACTGAATGACTTGAGAGTATCTAGTATGTATAATCCACCTACATGTTCAACAATGTATCTTGTGTACTGAATTACTTAAGTATCTAGTCTGTATAATCCAACTACCCACACCTCACTGTTCGAAAAAATATGTGAACTAGGCCTGTGTGATGCACTGAGCAAGAAACACAGTGTTCCGGACAATTTAAGTGAGAGAGAGAGAGAGAAAGAATTACTGAATGAAATTAAAATGAATGACTTACGAATTAATATCACCCAACAATGTGGGGGTGGGGTTGTTATTACGGAGAAATCTGATTACAGTACAAGAATGCTTGAAATATTAAATGATGAATGTTATTCACAAGTTTCCCTCAATGAGCTAAATACAGCTTACAGGAAAACCAGAAATTACATTAATGACATTTATACAACAAAAAATACAGACAAATGAATTAAATTTTCTTACTGTAACTACCCCAGTGGTCCCATTAATTTTTGGGGTTCCCAAAATACCCAAGAGCTCACCCCTCCCCCATGAGACCCATAGTGGATGTTAGGGGGTCAACCACACACCTCCCTTTGCTAAGTTTTTAGATATTAAATTAAAAGCATTGGTGACAAATGACAGCCACATTTGCAAGGATTCCTGGGATTCTCTAGGTGAAATGAATAAAATAATATTTAACAGAAACCACACATTTTTAACAGCTGATGTGAAAGATTTGGATGAGAGGGAGGATAGAGGAATGGTGAGGATGCAGGGAGTAGAGATGGCGAAGGTGGATGAGCAAGTACTTGGGATCAACAGTTCAGAGTAATGGTGAGTGTGGAAGAGAGGTGAAGGAGAGTACAGGCAGGGTGGAGTGGGTGGAGAAGAGTGTCTGGAGTGATTTGTCACAGCTGGGTACCAGTAAGAGTGAAAGGGAAGGTCTACAAGAGGGCAGTGAGACCAGCTATGTAGTATGGGTTGGAGACAGTGGCACTGACAAAAAGGCAGTAGTCAGAGCTGGAAGTGGCATAGTTAAAGATGTTAAAATTTGCACTGGGTGTAACAAGGATGGACAGGAATAGGAATCAGTATATTAGAGGGTCATCTCAGGTTGGATGCTTTGGAGACGGTCAGAGAGGCGAGATTGCATTGGTTTGGACATGTTGTGAGGAGGGATTATGGGTATATTGGGAAAAGGATGCTAAGGATGGAGCTGCCAGGTAAGAGGAAAAGAGGAAGGCCTACAATAAGATTTATGGACGTGGTGAGAGAGGACATGCAGGTGGTTGGTGTGACAGAGCAATATGCAGAGGACAGGAAAAAATGTAAACAGATGATCCGCTGTGGCGACCCCCAACAGAAACAGTCGAAAGAGAAGAAGAGATGTGAAGGATTTGTACACATATCCCATACAATATAGGGTTAGAATGGTTTATGATATTCCTATTTGACAAAAGAATCCTTCAGGGTAAATTTAATATTTATGAGATCTTGTTAGAAATTGTACTGAAAAATAATTTTTTGATATTCAGTGGTGAATAGTACCTACAACGCACGGGATGGCAATGGGTTCTGCATGCAGAGGACTGTTTGCAAATATATGCATGAATTCAATGGGAGAAAAAAATTCCTTTTTCCTTCTGTATACTTTAAGTCAGGCAAACTCTACATCCTTTTTTGGGTGACATTTTTATTGTTTGGGGCGTCACAACAGAGAAATTTTCAGAGTTCACTGAATTCATCAACAAGAGCACACATTTCCTGAGCTTTACATACGAGAGTAATGACACCAACATCTCATATCTGGTGCACAAAAGACATTACAAGTGGGTGTTTTACTTCCAAAATATACAGAAAACCCATACATTCTAATGCATACTTGCATTACAACAGTTACACGCTAATACACAAAAACAGGCAGTTATAAAGTGACAGCTTGTAAGAGCTGCCTGCATGACATTCCACTTTTGATGAATTTTTGAATGAATGCATAAAGATTTAAAAAATGTTTTCGGCCAGGGAATACCACAATGGGTTTACTGACAAACCAATGAACAAAGTTATTAACAAAAGAGAAAATAAATAATATGTCCCGATACTGGGGGGAAGTAATACAAGTAGATAGATGTGGAGATGAACAAAACATAACTGCTGCTACACATTGTTATGATATTCCAATTCTGAGGGCCAAAACTTTAGCAACTGTTATAACAATTTTCAGTACTGACAATTATATCATTAAGAACCTCATTGAAAAGAATTGGCAGATTCTAGGAGAGAACAGTGAATTCCTAGAAAAAAATTGGACCCAAACCACACAGTGTATAAAAAGGGTCACAATTTAAAGACCATTGTTGAAACCTTTGGTACTACACAGAACAGTAAGTAACAGGCCCAACAGAATAAGTAACTGTGGAAGATGCTTTTCTTGCAAATACATACTAGAATGTAACCATTTTAAAATAAAAGATTATGCATTTCATATTCCTGGTACGCTAAACTGTCAGACACAGGGAGTTGTTTATACTGCTTTCTGCCAAGTATGTTCAGGATACTATATCAGAAAGACGAGTGGAAATTAAAAGACTGTATATATGAACACCATGTATGATTTTAAAAAGAAAAAAATGAAAATAATGCTCTGGTTAAACATCTAAAACTGTACCCTGAACATCATGTTAAGTTTTTCATTTTAGAGAAACTTAACAACAATAAATATGGAAGGACCTGGCCACTATTAATGGAAAAATGAGAACTTTAATGGCAGGTTACTTTAAATGCTATGTGGCCAGGCTTAAAAGAAGAAACTTCCATAAGCTGTTTATTAAAAATAAAAGCACTGCAAAGATAAAAATTGTGGATGCAGTATAAAATCTGTATCATGCTGGGAGATATTTATAGGTTCACAAGTGTTTACTAGGGTAACGAGCACAAGGGCCTTTTTAAGCATAGCCATGTATCCAAAATCTCCGATGAGTTCTGATACCCTTGATAAGTGTAAACATGGGCCTGGGAGATGAACCATTTACAGGTTACCTGTTTGCATCAGAGACATAGGTGCCAATCCAGGGATGAATGTCCAGTTTCCCATCCAATTGTCCAAGTTGCACTTGAATTGGATTAGGGAGGAACTCTGCTTCACATGGATGGGGAGCATGTTCCATAGACGGGGTGGTCTCTGGGATACATACCCATCTCTCCAGCAGGTCCTATTTATATCACAGGCAAGGTTTACATCTTCAGAACGGGCAATTATTGTACTGTTTGTTTTGTAGATATGCAGGAGGTCCATCAGAGTGGGTTCTGACAATGCCCTGTATGCCAGTCATAAATCTCCTCCCAAAAACCTGTAGGAGACAGAATACAGGGAATAGGGCCTTGAGGCGATCTTCACAAGACATATTACTTATGCACTGTATTCTTTTAGTGAAGAACCTCAGTGGACGTTCCAGTTGTTGGATATGCCTGGTTAGGTATATACCAAAGTGGGCATTGTGCTTAATGATAGGTCTGCTGAATGACGAATACAGTGGAACAATGACTTCTTTGAACTTAGATGCCATACCTTTGTTTAGAAGTTGCGCAACACAAAATGACTTCCTCACCACTGTAAACACATGATGATCAAAGGCTGCATTATTATTTGTACATGTCCCCAAGTCCCTGACTACAGGGTCAACTCTAAGGGGTGTGTTGTCAATATGATAGTTACCAGAGATGGATGACTTCCCAAAGGATACTATTATGTATTTCTTGCCATTTAGTTTTAGTCCAAGACTCTGACACCAGTTGTTTGTCTGCGTCAGCCCCACCTAGAGAACATTTGTGTCAGTGTGAGACTCAATGACAGCTCCTAATTTGCAATCATCTGCAAATTTAGACAGCCAGAGTCCACTGACATTGCTCGTGACTTCTGAGACCTAAGTGCCAAAAGGAGCGGTCCAAGGCCTGATCCCTGAGGGACTCCACTTGTGACTGGTCTCTTTGTAGAGGTGGACTCCCCAATTCTAACTTCCTGGATCCTGGCTGAGAGCCAGCTGGCTATCCACTGGGTGACATACGGGTTTGTTTCCAACCTCTTGAGTTTGTCAACAATGCCCAAGTGGGGTATTGTCAAATGCCTTGGCCAGGGTCAAGGTAGGCACTGTAAACGATTTTGCCCTCATCCATTGCTTTGGTGACCTTCTCAAAAAAGTCCACCAGGTTGAGTAGGCATTATCTGCCCTTTACTAAATCAAACTGGACTGGGGGTCCAGTGTCTGGAGGTTTACTATATCGCTATTGATCATCTCCATGATAATTCTTTCCATGGCTTATGGGTCTGTAGATGGCTCACCTTTGTGTAGAGGGATGACTGTTGCCTTTCTCCATTCATGAGGCATGAAGCCTGTTTGGAGGCTACAGTTAAACAGTAATTCCAGATGCCCTGACAGGTCAAGTTTCACGCTATTTAGAAGGCATTCTGGGATATTGTCTGGGCCCACTGATGCAGTGTTCTTGGTCTTAGAAAGAGCATTAAGGGCCCGTTGCCTAGTGATAGTAGAGGGAGTTATATATGATGATATTTCCTAAGGGAAGGTTGAGGGGCAGAGATGAGTAAAGTTGGAGATGAATTTATTAGCCAGGAAGTTTGCTATATCTTCTGGCTCAATATAGGTGGCTCCATTTACAATGAGCTCTGCACACAATTGTGTATTGCCTTTGAGGATGGGGACATAGCTAAGGAATGCTTTGTGGTTGTCCTTGGCGCAGGAGGCCAAACTTACCTTACATCTGGCTTTGGTAGACTATTTGTCCTCTGAGTTGTTTGGTTTAATGAGAGTGCTTTTATCCTGCTGGGTGCTGCACCTCCTAATTTTTGCCATGATTTTCTTCCTCCTGTTATACAGTCGACTGATTTTGTGATTCCACCAGGGTAGTTTGTTTTTTGAGTTAGTTCTGTACTTCTGCCTGGTGGGTACAGCTGCCTCTATACAGCTATTAACATGCTTGAATAGGGTTTCAGAGAACAGTTCTGCATAGGCAGAAGTGTTCTCAGGGTTTGTAGGGGTTTGAAATTTTGCCAGGTTCTCACTTAATAGCAGGAAGTTAGCCTTAGAATAGTTCATGAATATTCACAGTTTAGCTGGGGGTCCAGGTTTTATTTTTACTTCAAAGGAGAACATTTTGTGGTCTAACCTTACCAGGGAAGGCATTACAGTAGGGGGTGTGCAGCACTCTCCCATATTAGTGAGGACCAGATCCAGTATGGCTGCACCCCTGGTTGCTGTACTATCTGGTACAGGGAGTTTGTATTTACAAAATCAAGGAATCTCTGTGCATGTACGTTTGATGTCATACAGGATTCCCAGTTAATAGTGGGGTAATTAAAGTCATCCAAGAAAATGGTACTGGGTTTGATGGTTAGGGTTTCTAATAAGTTTAAATGCATGCTATGGGTTTCCTAGGTCATACAGAGGGACCTACAGCCTGCAAGAAAATGGTATTGGATTTTACCTATGGTGATTTGAACATGGAGCAGCTCAAGTGCATTATCCTGTTTGTCCAGCCATGAAGTATATTTACTTTTGATGTAAATAGAGACACCTCCACCTTTAGTCCCTTGCCTGTGAAGTAGCTGGTCTAAATATGTGGAAGGCATTATAACCCTGCACTGTTGGTGTGCTGTCCGCAGCTTTAAACCACATCTCTGAGACCGCACAGACGTCAGCATTCTCTAGGATAAAGAGAGCTTCCAGGGAGTGGAGTTTTTTGTTTAGGCTCCTAGCAATGAGCTGTAATACCTTTAGATTTTCTTGGTTTCGATTTGCTATGCTATACAAGGGATATTTTAAGATTTATAAACATTTTACACAAAAAAGAGTTTTTTTTTAATTGCTTTTAAGTATGTTTTCAATTCAATATTGTTTTTGCATGTAACTATGGTTTTGTCACTTTAAATCTGTTGTGTGAGGTCAGGTGGTTTGAGGTCATGTGACAAGGCCAGGTTATATCAGCAGTTTGTAAAGAGTGATGAACTTATCTGAAGAAGTTTTTACTAATAAAACAAAAGCGCTCAAACATTTCTGGAGTACTTTATTTTGAAGTACATTTGGTTGATCCAGGAGCTTACAGCCAAAGTCTCTGCAGACCCAAAGTTGAAAAACCTCAAGTCAGCTAGATTTGCTGGTCCAACTGGCACAAGTGTTAGCTTCTCTAACACAAAATTAAGATTCCAAGGAGGGAACACTGGTTTACTTGCAGGCCTCTTATGCAAAACCCCTTTCAACAACAGTTTGACATCAGACTGTCTTGAAAGAGGATCCATGGGCAGAAATGCTGAAATGGCTGATAAAGTAACCTTAATAGAGGAATATGGGCAGAAATGCTGAAATGTCTGATAAATTAACCTTAACAGAGGAATAAGAAAGACCATAAGATAGTTACTCACACAGATATTGTAAAACAGAGTACAACTAGCCCTGAATGGCTGTTAGTTATATCACTGGCACCAACTACAAAACCTTTTCCGTTTGCTAATATAGGATTTTCTAGTAGCAGGCATTCTTGTCTCCATTAGTAGTTGCTGCCAGTCCTCAGTAAACAGGTGCCTAAAAGGAATTAATAACCTATCATCCAAGCAGTCAACTGAAGATGACTGATGTTTGTGTGGATCAAACAACCTTGTTCTTGTGCGAGTAGATCTAGTCTGTGAGGAAACTTGTGGCAAATGCCCTTGGTCATTTCCAAAAGAAGAGAGAACCACATCTGTCTGGGCTATTAGCAAGTCACTACAAAGATCTTGGGGGATTCCTTCTGAATCTTCATAAGTACCCTGGATATTAGGATAAAGGCATGCATGAACATTCTTGTCCAAACAAAAGATAATACAAGACATCTGTTTTCCAGGTCTTCTTGCAGAGAGTCCCAGAACAGAATTTTGCCAGTTGATTGTTCAGATAGAAAGCAAAGAGGTCTACTTGAGGAACTCCCCACAGATAGATTATATCTAAGAAGACACTCATAGTTTCTATTTGTGAGGGTCCACCGTGGTCATGCTCAGTTTGTCTGCCACACAATTTTTTTCTGACAGAATTTTAGGATGCCTACAGAATGAGACTGTGCTGAGAAGCTCATTCCTAAGCTAACATGGCTAGCCTACAATGGGGATATCACCTGGTTCCCCCATGCTTACTGGTGGACCACATGACTGTGGTATTGTCTGTAACCACTTCAAGAGGTCCTGGGCATCAAAGATTGTTTAAAGAGTTGAGTACCTTGATCAGGGCAAGCATCTCCTTAATATTTATGTGCTTGCATCTGTCCTTGGTGTCTCACACCCCCTGTACTTCTATCCCTCCAGAAACTGCTCCTCAAGGGGAGACCTGGATTTAAGGAGACCTCTGGCATCCACCAAAGGCTCTCTCTTCTGACAAACGCAATAATGGGATCTGAAAAGATAAAGGGTGTTGATGCTGGGACTGTACCTTTCTCCTTTCTCATGTGGAGTCTTACAAGAGCTATCATAAGAATCATAGATGCCATGAGACCCAAGATCCTGAGGAATTCCCTCTCAGTGACCAAAGTGTCAGTGGAAACCCTCAGAAATAAATCTAAATAAAAATCTATTTTTTTCATGTGGAAGAAAGCTCTTTAAACTAAGGTGCCTAGCTGACATCTCAGGAACACAATCCTGTGTGAGGAAGTTAAGATAGGCTTCTGAATGTCCACTTGGAATCCCAGCTTGTGGAAGAGATCTCATTTCAGAGAGATTCCTGACATTTTGAAAAAGATTCTGCAAAGATAAGCAAGTCATCTAAATATAGGAAAATATGGATACCCTGTAGCATGCAATGAGCTACAGTTGGAAGCTATTATGTGAACAGTGTTGGTGTAGTGGATAGTCCAAAGGGTAAGGCAGAGAACTGATAATGCAATCCAAACTCAAAACTTTAAAAAAACATCTGAAGTCTGGATGAACAGGGATGTGATAAGCATCTTATGTGTAGTGTTATCAAGAAACTTGAAAGAACATGAGGTAACAGGTTGTGAAGTGACATCATTTTGAACTTAGGCTTTATCACAAACAGGTTTAGGAAAGAAAAAATGAACTGGTCTCCAAGTATTTTCTTTCTTTGGCACCAAGATCGGCCCTGAATAAAACCCCTTCCCAACCTAGGAAGGGGGCACTGGTTCTGGTTCTATCATACCTTGGGACAACATGTGATGAACAGGTGGAAACCGGAGTCTGAACTGCAGGATGAGGAATGACCCCCTGGAAAGGAGGAATTCCCTTCGACTGCCATATACAACTATGATGACTGATTTTTCAGAAACCATTTGACACAATCAGCTGAGCAAATATCACTGAGGGAAGCCTTAGCATGGAAAGCTGATGAAGTTGCCGTAGATCTTGTAGAATGTGCTCTGACTCTATGGGGAGATTGTTTTTTTTTTGTAGATAAAGGCAATACAATTTCTCAACCATGAAGCCATAGTAACTTTGATACAGGATGACCCTGTCTAGGTCCAGAAAAAGCCAGAAACAGTTGGTCTGATTTATGGGTAGATTTTGTCCTGTCCAGATAAAATCGTATTTGCCTATGAACATCCAAGGAGTGCAGGCAATACTCTCCCTTGTTAGAATGGTTAGGAAAGAACACTGGAAGGTCAACAGATTGGTTGACAGACTGCTCTGACACCACTTTTGGTAAAAAGGTAGAATTAGTTCTCAGTGATACCCTATCCTTATGGAAGATAAGATAGGGAGGTTTGATGCAGAAGGCCTGGAGTTCTGACAATCGTCTGGCTGATGTGATTGCAATCAAAAACAAATTTTTCCGAGAGAGAAATTTTACATCACAAGAAGACGCAGGTTCAAAGAGGGGAGCTGTTAGAGCTTGCAGAACCAAAGCCAAATCCCATGGTTGTACTGGTTCTCTAAAGGGAGGTTTTAGGTGGATAACTCCTTTCACGAAAGTCTTACAGAGTCTGTGTGACATAAGTGAAGAATCTTGAAAACCAATATGGAAATTTGAGATGGCAGCTAAACGTACACAGATACTAGAGGCAGACACCCCAGAGTGGAAAAGATGTGATAAGTAATCCAATACCACCGAGACTGGGGCTGACAAGGGGTCTAATTGTTTATTTGCTGCCCATAGAGAGAACCTTTTCCATTTGTTAAGATAGGTTAGTCTGGTGGACTATGAGATGCAATAAGAATATTGTGTACAGGGGATGAGAGGTTTTCATGCCTGGCAATCATTGGTAGTCGAGAAACCAAGCTGTCATTTTCAGGGTTGTTAGACTGGGGTGAATCAGACCCTGCGGATGGGAGATCAATGTCGGGGAATGGATTGAGGATCCACTGTTGATCTAGCAGTTGAGGCCAGAGAAAGGGAAACCAGACTTGTCGAGTACAATATGGAGCAATGAGGATCACTTTGCTTGTCAACTGTCGTGCTTTCTGCAGAAACTGGGAGATGAGGGGAAGAGGAGGATAAGCATAAAGTAGACCAGGGGGCCAAGCGTGGACTAGAGCTTCCCTTGGTGACTGTCCCTGAGGGGAAATTAGGGCAAAACAGTTGCTGCACTTGTAGTTGGTTGGGGAGGCAAATAGGTCGCAGCAAGGCTGGCCCCAGCAGTTGAAGATTTTTGCCACTATCAGAGGATTGAGACCACTCGTGAGATTGTAGAATGCATATGCTCAATTTGTCCGCTATCATGTTGGAGCTCCAGGGAATGTGCGTTGCAGTTAGAAAGTGGTTGTAAGCTATCGCCCATTGCCATATACTCAAGGCCTCTCGGCATAATGGGTAAGGTCTGGTGATGATACCTGTGCCTGCTGCTCTAGCCGCCCCTTTTGTTGCGTGAAAAAGAAGATGCATGGAAGAGTTGGAAATGGACTCTAGGGTGGCTATCTAAGAAGCCACGTTGTCACAGACATAATCAGAAAAGTACAGTTTTGTACCTACCATAAATGTAGATGTTCGAAGATCCACATTGCTGCAGTCCTTACACTTGGGTAGTCTGCTGTATATCAAAGTATTAGGCTGATGTCGGTCAAGGCGCCTAAGACTGACATCAGGACGTCAGGGTACAAATGCGCATGACTGACGTCATATCCTCAGTCTTTTCTTGCCCCAGATGTCAGAAGACCCTAAACAGAAAGGTCAAAAACCAAAAGACAGCAAAAACAACCAACCACCCTTGTACTAACCATATGTACAATATATACAATATTCACAATATGTACAACCCAAACCACACAACCGCCTCTAACTACAGAGGGAAGGAGGGACTGCAGCAATGTGGATCTTCGAACATCTACATTTATGGTAGGTACAAAACTGTACTATGTTCTTCATCTCACATTGCTGCAGTCCTTACACTTGGGTAGAATCCCAAAGCAGAGATAAGGGAGGATGGCAAAACTATAAAGCAGTAGGAGCTGCCAAAATGCCCTGTAAAATTGCAGTGGCAAAACCAGCCCTCGATTTAGAGTAAAGTGGAAGGTGATAATGCTTAGAAAAAAGTATGCACTGAACTCCAAGTAGCTGCCTCCAAAATATCTTTAGTTGCCACCAAAAGCTGTAGAAGTGGCAGTAGCCCTAGTGGAATGAGGCCTAATCCCAGCTGGAATCTCCTTGCCATGATGGGAATAACAGAAAGCAATACAAAACCCAATCCACTTAGAAATAGTTTGTTTTGACACAGGCTTGCCCTGAGAACCCAAAGCAAAAGAAACAAATAACTGCTGAGACTGCCTGAACCCTTTAGTTCTGCTCAAATAATATCGCAACTGCCTGTGTATATCCAAAGTGTGCAAAATCTTTTCCCCTTTATTTTGGGGGTTTTCATAAAAAGTTGGCAAATGAATAGTTTGATTTAAAGCTAGACTAGAAACCACTTTACGCATAAACCAAGGATTACTAGATACCCTATCCTTATGGAAAATTAAGAAAGGCTCAACTGCCATAAGGGCCTGTAATTCAGAAACCCTTCGAGGTAATGGCCAACAAAAAGCAGTCTTCCATGATAAATATTTCAACTCAGCAGTAGCTGCAGGCTCAAAAGGTTGTAGAGTGAGTTTCTCCAACACAAAATTGAGATCCCAAGCAGGAGTAGGAGCTCTCCGTGGGGTCTTATATTCTTTGCCCCTCTAAGGAATTGCTTAAACAAAGGATGAGAAAACAATGGTGGGTCACAGTCATAGTGAGCAGAAATTGCTGCAGCATGAACCTTAATAGAAGAGAAGGACAAACCTTTGTCCAGTAACTCAGTAAGATATTGAAGAGCCACACTTAAATTAGGCTTAGAAACATCAAATTCCTTTGCTGTACTCCAAAATAAAAATCTCTTCCATTTATCTGCGTACACTTTCCTTGTACTAGGCCTTCTGGCCTCCAAAATAACATTCAAAACTTGCTGTGGAAGCTGAGACCCTCCAGGGTTTAAAACAGAATATGCCAGGCTGTCAGGTGAAGAGAGTGAAGTTTGACATTGAGTAAATGACTGTTCTCCTGAGACAGCAGGTGTGGAATCGAAGGCAAAGGCCATGGAGGCTCCGTACCAGACTTCTCAGTAATGGGTACCAGTGCTGTCGAGGCCAATCTGGAGCTATTAAAATCATCTTTGGCTTGTCCTGTCTGACCTTCAGGAGTACCTTTGGGAGGAGAGGCAGAGGTGGAAAGGCATACACATGAAGATTGCTCCAATTGAATGAAAGAGCATCCACTTTCCAAGCTGTGGGATGAAACCTTTTGTGCAAAACTTTGGCAGCTGGTAGTTTAGTGGAGAAGCGAACAGATCTATGTCTGGAGTTCCCCATGACACTGTCAATTTCTGAAATACATGAGGATGGGATCCATAATTTGCCTGCTCAACACATCTGCTAAGGAGTTCTGTGCTCCGGCAGAAACCTTGCCTGAAGATTTAGCTGTAAACTGAGAGCAGTCTCCCACAAAATCATTGCTTGTCTGCATAGAGGATAAGAATGTGTTCCCCCTTGCTTGTTGATGTACCACATGACAGTTGTGTTGTCTGTTAGAACCAACACCTGCCCTGGAAGAAGTAAATCCTTGAAAGCTATTAATGCAAATTGGACTGCTAACATCTCCTTCAAGTTGATATGTAGATGTTGAAGTCTGGCAGTCTTGTACCCACTTTCCATTTAGATGAGCTCCCCAAGCTTTGTCTGAGGCATCTGTCGTTAGAATCTGACTCGCCTCTGGCCGGATCAGAGAGAGTCCCTTGTTTAGGTGACATTCCTGAGCCCACCACAAGAATTCCTTTTGAATGCAAGGTATTATCTGAATGACAGTGTCCATATCTTGGCAGTGCTGTGTCCATACATTTTTGAGATACCATTGTAGCTTCCTCATATGCAGTTTGGCATTGGGAAGCACCAGAATACAAGATGCCATGAACCCCAAGGCTTGAAGGACTGTCCTTGCAGTCAGCCTGGACTGAGGAGACAATTGATGGAAGTAAAGAGAAAGATTCTTTTGTTTGTCCGGGGTCAAAAGGCCATCTGGGATGCTGTATTCAGTCTCACACCCAGAAAGCACATGTCCTGAGAGGGTACTAGACTGGACTTTATTTCGTTCACAGAATACCCCAGGCATCTTAGCACTGCTATCACATACTGCAAATGATGAAGAAGTTCGTCCTTTCCTTGGGCCAGAATCAGGCAATCGTCCAAATAAGGATAGATCTGTATTCCTCTTAGCCTGAAGAAAGCAATCACTGGAGCCAGAACCTTCGTGAACACTCTGGCGCAGTAGATAAGCCAAAGGGCAATGCAGAGAACTGATAATGAGAAGTCCCAGCTCCAGATACTTCCTGCAACTTAGCCTGATAGGAACATGAAGGTAAGCCTCCTTGAGATCCAGAGTCACCATCCAGTGATCTTTGCCCAGCAGAGGTAAAAGCTGTTGTAACGTCAACATTTTGAACTTGGGAATGTCCAGATAAGTGTTGAGGATAGATAAATCCAAAATTGGTCTCCACGTGTTCCCCTTCTTTGGTACTAGGAACAGAATAAAATCCTAGGCCCACTTCTGGCAGAGGGACCGGTTGTATGGCCCCTATTTGGAGCAGCAGAGAAATTTGCTTGTGAGCCTCTAGTCTTTGCTGAGGAGGAACGTCCGGCATGCCTTTGAAAGGAGGCAAGGTATGGAAATAAAACCTGTAACCTTGGTGTATGATATCCAATACCCATCTGTCTTGGGTAATCAAAGTCCAATTTTCCCTGAAGAGTGCCAACCTTCCTCCCAAAGGTGCTGCCAGGCAAGAAGGATCTGGCAGCTGAAAAGGTAGGTCATTGGGCCTGTTTACGAAAGGACTGGCCCCTGCCCTCACCTGAAGATTGTGCAGGAGAACTCCCTGTTCTAGGTCTGAAGGAGCTCTGAGCTCTGCCCCTACCACGTCTAGATCTACCCCTAGACTGTGAATCATAAGAAGGGTATGTCCACCCCTTAGCAGGCCAATTCCTACTAAACGGCTGGACTTGCAAAAATCTTTAACAGTCTGCATAGACTTAGCCTTGTCTTCCATTTTCTTCAAGACTGACTCAACAGGTGAACCAAACAACACATCAGACTGTAAAGGAGCATCCAAAATCCTTGTCTTAACATGTTCAGATAAATTCTGATCCCTCAGCCACGCGTGCCTGAAGAACTGACAGTGGCAGCCACCCTAGACGAGGCCTGTACAGCATCAAAACCACATTGTAAAGAATGCTTACCCACCTGTTCAGAGACATGTACTAAATCTTGTAATTCCTTACACTCAATGCCTTCCGCCAGAGCATCTACCTTAGACTTCAGTTGAGAAAGAAGATAGTTCTGATATTTCAACATGTGAAACTGGCAATTCAAAGCCCTCATAGCTAAAGTGGAAGAAGTATAGACTTTCTTTCCCCATCTATCCAAAGCTCTGGCCTCTTTATCTGGAGGAACCGGATTTTTTACAACAGAGGCCTTGACACCCTTAGGTCCCTGACTAACAGTTTCTGGGTCCACCCTAGGACTCTTATAAAGATATTTATGAGCCTCAGGCACCCTATAATACCTATCCGGTTTAACAGGAGCAGGAGGCAAAGAATCAGGATTAAGTGAAGCCTCCGCAAACACATCTTCCACAACATCCAGAACAGGAGGTATAGCCAAAGGCCTATGCTGGGGTAAAAGCAAAAACCTAAGCCTTTTCCTGGAATCAGAGAAGTCCTGACCTTCCCACTTAAAATGTTCCCTCATGGAATGAAGAGTCTCTGAAAAGAAAAATCCTCTGGAGGAGAAGCAGAAGGGTGAATCATCTGCATCAGAATCAGAATAAGGAGAGTACTCCTGCAAGTCTTCAGCCGAAGACTCTGAAACATCTGAAGGCTGCTCAAAACTCCCCAACTCTGGTTCCACCCTAGGCCTCTTATCTGGAGGCAAAGAACCTCTAATCAAAGTAATTAAATCTTCTGCCATTTTAAGCATGTGCTTCTTGGGCACAGATCCTGAAGAACTAGGAGTGACACCAACAGAAGCTAAACCTGGCCTGCTTCTGGGAGAAGCCTTAGAAACAGAAGGAGAGGGCCTAACCACCCTAGGAAGGGAGGGGAGTACAGAAACCTGAGAAGCCCCTTCAGCCTGACCTGCCTCCTGAGAGGCCACATCCTGCAATAACAAAGTCTCCCCCTGGGACTCCAGAGAAGCCTCGGCGGAACCACGGTTCCACTGGCGCCTAAAAGAACGTCCGGGCGTCGCGACTGTTCCTGCCTTGTCTTTGCACTTCTTGAAGAAGCGGCGGGCGGGAGCATCTGATGGCATCTTATAATTGCACCGTTTCCCAAAGACCTACCTGGCACAATCTAACCTTCGGCAATATAAGCTATTGAACCTAGCACAAAAGTACACCCAACAACGTCGTACACAGGTCTCAAACAAGAAATACACAAAGTGTGATAATCTCTATGCGGTATCGGTTTCCCACAAGAAATACAGTTCTTCACTTTTTCTGACATCCGGTAAACCACTGAGGCAAGAAAAACTAAAATATTACTTTGACTCGGTCTCAAACTCCGGCACTTGCAATGCTGCTTCTGCATCGGACCATGCGGCAAAAAAGACTGAGGATATGACGTCGGTCATGCGCATTTGTACCCTGATGTCCTGATGTCAGTCTTAAGCGCCTTGACCGACGTCAGCCTAATACTTTGATATTACCGAGGACAGCGGACTACCCAAGTGTAAGGACTGCAGCAATGTGAGATGAAGAACATCAGCTCTTGCCAAGGTTTCAGAGAGCTGGTTGATAAGATCTTGCTGAAGCCTGGTAAAATGTGCCGAATAATTCAAAGACCTTATGGTGAAGGTCAATGAAGCAAACACACGCTTCCTGAATTTGTCAATCGCCTGGGACTCCTTGTTGGGCAGATGGACAGTTTGGCTCTCTTCTGCCAAATCCTTGTTAGTTGCAGTTTCAACCACCACAGCATCTACTGGAAGACCTCGCGACCAATGTGGGTGCTCAGTGGGGGGCGATAATATTTTATCTTGTCTCCTAGGTATCACTTCCAGGGGGACAGCAGCCTTCCATGTGCACTGGACAATAAGCTGAACAAACTCATCAGCAGGTATGATGACCCAGGAGAAATTGGGGGCCGGGCACAAAAAGCCTGCAGGAATACGGATTCTCAGAGGAAGTATTAGAGGGCTTCCAGTCACCCCTCTGTCCAAGTATCTCGAGGATATCACCAAAGGACACCTCATCAGAGGGTGACCATGGGGACCCTTCCCCATCATCAAAATCTGTATCTTCAGTCAATGACTCCTTAGTGGAGTCCATGTGTTTCCTCTTAGAAGATGCTTTGTGGGGTACTTTCTCAGTGGGAGGTTCTGGGGAAGTCTGAAAAGAGGGGGGGGGGTCTCCTGAGGAGGAGAAACCGGAGGCTCCTGTGCCCAGTGTCTGGCGGTTGAGGCTTGTGACAGTTATGGCAAGGGGGGGGGGGATTCCATGTGAGCTTTGCTAGCAGAGGCAAGCGCTCTCTCCATGGTCTGGAAGGCTGGCCCGCCCAAGAAGGAACGGGAGCCTGGAACAGAGCACGATAACCTCAGAACCAGGGTCACACCACGCCCTGACAAGCCCACCCCCAAACCAGGAGTCTCAAAATGACAGTGAACTGTGAGAGAGAGGATCCCTGGAGGGTGCCATAGAAAAAAATCAGCGTGGAAGCAAGAGTGCCCTCCCCAACAGCACAACCACTGGCCTGAAAGCCCGATGCCCAGTGCACTGAGGGCCACAAGAAAGACTATGGTTTCAAATTGAGATCCACTATTGGAGTCATAGGAAGGGAAGCTACTGTCGGAGTAATAGGCTTTGAAACTTGAGAAGTTCACCTGAATGAGGGAACGTGGACTTCAATGGTTGGGAGATACCTCTGGCCACAAGCAACTAGTGAACATTGACCTCATGGAGAAAGCTGATGGCAATTCTGGCCTTTCTAGGAAAGGACTATATTGACTGCCAGCAAACTGATCCAGTGAAGGAGAATATTTGGTTCTAGCTAATTCAATAGGTGCAGAGCCCAGAGCAGAGGATGTCTGCACCAAAGAAAATGGTGTGGAAGTAGTCTGCGCCATAGTAGCTGAAGGTGTCTGCACCATAAATGCAAAAGTTTGCCCCAAAGGGTATGGTGCCAGAGTGGAAAGTGTCTGCACCTGCAATAAGGATGGTGCCAAGAAGGACTGCACTGAAGCACATGTCGGTGACAAAAATGTCTGCGTCGTGGGGTACAGAAGAGTCATACTTGGAGCCGAACGTGATTGTACCAATGGTGCTAAAGGGGAATGAGCCTGTATGGATGGTGGCGATAAGGGTTGCGACAGAACTGTCGGAACTGTAGTTGTCTGCACCAGGAACTCCTGTGCCGGTATGGATAAGGGAGACATGGCTGTAGTCCAAATCATTTGGGGCAATGCCGAGTCTAGAGCCAACAGGGTTACAGGTGGCAGCGCCATAGTAATCAATTTCACCTTCTTATGAGTGGACTCCCTATGATCTCCAGAGGGAGAAGAGAGCGACTTCGATGAAGAGGAAGAATGCCTCTTGCAAGGTTTAACAGGAGGGGGTAAGCCCTGTGACCCAGAAATAGCCTCCGAGAAAGGAGACTTGAGGAGACCTTTCAAAATTAACTTATTCTTCCTCTAGTTGAGAGCCCTGGTAGAGAAATTTTTACAAATCTCACACGGAGGATCCACAGTCAGGTAGGAGACATTCAGACAGTAGACACAAAGTCATGGCCATCAGAAAGCGGTAACTTATGGCTGCAATCCTTACACTGCTTGAAACCAATGCTACTTTTCTTATGTGACATAATGGTGTGGAGAAGAAGAACAGTATCAAAGAGAAGAAGAAAGGCTACCCAAAAAAGGGTAAGAAGAGAAAGGAAGGATTACCAATGATGGTAATGAAGAATTACCACAAGGTAAGAAAAGAGGGTAATAAAGGGAAAAAAAACTAAAGGGAGAGAGTCTAAAGTCAGCAGGGTAGGAAAATATTAGTATAAACTTTTGAGAAAATTTAAAGTAAGAACAATGTATAAACTTTCAAAAAAATTAGACACTTAGCTGAGAGAGTGGCTTGACACGGCTATACAGCAATGCGGCAAATGAGATCTGGGGTAACAGGGAGCAAAGCACTCTGGGTAGGACCTTGGCTT
>NC_056736.1:739651735-739859235 GCF_019279795.1 Protopterus annectens
GCAGCTCTGGCCCTGGAAATAACATCCAACTTGTAATGCTTAGTGAAAGTATGAACAAAGGACTGAGTATTAGCTTCAAGGATGGAATTATCCTACCCCTTGAAAAAAGCACCAGAGGAGACTACAGCACTGGAAGAATGAGCCCGTACTTAACGGGAAAGAAATTTACCCTAAAAATAACAAAAAGAAATGGCCTTAAAAAATTAAGGAATTGATGGTTTGCTTAGAAACAGCCAAACCCAAAGACCCGAGATGAAAGGAAACAAAAAGCTGCTCAGACTTGTGGATAACTATTTTTATACAAATAGTATCTGAGCTGCCTATGCAAATCCAGGGTATGAAGAGCCTTCACAATGGCAGAATGCGGAGAAGGAAAAATGGAAGGAAGATGGACAGACTAAGGAAGAATTCATTAACCACCTTAGGCATAAAAGGAGGATTAGTACAGACAGAACCCGTCTCACTGAAAAACTAAGAAAGGAGGAACAACCATGTGAATGAAGTTCAGACCCTCTCTCAGCTGAAGTGAGGGCCAAAAAAGCAGTCTTCGGAGTACAATGTTGCAAGGAAGCGGAATATGCAGGGTCAAATGGAACCTTAAACAGTTTTTCACGTACAACATTTCTTAAAAGTATCCTTCATATTAGGCCTCCCAGGAAGCCAATTCCACCTTCCTAGAAAGCCTGATTTGAAGGACGCCTTTAAGAAATTGCTTGACCTCAAATTTACGGGCCAGAGGAGCAGTCAAGGGCAGATGAGAAGAAATTGGTAACTGGTGAGCTTTGATGAATATGTTAATCTAGCATGTAGCGGATCACTCAGCAGCCTCCACAGATAGGGAATCCTAATGCCAAGAGAGGAACCAGACAGAAAATTGTTCCCATCAGAATATATATGATTTCCTGGTCTCCCACAGGACCTGAAGCACATCCTCATAAAAGAGGTGCCTAAAATGGATAAAACCCCTCTCTCATAGTATCAGTTGAAGAGTAGACAGGCAAGGATGGATAACAGACCCTTTGTCTTGTGTGAGAAGATCCATCTGTGAGTTAACTAGTGGCGATTGCCCCTGGCCAAGTGAGAAAGAAGGGAGAACCAATGCTGTCAGTCAAAAGGGAGACACTAGCAAGATTTTGGGAGAGTCCTGACTGACCTTGAGCAAGACTCATGGTAGCAGACAAAGGGGCGGGAAGGCATACAGAAAAAAGAAGTTGTGTACTTACCATAACGTTCCATGTTTGTTGTCCGTCTTGCCCTTCATTCTTACTGAATGGGTTCGGAGCCAATCCTCGGCTCTGACTCGGCCAAATACACTACCTTGAAGTCTCTAACTTGGCTCGTGGCAGAATAGGTATCCCATCATGTAGTGGTGTAATTCCCCAGATCTTGTTTGCTGCCAATCATAACAATGTGTCTAAAATAATAATGTGACATTAGGTAGAGAAATAACAAGGAAATTCAAAGGAGCTTCTTTATTACAGAAGATCTCTCATCTAGGTCCTCTAGGAGTCCTTGGCTGGGGGAAGATTGGAGGGTTGTAAGAATGAAGGACAAGATGGACAATAAATATGGAATGTTATGGTGAGTACATAACTTCTTTATGTTATGTTGTCCTATCTCGCCTTTATTCTTACTGGATGGGACAGTGTCACTAGTACCATTTCCCTGGGTGGCTCACGGAAGTATACCTTTGAGCACAGTGGAACTAAAGGAACCCCTGTCCCTGGAGGCCAAATCAACTTTGTAATGAGTAATAAAAGTATGGTGACTTGCCCACGTAGCAGCGGCACAAATACTGTCCATTGACAATCTAGCTAGGTAAGCAGAAGATGCTGCTAATGCTCTGGTCGAATGGCCCTTAACTTTGAATGGTAAATTCTTGTTACCTGAGGTATATATAAAGGTAATGCAGTTTGAGAGCCAATTTGACAGTGTCATTTTTGAAACTGGCATGCCCTTTTTTGCTTCAGAAAAGGAGACTAACAATTTATCTGTTTTCCTGAAATCTTTAGTTCTATGCAGATATAACCTAAGTTGTCTATGCACATCCAATTGGTGAAGTTTGTACACTGCCTTGTTGCTATGATTGGGAAAAAACACTGGCAGCTCAATAGATTGATTTAGATTGGTTTGGGAATAAACCTTTGGCACAAAGGATGGATTACTTCATACAGATACTCTATCCTTATGGAAAATTAAAGATGGTGGCCTGATTGACAGAACTTGCAACTCCCGAGACTCTTCTTGCAGAAATAATGGCTACTAGGAGAATAGTTTTCCAAGAGAGGAATTTGAGATCACATGATGATGAGGGCTCGAAAGGAAGTAATTTTAGGTGAGTCAAGACAAAATTCAAATCCCATGGTGAGAAAGGTTCTTTTATGGGAGGTCTCAATAAACAAGTGCCTTTCAAAAATGCTTTACACAATTTGTGTGACATCAGGTTAGGAGAATGTTCGCCAATGTGAAAATTAGAGATTGCCGCTAGTAGTACTTTAAATATAGCTGCGGTGGTGCCTTACTGGAACAGTTCCGCAAAAAATTCTAAAATCAAACTAAATGGGTCAGAAAAAGGATCAATGTTCTTTGCTTGTGCCCAACAGGAGAACCTCTTCCATTCACTACAATATAACTTCCTGGTAGAAGCCTTGTTAGAAGATACCACAATGTGTTTTACTGCTGGAGTGAAGTCTTGAAGCCTAAGTTTGGAAGTGGAGCAGCCATGCTGTCAAATTGAGGGTTTGGAGATCAGGATGAAACATTCCTGACATATGAGTCAGAAGGTCTGGAACTGGTTCCAGAACCCACGGTTTCTCCTGTAGGTGAGGCCAAAGAAAGGGAAACCAAATCTGACGAGGCCAATATGCTGCAATGAGAATTAGCCTGCTTCCCAAGGATTTTCCTTTCTGAATGACTTTGGGTATGAGGGGAAAGGGGGGGAAAGGCATATAGTAGTCCCGAGGGTCAATCGTGAACAAGTGTGTCTCTCGGTGTCTCCCCCAGAGGGGGGATTAGGGATAAGTAGCTGCAGCATTTGGTATTCATGGGAGTGGCAAAAAAGGCCACAATAAGGCTGGCCCCATTTTTGGAAAATCTCCTCCATGATTTGGTTTAGAGACCACTCGTGAGGCATTAATATCGCCCTGCTGAGCTTGTCCTCTATCACGTTGGATTTCCTCGGGATATGCATTGCTACCACAAAACGTTGGGAAGAGATTGCCCATTGCCATACTCTCAGTGCCTCTAGACAAAGGGGGTATGATCTGGTTCCTTTTTGTTTATGTACCAGAATACCGACATGTTGTCTGACTGGATTGTAATCATTCCTAGTAGGAGTGTCCTGGAGTGCTTGCAACGCCAGAAGCACTGCTCTCATCTCTAGAACACTGATGTGCAAATGGACCTCATGTTCTTGCCATGTGCCTTGGACCGTTCTTCTCAGATAATGCCCCCCCCCCAATCTGGGAGGCATCCATGGTCACCTTAGCTACAGGTCGTTGTGACAAAGAGTCGCCCGATGATCACATGGTCAGACCGAAGCCACCATAGAACTCTCTTGCATGACTCTAGTAATTCAGATTTGGTGAGACATGGGAAATTCTTGTAATGACCATTGAGCAAAAAGGAGCTATTGAAGAATTCTCAGATGCATCCTGGCTAGAGGAACTAGGGTGATCGCTGAAGCCATGGTTCCTAGGACTTTCAAAATTGTTTTTGCTTTCACCTTGTTTCTGGGTAGAAGGTTGGCTATTTGTTGTTTGAGAACAAAAACACTGTCAGGAGGCAGACATGCCATTGTGGAAACTGTGTTGAGATCTGTGCCTATAAATGTAATATGTTGACAGGGCAACATGGCAGATTTTTGTAAATTCACTCTTATGCCTGAGAACAGATTTGAAATGTGGCATCTCTCGCCTGTTGAAGTAGATGCTTGGTGGTGGCAGTTAGAAGCCAGTCTAGGTACAGAAACACCTGGAATCCTAGACGTCTCAAGTGAGCCGTGATTACTGCCATACATTTGGTGAACACTCTGGGGGCTGTAGAGAGACCAAAGGGTAGAGCTCGAAACTGAATGACTGGCTCCCCAAAAGCGTAAATGACTCCTTGATGCTCTCTCCATTTTTGTGTGGTAATACACATCTTGGAGGTCTACTGAGCACATCCAACAGTCTTCCCTAAAAAGGGAAGAATTGACTGCAGTGTCACCATTCGGAACTTGGACTTCTTCATGGACTCATTTAGTTTGCTGAGATCCAATATGGGTCTCCAGTCCCCTGTTCTTTTTGGCACTAAAAAGAATCTTGAGTAAGTTCCGAATCCTATTTGGTCTGCAGGGACTTTTTGGATGACTTTTTTGTCTAGCAACTTTTCAATTTCTATAGTTGCTTGGTCCCTTTGATTGGGTGGAACATCCATAATTGCTCTGATCTGTGGGACAGGATGGCAAAAGGGAATGGAATAGACTCTGGATATTATACTTAGTGCCCACTTGCCTCTTGTGATATCTCACCAGGCTTCTAGGTACAAAGTTAATCGCCCCCCCCCCCCAACTGCCTCCAGAGTAGAGCAGACAGGCCTTCTTTCAGGAGCGCTGGTAGGGCCAGCCGAGAAAGGAATCATGGTCACCCTCGTTTTGCTAAACCCCTCTGCCTCTAGGATGACATCTATCATTATAGCCTCCCCCGCTGCCCCTGGGGGAGTGTTCACCTTGTGCGTCTTGAAAAACTCCCTGGGATCTTTTGAACCACATTTTCCCACTCTTCTGACTTTTAGGGTAAGGTCTTGAAGGTACAGAAAAACGTACTCCAACGGCAGAGAGTTTTCCCTTCCTGCTCGCATCTGGTGAGTGTGCCCCTAACTTTGGGTCAAAAAAGTAAGGAACCATCAAAAAGGGTGTTGGTAAAAGTAGACTTGAAATGCTTCACAAAGTTACACAAGTGCATCCAGGAGCGTCTCCTCAGGGAAACTCCTGAACTCGCTGCCTTGCTCGCTCCATCCTCTGCATAGAATATTATTCTCATGGAGGAGTTAATGATGGAATTTAAGGTAGATAGCTGAGGGGTCACCTTTCCTGACACCCCCACAGCCAATGAACCTTGGACAGCATCTCCTAACTCCTTCAGGAGATCTCTTTGTAGTCTCATAAAGTGCATAAGGTAGTTCAGCGATTTAAGGGTAAAAGTTGCTGATTAAAAAATATGCTTCCCATATCTGTCCATTGTCCAAGAGTCCTTGTTCAGTGGATGGACAGATGAGGATGCTTCAGAAAGTTCCTTCTTGGTGGCAGCTGCCACCACCATAGCATCTACAGGAACACCTTTCGTCAGAAATTCTTTTTCAGAAGGGGCTAAGAACTTATTTGGCCTCCCAGGAATTGGTTCCATAGTGTCTGTTGACTTGCACGCCTTTCGACTAACAAAGTCCATTAGCTCATTGAAAGGCAGAGATACCCAGAAGCCTGAAGGTTGAGATCCAACGGCCTTCAGGTACCCAGACTCCTCATCAGAAGGGTTGAGGGTTTTCCAGCCACCTCTCTGTTTCAGGATTTCCAGGATATCTACAAAGGAGATATCTTCAGTGGACAACTGTGGGGACCCTCCTGACTCATCAAGGTCAGTGTCAGAGGTGATGGACTTGTCAGGGGAGTCTATATGCTTTCTCTTGCATGTTCTCTTTCAAGGAGCCCCCTCAGAAGAGTATTCTGGGGAGGTATCGAAAGAGTGGGGTTCACCCAATGGGCTCCCTGAGGCTCTGAATTCTCTGCTGTCCTGTGGATGGGGTGGTGCTGAGACAGAAGCCAGTGCCTTGGGGGGAAGAATACCAGTATCCTTGTGTACAGATGGGACAGCACACATCAGCTCGAAGGCAGATCCCCCAGGCTCAGAGTACACCTCTGGTTCTGAGGAAACAGAGGGAATCTCCGGCTCCACGGAGATCAGCTCCGAGGCTGACGTAGGAGCAGAGCTCAACCTAGCCCAAGATCCGAGAGGTAAACTTGGAACTGAAGAAACTCTGGTCCAAGCGCCTCCCCCCCCAGAGCAAACCAGTGAACTTCGGCTCCTAGACACCCCAGATAGCACTGAGTGTCAGAGCAGGGATCGGCTCTGAAATCTCCTGAAGGGGTCTACGAACCAAAGAGTCTACAGCAAGTGGTATCTGGCATTCCAGCTCCAAAGATCCAGCTTAACTTGGAGGAGGAATAGTCATGGATGTAATAGTCTTAGATGGCTCCGAAACCGGTTGGGTCGGAGCCGAAAACAATTTAGCCAGCACTGGTGACTTCAAAGCTCTGCACACCACCCTGTCCACGTCATCGTCCAATAAACTCCTAGAAGATCTGGAGGAGAGGGTTGGTGAGCGAGATCTCTCCAAAACAGGAGAGACTGGTAAAAGTTCAGTGGACCAGCTCCAAAAAACAGTCTCTTACGGCTCCGAAGGCTGTGGAGCAGAAGGAATTGATTTGTCCAAATGTATGATCTCTCTCGGTTCTGAGGGCTGTGGAGCCAAAGTATCAGAAGTTTTAGTCAATTTCTAAGAAGGCTTTGAATGAGCTGAAGAAGCAGAAGCAGAAGATGGTCTCTGTAGGCTTGTCATTTTTAGTGGAAGGGGACTTGCTAGAAGCAGAAGTACTCTGTAGAGCTTCATCAAAGGCAGGTTACAGGAGTCCCTTAAGAATTAACTTTTTTTCTTTCCTGTAGTACATGGGAGCTAAAGGAATGACAGAATGTACATGTCTCTTGGAGGTGAATGGCCCCTAAACAGTCAACACAAATATTATCCCCATCCACTACAGACATTTTTTGTGCACATTTCTGGCACTTTTTAAAGCCTGATGGTTTAGGTTCCTTATCTCTAGATTCTTTAGACTTATTAAGAAGGAACATGACTAATACCAAAAGGAAGCAAGCAGTAAAATACCTTTATATAAACTAACACACACACAAAGGTTGATAGTCTACCAAACAGTATAATAAAGAAGCATGTCTACTGAACAAGGGAAAAAACACAGGAACAAGCTCTGCCCTCTAAATTAAACAGACACTAGGCCCTCTAACCTAAACGGATCTAGTAGAGCTATAAAGGGAGAAGAGCAAAACCTTTTGAGATAAGCGGGTATTTAGCTCTCTAACTTAAACAAGCTAATATACGCGGACAAGGAATAAACACTCAACTATTCTACAATAATCTACTACTACAAAAACTAACGGAAAAACAGAAATGGTTTTGTGACTAATGACAGCCAACAAGCAGCCACACAGTAGCAAGATTAAATTGCACTAGTAACTACAGCACACTAAAAACAGAGAACAACTATCTAAACAACTAACTAAATGTTACTAATGCTAAAAATAGAGAAAAAATATGAATTTTAAAAGAACTTAACCACGGCTAAGAAGAGAGCATCCAAACTCAAAGCGGCAAACGAGATCTGGGGAATTACATCACTGCATGATAGGATACCTATTCTGCCATGATCCAAGTTAGAGACTTCGAGCTAGTGTATTCGGCTGCGTCAGAGCCGAGGATCAGCTCCAAACCCATCCAGTAAGAATGAAGACTAGATAGGACAACATAACATTATCCCCTTCCAAGGGAAAGACAGGGTGCCCACTTTCCAAGCCAGAGAATCTGGGACTCTGGAACAGAACAGAGGAAGCAGTCTTCTCAGAGGGGAGGCAAAAAGATCTACCTGGGGAATACCCCACCGATGGGCAATGTCCAGGAGCACATCTCTGTGAAGCCATCCATTCATAAGCTTGTGTGCTGGACATGCTCTAAGAGTCTGCTATTAGATTGTGCTCTGAGGGAATGTAAACTGCCTGAACAGTCGCTTGATACTGGACAGCTAGATCCTATACCTGAAGAGCTAGTCTGCAAAGAAGATAGGACCATGTACCCCCTTGCTTGTTGACATATCACATCAGTGTGGTACTGTCTGTGAAAATGCTGAAGAGCCCAGTATGAAAGAGGGAATGAATAGCCTGAAGAGATAGATGTAGAGCCTTCATCTCCTTTATATTGATGTGGTCTGACCTCTGATTAAGTGGCCAGACCCTCAACCTTGAGAGAGCCTAAGGAGGCCTCTTACCCCTGTCTGAGGTGTCTGTAAAGAATGAGTCATGACTGGAGCCTGGAAAGGAAGTCCCAGTTTGAGAGAAAGTTGATGAATCTACCACTGAAGCTTGAGCTAGAGACATGAAAGGAATGAAGGGGGCTGGGAAGTTCAGGGGTGATAATATTGGAGCCATAATGACTTGAGTTACCACTGCAGCTTTCTCATGTGGATCATGGCCAGAGAAAACGTGGAAATGGTGGAAGCCATGAACATGAGGACCCTGAGAAAGTCCCTGGCCATGAAAGAAGCCAGAAGTAGAAGAGACTGGAGAAAGGCAGTAAGAAGACAGGGCCTTGATGGCAGGCAGAGATGGCAGCATGAGGATGGTCTGAAGCCTGCAACCACGGAAAATATGATCTTGAGAAGGTGTCAGAGCTGGTTTCTAGATGTTTATGGTGAAACTCAGACTCTGCAAAAGGGAAATAAACTTGAGATACTGAAAGCAGAGCATTGGAGAAAGAAGCTTGGATGAGCACATCATCTAGAAAGGGAAAGATCTGAAGTCCTCTCATCCTGCAAAAGGCAATGACAGGAGTGAGGCATTTGGTGAACACTCTTGGGGTAGCAGAGAAGCCAAAGGGAAAAGCAGAGAAATGAAAATGCAAGGAAGAAACGGAGTAAAAATGTCCCAAAAAAGGTATGGATGGGGATATGAAAGTAGGCATTCTTGAGATCCAGAGAAATCAGAAAGGTCTGGGGTAGAAGTGGAGGTAGGGTGGGGGGAGTCTGAAGAAACATTCGAAAGGAAGAAATCTTGAGAAAGGTGTTAACTGGGAACAATCAAGCACTGGTCTCAAAGTGCCCTCCTTTCTGGGAACCATAAATATTCAGGAATAAAACCCCCCTCCCTACTTGGGCAGGAGGCACAGCTTGAATGGTAAACTGGACCAAAAGAAAATGGAGCACCTCTGGGAAAAGGGGAAGCTGTTCCCAAGAAGGTGTAGTGATGCCCAAAAAGGGAGAAAGGGATTTTCAAACCATGAAATATCCCTGGCAGACAATGAACAGAACCAAATAATCTGTTGTGATCTTTAACCAATCTGGAAGAGACGGAGGGATAAAGGAGCCTGGCCAAAGGAAAGGGGAAGAAAACTGTCAAACGGAACCCAGCTTATCCTGAAAAGCAGGTTTCTGGGGGGTAGGGGTTTAAGTTGACTTAGCAGGAGGAACATGTCTAGAACCCCCCCTTTTCCCTTATGTGGAGGGCGAGACTGCCTGTGAACAAAAGCAGATATGGAGCAGTAATTCCTCTGAAATTTAGTAAGAAAATCAAAATATGTTTTAACTCATGTAAGACTTTACTGCTACCCTGGACAGACTTGAAAAGTTTATCAGCAACAGCACCAAAAACTTTTTAGAATCTGAAGGAGCATCCAACAGTTTTGCCTTAATGTCATCAGGCAAAGGTGTCAGCTGCATTTGATAGACTGGAGAGTAACCTAAGAGGTAGAGCCAAACAGGAAAAAGGCAAAAGTCTTCTCCTGAGTCAGGAAGGTTAGAAACCGCTTTTGAAACCTGACAAAAGGATAGCCAAAACATACCTGGTAATATTAGTCTGGTAGTTAATAGTCTTAAAAGATAAACTGACAGCAGTATAGACCTTTTCTGCCCAGCCTCTGCATGGCTTTACTAATCCTTATCTGATGGAAGCAATCTGGTAGACGGCAACAGCTTGAAGGGACTGTCATGAGAGATGCACACTACAGAAGGATCAGCAGAATGGCATTTGTAAAGAAATTTACATTCATCAGACATCTTGTAAAATCTATCTGGTTTCTTGGAAGTAAGGAGCTAAGAATCAGGGGTGACAGAGGCTGGTGAAAAAGTATCAAGGAGAGCAGACAGAACAGGGGGAGCAACTGACGTCTTAGGAGACTCCACCTGGAGGAGCTCATAATACCTTTTCTGAATATCTGAGACTTGAACAATCTCACTTAAACGCCATCATGCAGGCAAAAGTATCCCCAAAGGACAGTTTCTCCAAAAGGCAATCTGGATTAATAGAATCCTCTTTCTTTAAACCACAGACCAAGGGGAAAGGAATTTGAGAAGAGTAAGGCAGTGACTCTTCCCCAGAATCCAGATCCTCATCTCTAGAGTCTAGCTTCTCTAGGTCTTTTAAAAGGGGGTGGAAGACCACAGAGTGGCAGACAGACATCCCCCTGAGGAGACTTTAAAGCCATTAAAGCATTAAATAACCCTTGAGTAAAATACTGCCATTTACATTGGGGATCCTTAACTACAGAGGAAATATGCATGGATTTTTGTTTCTTTTTCTGTGGGACATCAGCAAGAAACACCCTTGGAAGGTCAAACCCTGGTGACATTCATTAAGTGTAGCAGGGATCTCCTCCCTAACTAAGATATGCAGAATCCCCATTGGTCCCTTGTATAATATCAGCTGATGTTTTCCCTCAACATCACGAGCAGATGTTTGTAAATCCTCTAAGGACGTGTGAGAACTCATATGCATGCCAGCCTCCAACAGGGTCACAGCAGAGGAATCCAAAATGATCTCTGGATGATCCTCTGGGCTTTCACTAGCCTCCAGAGAGACATCCAGGGGAGGCTGGACAGCAGCCATATCAGATCCAAGTTTCTTGGCAGATGGCTTACCCTCGGGATAGGAAGACTCTGCCACAGCACCTTGTGCCCAACAGCTTAAGAAATTGGTTTTCAAGGTAAATAAAATGTTGAGATGATTATGTAGGATCTTAAGAGACAAAAGCCTAGTAGATAGAGCACTGTGTATGGTCAAGGTAAGCACCCAAACAGAAGACTCTAGTTGTGATGGTCTTTATGGGGAATCTGCCTCTAACACTAGCATCTTCCTTTTCTAAATGACATGAACCCAACAGCACTAAATAAGAAGCCTCAATGGGGCACTTATCTGAAATGCGGCTTAGTAACCAGCACAGCAAAAGGACGTTCAGACAGGTGGCAAAGTAGTTCCAAGTGTGTGTGTGTGTGTGTGTGTGTGTGTGTGTGTGTGTGTGTGTGTGTGTGTGTGTCTGTACATCACCTTTATGCCTTACCCCTTGCAAGGGAAGTGTACATATTATGTATGGCACCTGTAAGTACTAAAGTCTTTGGTATATTGCCGGTTTCTGGACTATCCTTGGCAGGGGATCCCTTAGGTTATGAATACTGCAAGAGTGATTTGGAAGGACATCTGCTATTTGGGAAGGAGTACTTCTTCCTCAGTTAGAATATGCCGCCTCTATAATTACCATTTCCTCTAAAAGTAAAAAAAAAATATCTCCCTGCTAACCACCTATAAGAACATCTACAGATTAATCTCCCTCTCCCCTCACACAGAACACCACTGTGATACCTTTCTGAATGCAAACTGTTAGTACAACATAGAGCACTTGTACTGCTCGCACCTCTAGTATAAAAACATATTAATCTCATCTCCTTTCTGTCCTTCACAAGCAGACTGTACTATCTCAAGTCCCATACACTTTCAAACCTAACCTTCAAACTCAACAGAACAGACTCCACTTTACCAATTACTCATTCTCTGTACTTGCTCCAAAATTAAGGGACTCCATCCCTAAAAAAACTAAAGGCAATCACCTCCTTCCACAAATTAAAATCAATAACATTTCTATTCATTTAGACAGAATGTAATGCTTCCAGACTACCAGTATTACATAGGAAACACCCAGCTACTCAGTTTCCACTCTTGACATACCACTGTAATATAAACAGCTGCACCACACTTACTGTACCCACCTTCCTCCACCTCCATTACAATATCACCCATAAAAACAATGCCAGACATTTTCTTGCTCCCCTTTTTCCTTCGTCTTTACTAGAAATTCAGTCCCAGAACCGTATTCAACATTGCAAATACTGCACTATACTCAAGTCTTAGGAATGAATCTGTAATTGGTCATGCTGAAACAACTGAGTTACCTATATATCAAATGTCTTACTGATTTTATTAGGTTAGTCTTACAGCAGAAACTGACTGACTGTGTTTGAATTACAACTATTGGCTGGTTCTTCCTTATGGCATGCTATGTGTAAAATGTAATTACATTTGTTTGGATTTACTTTACCCCTGGACTGTACCTGAAAAGGGTCCACTGAATCAGCATTCTACCCCATTTAACAAACAATCTCGGACTGATGTTTTTCAGGCCATCTCACTTAACTCCAAATTACAGCATGGCTTAATTGTTTATTATGGGACCTACTTATCTTTTTGCATGCATTTGAATTTTAATTGTAAATGTGCAAAGGTGGAGGTAGAAGCTGAAAGGAGAAACAAATATAAATTGGCAATAGAGTGGGAGTGAGAAGTAATGAAAATCAAGAGTGACAGCTAAAAATACTCGTACAGGTTTTTTCATTTCACTAAGAGTTGTGGTTGTAACTCAGCCCCAACACAGCCACAGGCCACACATGATGAATGATGACACAAGGTGCTGCTGCTATATGCAGTTGAGAATCAAATATAGCTTAAATATACAGCGTAATGTTTCATTGTGCCCTTTTAATGCACGTAACTAGTTTTACACACAAAGCTTTTCAACATCAAGCCTCATGTCTTTTAAATAACCTCTTCCTTTGTGCTACAAGTATAATAGCAGGCAAAATAACTTTTGCTTGACTACCTCTGCATTTACTTTGGCAAATCAAACTATTATACACATTTTTTTAAATACCTGTCCACACTACACTTTTCAGCTTATGAGCAAAAGCCTTCATTACCATTCATTCAAGCATCAATGTCAGTTTATAACCACTGTCTCAAATAACTACATATGAGTAGCTCATCAAACCTTTTAAATGAAATCAAACAACTAGGTCAGTGTAATTTAACATTTCTGAACAGATTCAGTGAAGGAGTTATGCTGGCAGATTGTAACTGGTGTCAGACTTGAACAGATGACCACAACGAAAGGAAACACCAATCTTTTACTTACATTTACATAGACTGTATTCTGACAATTCTATCAAATCAGTCACACTGCTCAGCTGCTTTACTTAAGTGTCTCTCAAAATGTCTTGTTAATGCCGATTTTAAAAAGTTCAGCATTAATTCAATACACAAGTTCGATGGAAACCTATGAAATATTACATGCAGTTGCTCTGCTAAAAACAATAATTAGGGATCTTAAAGTATATTGTAGTACTTTATTCAAGAGAAACTCACCAAGCATCAAAACGTGACTTTTTGTAGACTCTGTACAACAAAATAGCTTTTTTCCAACTTTTACCACAGCACTTTCTAGCTTATGTCACAAATTAATCAAAAGATTTTCAAACAAGAAAGCACAGTACCTTAACATTAGAAGTTCTAATAGATTACTGTTGCCATAGCCTAAGCTATTTTAGTCACAACCCCATCAACTGGCGAGCTTTTCAGAGCAAAAGTGCACCCTCCATACCCTCTGTGAAAAGCTTGACCAGGGCTCCATGTAAAGAAATAGCGCCAAACACTTCACAGCTTACAGGCAAAAAGGAATAAAATGTTAGGAAACAACTTCAGAGTAACTACATACATAAAGATATCTTTATATATACACAAGTGTGTGTGTGTGTGTGTGTGTGTGTGTGTGTGTGTGTGTGTGTGTGTGTGTGTGTGTGTGTATGTATGTATGTACTGTTATGATAAGTTTACTTACACAGCTGTTTAATGTTCAACATTAGCCTAAGCTTTTTGGGTAGATTACCAAAGCCTAGAAACTAAAGAGGAAGGAAGAAATTAATCCAGGAGACCCTGAAGAATGATCCTGGACCTTGAAAAGGAATCAAACTTGTAGTGGTTTATAAAGGTATGCAAGAAGGATCAGGTTTGCTGCCGACTACATCCCTTTCCAGAAAGCCACAAAGTCCAAAGAACTGGTGGAATGGTCTCTAACCCTGCCTGGTAGTGGCTTGTTATAGTGAGAATAGCAAAAAGAAATAGGAAAGAGACAACCCTCACTGTCTGCTTTGACACTGGTTGTCTTATTCTTCTTCCCTTCATGGAAGACAAACAGCTGATCAGCGTAGCTGAAGGTTTGAGTTTTATCTAGGTAGTATCTGAGCTGCCTGTGGACTGAGTATAAAGTTTTACTCTGTTCTGGTTTTTGGTTTCTGGAAAAAAAAAAAGACAAGGAAGATTAATACACTGGCTCAAGGTAAACTCTGATGCCATTTTAGGCATAAAAGGGATTAGTTTTCAAAGAAACCCTGCCCTTTTGGAAATGAGGTAGAGTTGACTCACCCCAAGAGCTTGTGACTCACTCACCTAGCAGACGTGAGAGCAATGAGTAAAACAATATTCCATGTTAAGAATCTCAAATCAGCTGGATGAGCTGGTTCAAATGTAAACAGTTTTTTTTTCAAGGACACAGCTAAGATACCAATGAAGAGCCACCTATTTTCTATGTGGACAGATATGCAAAACCCCTTTCAAATACGACTTGATCTCAGGATGGATAGAAGGGGAAGGGTCTAAAGGCAGACAAGCAAAAATGACCAACAAATAAACCTTAGTAGAGGAGAAAGAAAGGTCAGTGGACATTAACTCACACACAGAGTCAAGAACTAGAGGCAGACGGGGGCTTAGAAGGATCCTGGTTCTCAGAAAGGCATCAACTTGGAAGTTTTTCCACTTACATATATAAAAGATTCCCCACTAGTAGTTTTTTTCTGAGGATGTGCAGCATGTGTTGAAGGAGGTAAAAATATATGTCTAAAAGGTATCAACATTCTATTATACAGGCAGTCAGCTGAAGAGTGTTCAGGATAGGGTGCATCAAACAACCTGTGTTTTGTGAGCACATTCAGTTTGTGTGGAAGTCTATGGAAGTTGCCCTTGGTCAAATTCAAAAGGAGGGAGAACCACTATTGCCTGGGCTAAAGGAGTCACCCCTAAAATCTTTGGTGAGTATTTCTGGATTCTTTAAAAGAACCCTGGCTATCAGCTGAAAGGGTGGTAAAGCAAAGAGGTACATTCCTGTCCATGGGGATTAGAAGGCATCTGTCTTCCAGATCTGTTCGCAAGGAATTCTGGCACAGAATTTCATTAGTCTGTTATGAGAGGAGGCAAACAATTTGACAAATTATTCCCCATAGCTGGATAAATTCTTGGAAGACCCCAAGGCAAAGTTTCTATTCACGAAGGTATGTTCTGGTCCTGCTTAGCTCGTCTGCTACACTGTTTTGCTCTGACAAAATAAATGAAGCCTGACTTAGTCAGCCTGAACTGAATTGCTACTTCCCTAGGCTATCATAGCAAGTCTGCAAAGACAGTTAGATCTAGTATTCCCCTTTTTATGTACCATACCCACTGTGGTGCCACCTTTAAAACTTAGAGATCCTGGAGACCAGAGATGATTTAGGGCTTTCAAAACATGTATTACTAACATCTCTGCCATTTCTGTGTGCTTTTGTCTGTTGTGTTTATTCCAAAGAACTCACTTTCACACCTTTTGAAACTGCTCCCCATGCCAGGTCCGAAGCATCAGTTACAAACTGAAGAGGAGGCAGAAGGGTGAATTGGAGACCTGGATTCTGAGAGAACTTGTCTACTCGCATTAGACTCTTTTAATAAACCCCAATACAGGGGGTCAGAAAAGGTAAAGGGTGCAGATGTTGTGTCTAGACTGGCCTGAAGTACCACTGAATTCTTCTCATGTAAAGTCTGGCCATGGGAATAATAAGAATTTAACAAGCCATAATACCCCCAGAATCCTGAGAAATTTCCCTGGCAGATACCAGGTTTCAAATGGACAAAAGTCAGAACAGCCTTTGAAGGATCTTTACTTTGGAGGAAGAAAAGATCTTCCCAAGGCAGACTCCAACAGACATCCCTTGGAAACAATTTTGAGAGACAGGATCAGAGAAAACTTCTTTAAGTCCACTTGAAACCCCAGACCGAGAAGTTTCTGAATACTTGCCAAAGACTCATTGCAACTGATAAGACAGTCTGCAAATATATGGCAATTGTCCAAGTATGGAAAAACGTGTATGCCTTGAAGTCTGCAACAAGCAATTACTGGAGCTAGACACATTTAAATACCACTGGAGCAAAAAATAGTTTTGTGTCTTGCCTTTCATACTGATGATGTGAGCCAAAATTACAAAATCTGATGAAACATCTGAATGCTTGCCAATAGGAATGTGATGGCAAAGACTTTTAAGTCTAGTTTTACCAAGAAAGCTAGTAAAGGGACAAGAGGTATCTGGGTCTAATGGAGTGGGGGAAAAGGAGCAAATGAACAGAATTATAAAATAATGAGCAAGTCTACCTGATGCATATTAATGGTATACAATTTTACTATTAACTGGATGCCTAGCTTACCTACATATACTAGATCAAAGTTACGCTATTGTTCACCAGACATTTGTTTTTGTCTTTTTTTCCTTCCCCTTTCTCCTAATTTCACCTCTTTGGGTCTTTCCACACTTGAATGCCTGTGCTAATAACTGCATTTTATCAAAGTTATTGGAGTTGTACACCAATTAGGTTATGTGCTTGCACAGAGGAAAGCACAAAACATTGAGTGCTCTACAAAATAAGCAAAATTGCTTGTTGACAAGGAAAAGGGAATGTACCTTCTGAGGAATCATATATTAGATGTAGGAAGAGAGCATTAGTGGCATACTGTACAAACTATGCATGTTGCTTATGCCAGTGAAAACTGTTATGTGGCCCACGAGGGAGAGAGGAGGGAAGACTGCCTATCCATGTCTAGTACAACCACCACAGAGTTGGCTGGAGGGAGGGCAGAAGATATTGATGCTGTAAGCCTTGGAAAATAAGATGGGAAGAATACATACATAATTTTTTTTTTTTTTGCAACTTGAGTCTAATCATTTCTAGCTGGGTTGGCCAGTCCATTGTTTGGACATGATGTAAACAGTTCATAGAGATAAAACAGGTCTCACTCAGAGACACTGTGACATCTTGACAAAGATGGTAAGGGCATTGTTGGAAAAGCCCTCCTATACTGTGGAAGATCAAAGCTATGTGTGACAATGAGACTTGAAGCTCTAAAGCTGAATGATACCTGTTCGAATAGTAGGTTATAGGAATACAGGAAGTTAAAGTTGAAAGTTGTGATTTGGAATTTTTAAGGATTAGCCAAGCCAGTTAAGTCCTGTTGTAAATTAAGACATTAGAAATAGATCATGTAGCCCTTATTGAAATGCAATTGGATAAGGATGAACATACCAAATTAGGATGGTGGGGGTTACAGGTTGGTTAAAGATTCAGAACTGAGAGGGAAAGTATTACTATTGGCCAGAAGGGCATTAAATCTGCAGGTTGATGAAATAACTGATCAGAAAGGATGTCTAATGTTTCAAAGTTTGGATTTGTGGAATAAACCTACTGTAGTGGCACTTTATATACTACCTAATGCACCCATATCTGTTATAATGGCCCTTTTGGTATATAAAAATTACAGTTGTGTACACTTACCATAAATGCAGATGTTCGAGTGTATTCACTGTTGCAGTCCTACCAAATGGGTAGCCCTCGATCACCCAGAGTACCAAAGGTAAGTAAAAATGACATTGGCTGCTCTCGGTTGTAAAGGATGTGAGGGCATCCAATACAAAAGGAGGCAGCCGACATCACTTCCTCAGTCTTTCTTGCCATTAACAGTCAAAAGCCCCCAGAAATAAGGCTTAAACCAAAAGCAATTTTGGCAAATAATATCCAATTTAGCCTGTACCTCAGGAAAAGAGAATAGGAGAGGATCAAAAAAGGGGGAAAGGAGGGAGGGAAACCAGGACTGCAACACTGAATACACTCGACCATCTTCATTTATGGTAAATGTACACAACTCTACTATGTTCATCGTGTTTCACTGTTGCAGTCCTAACAAATGGTTGATTACCAAAGCCCAGAGAAAAGGAAGGAGGAACCAACAGAATCAAGGGTTGGAGATAATGCCCTGCAACACAGCAGTGGCAAACCCTGCCCTGGTTCTGGAAAACAGAGGCAAATTATAATGCTTTGTGAAAGTATGAACAGAAGACCATGTGGAAGCCTCCAAAATATCTTTAGTAGGGACACCCCTTAAAAAGGCTGCAGAAATGGAAGCTGCTCTAGTTGAATGGGTCCTAAGCCCTTGAGGAGGAACCTTGCCATGAAAGGAATAACAAAAGATGATATAATGTGCAATCCACTTGGAAATGGTTTGCTTGGAAATAGCCTTGCCCTGAGCTCCAGGGGCAAAACTGATCAATAACTGTGCTGACTTCGGAAGGACTTTAGTCCTGTCCAGGTAAAACCTGAGCTGTCTGTGCACATCAAGAGAATGTAGTATCCTTTTACCTCTATTTTGAGGATTAGGAAAGAAGGTAGGAAGGTGTATGGACTGATTAAGAGTCAAGCTAGAAACCACCTTAGGCATAAAGGAGGGAATGGTTCTCAGAGAGACCCTATCTGTATGGAAAATAAGAAAAGGCTCCACAGCCATCTAAGCTTGCAGCTCTGAAACCCTCCTTGCTGAAGTTATAGCCAAGAAGAAAGAAGTCTTCCAAGAGAGAAACTTTAAATCTACAGTGGCAGCTGGCTCAAAAGGAGGAAGAGTGAATTTCTCTAGAACAAAATTAAGATCCCAGGCTGGAGTAGGTGCCTTTCTGGGAGGTTATAAGTTGCAAGCACCACTGAGAAACATTTTCATCAGGGGATGAGAGAAAATGGGTTGTTCAAAAGAACAATGAGCAGAAATGGCTGAAGCATGGAGCTTGATGGAGGAAAAAGAAAGACCACCCTGAAACAATTCAGCCAGGTATTCCAGGATCAGAGGAAGGGTAGGATGAGAAGAAGAATCCCCTCTAGCCTGCATCCAAAAAGAGAACCTTTCCCATTTGCCAGCGTAGGACTTTCTAGTGCTAGGCCTCCTGGCCTCCCTCAGCACGTCAACCACCTGCTGGGAAAGGGAAAAACATAAGGAAGGAGTCATACAATGAGCCATGCTGCCAAATGGAGAGACTGAAGATGAGTATGCAGAATGACTCCCCCTTCCTGAACCAAAAGATCTGGCTTCAGAGAAAGATGCCAAGGAAGAAATTGGGAGAGACTGTGAAGCAGTGGATACCAATGCTGTCTGGGCCAGTCCGCAGCTATGAGAATAGTCCTTGGTCGTTCATCCCTGATCTTCAATAACACTCTGGGAAGAAGAGGAAGAGGACGGAAGGTGTAAACTGACAGCAACGTCCAAGGGAAAGACAGAGCATCCACTCTCCAGGCTCTGCTGTGATGCTGTCTGGTGCAAAAGAGAGGTAGAAGATGGTTGCCTGGGGAGGAGAAAAGATCCACCTGAGGTGTGCCCCAACATTGAATGATGCTGTAAAAGACAGCTCTGTTCAGCTGCCACTCGTGAGGATCCAGGGTTCGCATGCTCAACTGGTCTGCCAAAACATTGAGCCTTCCTGGAAGAAACTGAGCTAGGAGATGCAGGTCCAGGGATGCTGCCATGAACCAAAGATTCATTCTTTGTCTGCACAGGAGGTATGAGTGAGTCCCTCCCTGCTTGCTGATGTACCACATGACTGTGGTGTTGTCTGTTCTGACAAGCAGGGTCCCTGGAGAAAGAAGATGCTTGAAAGCTAGTAAGGCCTGCTGAACTGCAATCAACTCTTTTAGATTTATGTGCAGGTGCATCTTCTGGGCGTTCCAACGTCCCTGTATGCATCTGCCATCCAGGTGTGCTCCCCAGGCATAGTCCGATGAGTCTGTAGACAGAACTTGAGTGGCAGGAGATGGTCAAAAAGGCATGCCTTTGTTTTGTAGACAAGCTGTTGCACACCATAGAAACTGTCTGCAGAGATAGGTTCATAGGTTCATAGGTTCATACTAGGCTATCTGCCCGAGGGCATTTACAAGCCTAGCCCATAATGATGGAAGCAGAGGACTCATATCCAGGTCCTGTGTGTGTTGACACCAAATATTCTTGAAGTACCACTGCAATTTCTACATATGCAGTCTTGCATATGGAATCATGAGAATACAAGATGCCATGAATCCCAGAGCTTGCAGGTATTTCCTTGCAGGGAGCTGGGACAAGCTTGCCAAGTCCTTGAAGTAAACTGAAAGAGTTGTCTGCTTCTCCTGGGTGAGATGTATCGTCTGGGTGGCTGTGTTCAGACTCGCTCCCAGGAATGTTATCTCCTTGGATGGTACGATTTTTGATTTTTCCTCGTTGAATGTGTAACCCAGGGAAGAGAGAAGAGTCCTTACGAATTCCAGATCCTTTAGTAGCTGTTCCTGAGAACTTGCTTGAATCAGACAGTCGTCCAAGTATGCGTAAATCTGAATTTTCTTCTGCCTGCAAAAAGCAATGACTGGGGCCAAGCACTTTGTGAAGACTCTGGGAGCAGTAGATAAGCCAAAGGACAGAGCAGAGAATTGATGATATTGTTTGCCCACTCTGAAACGAAGATACTGCCTGTAACTTTCCCTGATAGAGATGTGCAGATAAGCCTCTGAGATCCAAGGTTACCAGCCAGGAATCATTTTCTAGCACTGGTAGCAACTGATGCAGAGTGAGCATTTTAAACTTTGGAATTACTAGAAAAGAGTTCAGAATGGAAAGATCTATGATAGGATGCCAAATGCCTTCTTTTTTGGAACTAGAAAAAGCCTGGAATAAAAGCCCTGGCCTACCTGCTGAGCAGGAACTGATTCTATTGCTTTCAGATGAGACAAAGACAAAATATGTTTTTCTACTTCTGCCCTTTGGTTTGGAGGAACGTCTAGGAACCCCTTGGGAGCTGGAAAGAAAACTTGTTCAAAGGTTCATAGGTTCATACTAGGCTATCTGCCCGAGGGCATTTATAAGCCTAGCCCATAGTTTTGTGGCTTACGCCACCCCTTTAGTATGGAGAAACTATGCCCATTATTTTGCTGTGCCTCTGTCGAGCAGTGACACTGAGGTAACCCCGGGGGGTGTATCTGCGATCTCCCATCCATTGGTCAAGATTCCTCTTGAACAAGGCCAGCGAGGTGCTCTGCCTCACATAAACCGGGATTTTGTTCCACAGCATAGGGAGTCTTTGGGTGATGAATCTATCCCTCCAGCACGTCCTATTAATAACCGTGTCGAGGCTTAAGTCTCCCGCCCTTGTGGCTCTGAGGGATCTAGATTTTTTGAGATGAAGCATGTTCATCAAATCTGGGTTTGACATGGACTTGTATGTCAGGCACAGGTCACCTCTGCTAAGCGTAAGCAACTGAATATAACTGGAGTTCTTTCAGTCGGGCAGCATAAGACAGATTTTTGAGACCCTTTATCCTTTTGGTGAGGAACTTTTGTGGCCTCTCCAGCTGCTGCAAGTGTCGGGTCAGATACATTCCGAATGGGGCATTGTACTCAATCATTGGTCTGATGAGTGATGAGTATAGGGAGACTATGACCTCCCTTGATCTAGATGTGAATCCCTTCATGATAAGGTGGGCAATGTAGAAGGTCTTCCTAACTACTTTAGCAATATGAGTGTCGAATGAAAGGCTACTGTCAACCTCCAGGTCCCTGATAACCTCTTCTGTGATCAGGGATTGCCACCTATATGGTAGCTAGGGGTAACCTTGTTTTTCCCGAAGGGTATGACTATGCATTTCTTGGCATTTAACTTTAGGCCATGGCTCTGGCACCAGTTATCCATTTCTGTGAGACCCTTCTGAAGGATATCTGTGTCGGATGTGTTTTCAACTACGGCCCAGTTTGCAGTCATCTGCAAACTTTGTCAGCCATAACCCTCCTGTGTTTGCTTGTACTTCAGAAAAGTAGATGCCAAACAAGAGTGGGCCCAGGACTGAGCCCTGTGGGACACCACTTGTGACAGGCTTTGAGTCTGACATGGCGCCAGCAACTCTGACCCTGTGGGTTCTGTCACTCAGCCAGTTTGCAACCCATCTTGTAATGTATGGGTTTACATTTAAGTTGATGAGTTTTTCAATGATACCCGAGTGGGGTATTGTATCGAAAGCCTTCGCCAGGTCTAGGTAGGCTGTATGGACTGCTTTTCCCTCATCAATGGCCTTGGTGACTGTTTCGAAAAAGTCAACCAAGTTTAAAAGGCATGATCTGCCTTTGACAAAGCCAAACTGGGTTGGATCCAAAGTCTGCAAATTCCCTATGTCTTTATTTATGAGATCCATTATGATCCTCTCCATGGCTTTGCAGATAAGGCTTGTCAAGCTAATGGGACGGTAATTTCCAGGGTCGGTGGAGGCACCGCCTTTGTGGAGTGGGACCACAGTCGCTGTGTGCCACTCCCTGGCACGATCCGGAGGTGAGACTAAGATTAAACAGCTGTCCTAACTGTGGGTTTAATTCCTCGTTGAGTTCATGGAGCACACAGCCGGGGACACCATCAGGTCCCATGGATGCTGTGTTCTTTGCCTTGGAGAGAGCAGTTCTCACCTGGATGTTAGAGATGTTTGGGGGGCTACAATCATTTGGTATAGATATCTCTCCTTTAGGGGAAGGGGTAGAAGTTTGCACTGAACCTGTCAGCCAGTATGTTGGCAATGTCTGTAGGATCAGTGATCTTCACATCATTTTGAACTAATTCTGAGCATAACTGGGAGTTTCCTCCTAGGTTTCTGACATAGCTAAAGAATGCCTTATGGTTGTCTTTAGAGTCCTTAGCTATTTTTTCTCAAAATTAGCTTTGGATGATTTTATGAGAGCTCTTAGCTTTTTACTTATAGTGATCAGCGGTGTCTTACCTTTTAAGGATTTTGCTCTATCTTGTAGTAGCTTTCTCCTTTTGTTGTAGAGTTTGTTTATGGCTGGGGTCCACCAGACTGGACGCTTGCCTTTGGTACAAAGAGTCTTTGTTTTGCTTGGGATTGCCTGATCCATGCAGCCCTGCAAGTGCTGGTAGAAGGCATTTGTAAGTGATTCAGCGGTTTGAGTAATGTTTACCGCCGGCTCAGGGGCCTTAAAGGAGACCACACTAGTCTTTAGAAGTGTGAAGTCGGCTTTCGAGAAGTTCTTTACTGTGGTCTTTTTCATTTCGGGTGGGGGAGGGATGAGGACCTCCAGCGAGATTAGTTTGTGATCTGATCTCACCAATGAGGGGTATACTTCCGGTGTTGAACATTGTGCTCCCATGTTCGTGATGATGAGATCAAGTATGTTTTCTCCTCTTGTGGGGATGGTGACTAGTTGTTCCATGGCATTTGAGTTTATGAATTCCAGGAACTTTTGGGCTAGAGTGTTTGGGCTTGAGTAGTGTTTCCAGTCTATATTAGAGTAGTTGAAGTCACCTAGTATGATGGTGTTCGGAGATACATTTATCCCCTCCAGTGCCATAGGGAAACCGTTCTGAACACCCATTTGTCATCTGTGATAGTAGCCCAGACATCTGAAAAAAGGGCCGACCTTCCCCCTAAAGGACTATCCAGGCAAGCAAGAACAGGCAGAAGTTGTAAAAAGTCATTAAGGGCATTTTGACTGAGATGCAGGGTTTGAGCTTCCTGCCTTAGAAGTGGAAGCCTGCCACCGCCTAGACCTCTGAGGGGTAGCTGCCTGCCCCCTGGAAGATGTAACCTTTAGTTCTGGAACAGTTCTGTCTGCTGGTATCAGAAATAGTCCAACTCTTGGAAGGGTAATTCCTGCTAAAGCGAGGGGGTTGAACTTGCAGAAAATCCTTAACAGTTTACATGAACTTGGCCTTACCCTCCATCTTCTTGAGCACTTCCTCTGCTTTGCTGCCAAAAAGACTGTCTTTCTGCAAAGGTACATCCAAAAGCTTAGCCTTGACAGGTTCTGGAAGAGGCTGTTCTCTGAGCCAAGTGTGCCTTCTAATAACAGATCCAGTAGCTGTAGCCCTACTGGAGCCTTCAAGGATGTCAAAACCGCAATGCAAAGAATGCTTTTTGACCAGACTGGCTGAATTCAGCAAATCCTGCACGTCTTTTCTCTCTGCCAAAAGAGGTATACTTGCTATCCTAGACTTAATCGCCTCTAAGGTGTGCTGCTGGTACTTCAGCATATGAAAAAGACAATTGGTAGCCCTAATAAGCTAGAGTGGCAGAGGTAGAAACTTTCTTGCCCCACCAATCTAGGTTCCTAGATTCCCTGTCAGAGGGAACAGGATTCCAGGTAACAGTATCCTTAACTCCTTTAGGGCCCTGAGAAATAAACTCTGGATCCACCAACGGGTTCCTGAAATGAAACGGATGTGAATCAGGGACTCTGTAGTACCAGTCAGATTTCCTGGGAGCTGGAGGAACCGAAGTTGGAGACAAGGAATTTTCCAGAAAAACATCATCAACAACTTCCAACACAGGGGGAATAGGCAAGAGGCTTATGCTGAGGTAAATCCACAAATTCCCTAATCCGTTTCTTAGATTGGGGATAATCCTGACTTTCCCATTTAAAATGTTCCCTGAGGGTATTTAAAGTGTTACCAAGAGAGAAATCCTCTGGAGGAGAGGCCGAAGGGATGGACTCCTCTGCATCTGAATCCTCAAAAGGAGAAAAAGCCTGAGAAAATTCCTCTTCATCAGCAGAAATGCTGGAAGAATCAGATCCTGAACAGGACAAAACCTCAGGAGAAATATCCCTACTCCTTTTAGGAGGAGGAGGCTGAGAAATCCTAATAAGAGTTAACAGATCAATAGCCATTTTAACCATTTGGGATTGAGGGGAATGAGAAGAAACTGGAGCCTGCCTTTTCACAGGCTTATGAATGGAAGATTTACCTGCAAGCCTGAAGGACTCGGGAGACCTGACAACTGGTGAAGGTGCAGCAGAAGTCGAAGGAAAAAGTTTGCTGTCAGAATGCAAAACGGTGGCCTCGGACACCAGAGTCAGCTTAGCGGTTCTGGCTCCAGCAGAAGAGGCGACCGGCGACAGGTCAGAAGACAAAATGGAGGCCGAAGGCCTAAGGGACTCAGACTCAATCAAGGCCTGTGGCTGTACATCTGTGGACTGCAGGGACTGCAAAGGAGTCTCACTGGCTCCCGCCTGACTGATGACCAACTTAACATCATCTGAGGACTTAATTTTCTGAAGCCTGTCGTGGTCCTTATCCTTACTTTTTTTGGAATATCCAAAGCATGAAGACTGGCAGACGCCATACCTATGAACTTAGGCCAAACTCCAAAATGCCTAGCCAAAAACTTAGCCCGACGACAGATAGTACATGGATTAAAGAAGGCACAGAGATCACAATTGGGAATGTTGTGGTCAAGGCCTAAACAAATAATGCAATAGGAATGAAAATCTCTATAAAGAATCTGCTTTCCACAGGTAAGGCAATTATTAACCTTTTCTGATATTCGTTAAGGCAAGAAAAGAGGACTCCCAACAGGGTATTTAGCTGTAGTAGACTTCAACTCTTGTAGTCGGAAACCAACAAAGGTAAACTGCCGAGTTGCACTCATGCATGAAAAGCTTCTGCTTCGGGCTCCATGGCAAGGAAGACTGAGGAGGTGACGTCGGCTGCCTCCTTTTGTATTGGACACACTGACGTCCTTTACAACAGACAGCAGCCAATGTTATTTTTACTTACCTTTGGTATTCTGGCCGACTGAGGGCTACCGGGAGTCATTTGTTAGGACTGCAGCAGTGAAACATGATGAACATTAGTGTTTGAGAAGGGAACCTGTTTAATAGGGATAACTGGAATGTAGCTGCTAAAAAAGTGGATGCCTCAGGGGGCCCAACGGCTAAAAGGGCAACCAAAATGACAAATTCTTAGCAAGTCTCACCACGCAAATAAGATTTTACAGATATTATCAGGATGGAAGGAAAAGTCTAGTACACTTGCTGTTCTCCCAAGATTTAAAGAGTGGACAAAGTTAGGCAGACTATATTCAGGTGTGGAGGGTGTGATTGAGATGCAGAGCAGGGGAGTGGAGTCATTCTTTCTTTCTGACTATGCAATAATTTGGTTGATGTGGTGGGTAGGAGAGGACAGAGATCTAAACTTGCACTTAAGACTTCCAACATTCTTGATGGAGGATATTAAAGAAAAAGAGAGGTTGGAAAGGATGTTAAATTAATAACTGCATAGACTGAATTAATGGGATGGAGAGAGTTGAGCTAGGTGTAAGGAGTAAATTAAAAAGTAGGGTAATGCAATATGCTAGGGAAATAAAGCTGGTCAGGCAGAGATTAAATCAAGAGCTGGTAAATCTGCAGGCTTGGAGGTGGGGAATGGAAGGAAGATGATAAAAAAAGGAGAGGAAAATCTGCAGGCCATCTTGGACAGCAGCCTTCCAGATCAGAGAATCAGGTACAGCTAGACATCTTGTAAATTATACAACATTTTGATGGAGTTTAAACATTATGCAGAACTATAGTCACAGGAGGGTGAACCAGGAATGGTAGACGAATGAGGCAAGCACTGTGGGATGCCACTGTTCTTCAACAAGTGGGGGGACAGAAACAAGAAAGTTTAAAAGAGCAGTGCAATTAGATAATCCGCTGGAAACTGAGGATTTGTTGGAAAGTGCCTCCCTGCCCTAAAATCATGGGAGGAAGCAAAAACAGAAAATTAATGGAGAGGAAAGACAGTCTAGCTTTATTTCTACAGACCCACATCAGCCTTGAAACATGATATAAATTCACTGTGATGATTATTGATAAAAGGTAAAATTCTAGCCATCCTACTATTACACATAGTGATTGGTGTGTCTGTGTTATTTGTTGTGGGGGGGGGGTGGAAACTACTGTTACAATGTTGATGATGCAGGATGCACAGTGTACATCGACAGAATTGCTGGTTCTGTCATTAGATGCAAAACGGCCTTTGACATGGTATGATGGGTAGACTTTCTGAATCTTTGATTAGGTGAGGTTTCCAAGCAGTCTGGTAGTTTTAATAGCTGGGCTATACCAAACACAGCTCAAGTGAAGGCCCATGCACAGCACTCCCCAGTATTTTGCTTGCAAGAATGATGGCCAAGGGATGTACCAGTGAGAAGACAAAGGTTAGTATGAATTATACACTTAATGGCAACAAAGCAACAATGAAAAGATGGAAGAGAAGGGAACCCCCAACATATAACAGGTAAAGAGGTTGATGGAGGAAGAGAAAAAAATGTGGTTAAGAGGGAAAAAGAGGGACTTTGAAGCTAAATGGGAGGGAGGGATACATGCAGTCTAAGTTCAAAGTCTACAGAGAATGTAAATGTTAAAATAGGAATTCCACAATCAGTGGAGGGGGAGCAAAACTACTGGCAATAACTCCGAAGACTTGCTGCTAACAGAAAATATTTGTGTCATCAATTTTGCTCTAAGTTTCCATCTTTTCCTTCTCTTTGTTATTATGTATATTTAGTTTCTAGTGAGATTATATCTACATGCACATACATATACACACACTTGGTAGTTTACTGTACAAATATTGAATTTATGATATCAAATATATACTTTGTGTTTGAACAATAAAGATTTATACTAAAGAAAAAAGTAGCAGAATCTGAAGATATAAGATTTTCAACTTTGGGACTGACAAAAAGATTGAGAAAGGGGAGGTCTAGTATAGGCCTGATTTAGCACCATAAAAATCCATTAATAAAACCCTTTGCCTCTCTGGTCTGCTGGCCAAAGTTCTAGGACTCCCTGATATAACATTTTTAAACACCTTTACTGAACTGTCACTTGTGACACAGGCAAACTTACATTCATATAAAAGAAAAAACATACTACCATGTTCACAGTTACAAACATTACACATCACATATATTTCTTCCGGAACGCTTTAGAATCTTGAATTCCTGAAAACTCGAACCTCATATGGATGAGCGCCCATATGATTGAGTTTTCAGAAACTCAAAGTGTTAAAAAAAAACACTTTAATGTACTTGAACATAACGTTTTTGCAGTTGGGGGGGCAAGCCCCCCTGCACCCTCCCTACTTAAATATACCATCTCTGTGATCGCACTATAGTGAGGAAATGGGAAATCTCCGTTTCTGCTCTTCTGCATACAGCTCGGAACAGGAGATTTCCCTTTTCCTCACTGTAGCACGATCTTGGAGTCGGTATATTTAAGTAGGGGGGTGTGGGGGTGCAGGGGGGTTACCCCCTGCAGAATCAATGTTTGACTTTTTTTTTTAACTTTACTTCGGAATTTCAAGTTTCTGAAAACTCGATCATATGGTCTCGACCATATGAAGTTAGAATTTTCAGGAATTCGAGATTCGGAAGTGAATCCATTTCTTCTGCATAATATAATCAATCCAACATTACATAAATTGATCAATTCCTGCCTTCCCTTAAACTTCACTCCTCCCCCAAAACATTTTCTGCATGCACTTTTTCCACAATTCCCATTTTTTCCTTGTAATTTGCACCTTCCCTTTTCTTAAGATCCTACTTCGTTATTTTACCTACGTTGCAATATTTTCACTACTTCAAATACAGTTGATTTAGATTTCCATTTTCTAATAATTGTTTTTTGGCAGCCACCATAATTAAACTTAACAAGGTCTTACTATGTCTAGGCAATTCAGATCTTGTATCCCAGCTCAAAAAATAATTTCCTTGGTTACACCAATTTTCTCATCCAGTATTTCTGACAGTACTCTGTAGGGAATTTTTTTTAAAGTCTACCAAATAATTACATTCCCAAAAACATGTTCCCAGTTGCCCCTTTTTTCTCCATCGCAACTGCGGTGGTGGTGGTACTGCGGTAGCATTGTCGCCTCACAGTAAGATGTTGTCCTGTTCAATTCTCAGCTAAAGTGTCTTCTGTGTGGAGACATGCGTGAATGGGCGTACCTTCGTTGAAGGTTGTGCGTCAGGGCTGGCAAAAATCTACTGCCAATCATTAGCGGACCGGAGTTCCGCTGTGGCGACCCCTAACCGGGAAAAGCTGAAAGATACAACAACCTCCAGCCCTCTACCTGAGGATAAAATCTTTGGAGTCAGCTTGGATTATAAAAACAGCCATGCAAAAACAAGCAAAAATCCTAAAACTTCTAGGCTTTGTTTCATATTTGGGAGCCATACGCATGTCCTCCCTTTGTTTTATTCTAGTCTCTCTCTCCCAAATTTTCTCTAACCTCCTCTGATTAATTTTTAGTTATCATGCAATATTTTACATGCCTTACAAATTATCCCTTTAAACAGGAGCTTCTGTTCTAGATTCAAATAAAAACTTTGCCAAAGCAGGTCTTTCACTTAGAATTCCCCTATCCCTTTCTTTGTGCTTGTACTCCGAAATCAATCCTTGATAGGGAAGGCAGTCTCTAGCCTGCAATCCAAACGTCGTCTTGGTCTCTTCCCATTATACCACCTTTCTCTAATTTGTTCTCAATACCTTGGTTCCTTTACCCATTTGCTGCAGTAAATTTCCCTGAACTAACATTTTATCCAGGCACTAGGTATACTGGGCAAGGAGGCGGCACTCCCACTGTCAAGTGTAACCCCGTTGAATGACTAAGAACCAATTTGTCTGAAGCAATGTTGTGGTGCAACAAGGGAAGATATAGACTCAGATATAAGGGAAAGATTCTGAGGGTGGGTGCTGGGGCTAAAAAGGCCAATAATTATTCTGACTTTTTGGAATGGCCTCCTTGAGCCTCCTTGCCGCTGCTTTTTTAAAAGCCCGTTTGGAAGCACCTTGCAGCTTGAAATGCTTTCTGAAAAAAGGGGAGCAGTAATGGAAGGAAAAAAATTGTATTTCCCTTATAAAAAGGAAGGTTACAAGATTTGGGCTACCTTTGGATCAAGCTTTTCCTCCAATCAATCCTCTATCACCTCAGCTGCAGAAGGGCCAGAAAGAACTTCCTTACAGGGAGGAATTTAAAATTTCAGTTCTAACATTTTCAGGAAGCTTTTGAGAATGTTACCAAACAAATTTTCCTCATGATTGACCTAGAACAACAACAACCCTGAAGACATTATCAGCTTTAAGGCATGTTTAACTGCATGAGAAGCAAATGCAAGAGACCTTTAATGATTTATTTTAAAGTTTTCATGTCCTCTAAAGCAGTAAAAACTAACATATGAGCACGTCAGTAATTCTGAATGTTAAACTGATAGTAGAATTTATCTTCCCAAATCTGTAAAAAAAACTCCTTGTCAAAGGGAATGGGATTAGACTTACCAAGTTCTCTGTCAGAAGCAGTTTTGGATAATGAAAACTTCAGTGTCTGCTTTAGGGTTAGATAATTATTTATGAATCTGAGGTACCCTGTACAACCTTATCAGACTTTCATGGGGCAGGCGCCTGTTTGTCGGGTAAACTGCAAGCTGTCGGGACAAGATTCTCTGAAGTACATAAAACAGGAGGTACACTTGCAGATTGCAGAATATCTAACTATAACAAATCATAGCACATTTGCTGTACAACAGGAATTTCATTCTGATCCCACTGAAAAAACACTCATTTTAGATGAAGGTAAATCTGAAGCAGCACTTTCCTTATAATCGTCAAGCTGAGAAGAAAATGAAGCCTAGCATTCTCTCTCTCCTGTAAGCGAGGAAACCCTTTTTCTTATCTCCTATGAAGAGGAATTTGAAACAGAATAAGAAATATCCTCTACCCCACTCATTACTGTCTCCATCTCCCTTTTACCTGGACCTCCTCAATGCACCTTCTTCATTTGTAACCATATTCATCCTGTAATTAATTCATGGTCTCCTACTCAACATTTATTTTAAGCTGATTCCAGTTGAAAGTAAGTATACTCTTATAAGCTTGATATTAGCTAATATCTTACTGTATTTTTAATTTAACCGTCATGTTTTCATTAACCGTCATATAGGTTCATAGGTGTTTACTAAGCTAACAACCACAAGGGCCTTTTTAAGACTAGCCATGCATCCCAAATTGGTCAAATAGCTTTACAATTCTGTGTATGTACATTTATTATTTTTTAATTAACTGTCATATCATTATAGTCCACATATTTACATTTATTATGCAAATCTTATACAACTGTCTTCTACTCATTCTGTAAAATGTAGCTTTTCTCCCTTGGCCTCTGCTGAAAATGGAATTGGGCCATGTCGGACTTTCCCAGTAAACAAAATCAATACATAAATAAACTAACCAACCTCCTAGCAAATCCCAACAAATACTCCCTTGTCTGTGGGAATAAGACAAGAGAAGCCATATTTTTTATATTTAATTTTTTTTTTCCTGGGGGACTCCCTAGAAAATGAACAACCTAATGCAGACATACTCTCCCCCTGGGGGCAGTCTGTCTTTATTGGTTATGTGGTAGACCTTCTTCCACCCCTTCCTCCAAGACTGACCACAGTGATTGTTCCTTGCCCACGAAGAGCAACCCTACCAGTGCAGGGGATGCATCTACCCCTTTGTCCTACTCGGCAGTAGGTGCAACACCAGATGGACTGAGGGAAAAGGATAAGTGCTTTCTGAGGAACCAAATCCAGTTACAGCAGAGTCAACCCACCCACAGCTGAGGCACAAGTAAGCCAGCCAGACACCAAAGACTCTCTGACAACATTACTTTTGGAAGGAAGGAAGATCTGAGACTAGTAACTGCTCCAAATGGTCAGCTATCACGTGGGTAGAGCAGTATGAGAGAGTTGGTAAATGTTATAGCAGCAAAAAAAAAGGTGGCTCTGAGGTAAGCAAATCACCAACTGTCCCTAAAAGTATAACTCCTTGCCTCTAACCTCACAACTGTAAACAAATGAGTGAAAGTCAAAAATATATTTTTACACAGATTGTTCACACAAGTTTTTGTACAATAAAAAAACTCCCTGACAGTCCAAAGGAAAAAAAAAAAAAAAAAAAAAAGAAGTTATGCACTCATGTACTCACCATAAGATTCCATCTGTATTGTCCATTTTCATTCTTCCTCAACCTATGCGGGATTTGATCCAATCCCTTGGATCAAACTCTGCTGTTATAACAGTTCGTGGTAACCAAGAATTTCTCGAGCTTCTCCCTTACCCATAATGTACCCTTGTTAAGTACCTCAGTTCTTGTTTGCCAATAGAAGCAAAAAGAAAAATCAGAAATGTCCAAAGAGACTAATCAGGAGCTCAGTGGAAGGGAAGTGTCAACCTAACAATAATCGCTCTTCTAGGAGTTCAAGTAAGGGGGCTGGTGGGTGATGAGTTGAGGAATCATGAAAATGGACAACAGACACAACGTTATGGTGAGTACATAACTTATTTACCGGATGTCAATTTTCATTCTATCCTCAATCTATGGGACAGAGTCCCCAGCTACCTTAATTTCTGGGTGGACTCAAGGAAAGATGTTCCTCAGCACCACTAAACCGAATGCTGCTCTACGTTGCTATTAGAAAGTGGTTGGATGAGATCACCCATTGCCACACTCAGAGCTTCTGGTTCCTCCAGACCCAATTTGTAATGAGCATCAAAGATCTGAGGAGTAGCCCAAATTGCCACTGTACAAATGTCATCCATAGATGCCCTAGACTGGAAGACAGATGAAGTTACCATCGCTCTAGTTCAGTGGGCTTGTAAAGGTTTCGGTAAGGCATACCCAATTTGTTATAAATGAAAGAAATACAACTGGTGAGCCATCTGGCCAAGGTTACTTTGGTGACTGGCTTACCCAATTTAACATGTGAAGGAAACAAATAACTGGTCAGATTTCTTGAAATCCTTGGTTCTATAGAAGTAAAATCGCAATTGTCTGTGAACATCTAATAAACTGTGGAAAAAAACACACTGGTAAATTAATGGAATGATTGATATTTCCTGAAACCAGCCTAGGTAAAAATGATGGATTAGTAGGCAGAGATAACCTGTCTGTGAAAAATCAAATATGACGGTTGGGAAGACAGGGTTTGAATCTCTGAAATTCTTCTTGCAGAAGCTACTGCTACCAAGCAAATGGTTTTCCAAGAAAGGAACTTGAGATTGCACTTAGCTGCTGGTTCAAAGGGTGGATGCATGATAGCCTGCAGCTCCAAATTTAGGCCCCAAGGGGGAGTAGGATCTTTATGACAGGGCTTTAAAAGAAGCGTTTCTCTCAGAAAGGCTTTGCATAGTTTGTGAAGTAACTAAGAACCTTGAAACTAACATGAAAATTGGATAATGCTGCTAACTGGACTTTGCCGAAGAAGCAGGCCCTCCTTTGAAAAGTTGGGCCAAAAAATTAAGAATATCATGAATAGGAGCCAAAAAGGTATTGAAGTGCCCAGTGAATGAATCTTTTCCACTTACTGGAATATAGCTTACATGTAGATGGCCTGTGAGAAGACAGGAGAATGTGTCGGACTGAGAGGACAGCATAGGTTGTCTGGCTATTAATGGAATTGGAGAACCCAGGCAGTCAGCCTGAGATTGGTTATATCTGGGTGAATCATGCCTGTCAGGTGAGACAGGCAGCCTGGAGTTGGAACCAGAATCTACAGTAAGTGAGGCCAAAGGAAGGGGAACCAAATCTGTTAAGGCCAATATGGTGCAATGAAGATTACTTTGCTCTTTAACCTGGTGGCTTTCTGTAGAAATTCCAGGATTAATGGAGTCAGGGGAAAGGCATAAAGGAAACCAGAGAGCATCCCTCGTTGACTCCCCACATGGGGGAATCAAGGCAAAGTAGCTGCTGCACTTATTTAGGGAGAGGCGCAAAACGATCACAGCAAGGCTGACCCCATTGATGGAATCTTCTTTCCATCACTTTTTGATTGAGGGGCCATTTGTGAGGTAGAAGAATGCACCTGTTCAGTTTGTCTGCTATCACATTTGACTCCCCCACAATATACGTTGCTATTAGAAAGTGGTTAAATGAGATCACCCATTGCCACACTCAGAGCTTCTAAACTCGGGTAGGATCTGGTTCCCCCTTGTCTGTTGGTGTACCAGACTACTGACATGTCTGTCTGAAATGCAGTCATGCAGTCATCCTAAGGGGAGAATATCTTGGAAAGCCTGCAATCCTAAGAGCACTGCTTTCATCTCTAGGACACTGATATACAAGCTGGCTTCTTTGAAGGACCAAGTGCCTTGGACTTTTTTTCCCAGGAAATGCCCCCCACCCCACCCTAGGTGGAAAGCGTCCATGGTCACTCTGGCCTTGGGCTAGGGGAGAATAAACAGACCTTGTAGAATCTGATCTGATTGACCCACCATCTGAAATCTTTTTGCATATATTGGTGATCCTTATCTAGGTTGACATTGGTTGGTGAAGGATGGACCACTGCATTGAAAGCAGCCACTACAGAACTCTCATGTGAAATCTAGCCAGCAGTACTATCATTATTGCTGCCACCATTGACCCAAGCATCTGAAGAACCAGTCGTGCTAAATTCTTGTTGCTGCAGATTATCTTCGTGGCTTGCAATTTGATCATTTCCACTCCTGAAGAGAGGAGTGAGGCTACTGTTTATAGGAGCAATTTTCAACACAAAAGAAAGTATAAACTTTGAGTGGGCTCTAGAAAGGATTTCTAGTAGTTTATGGATATCCCTTGGTGTGAATACATCACGAGAATGAAGTCTCTTGCCTTCAATAATTGATGCCGAAATGAGCCAGTTGTCTAGATACAGAAACACCCGTAATCCATGCAGTCTCAAGTGAGCTGCTGCTACTACTACTACCACCACCACTACCATGTACTTGGTAAACACCCTGGTGGCTGTGGTGAGACCAAAAGGCAGAACTCTGAACTGATAAATGACTGGCTCCCAGCAAGAAGAGTAAGTACATTTTGGATCGCCTGTTCATCTTTATAGAATACTACGCATCCTGAATGTCTATTGAGCACAATGGGCTGAGCACCGACCATCTGGAGCTTGTTGCGAACAGGCTTGTTCAAGTTGTTGAGAACCAAGATTGCTCTACTGTCCCCTGTTTTCTTTGGCACTAAAAAGGATCTTAAGTTCTGGATTCTCTTTGATCTGGTGGGACCTCTTGGATGACTCGTTTTTCTAGTGTTTTTTTTTATCTGGATAGCTGTTTGTTCCCTTTGACTGGGTGGAACCTCAGAAATTTTCTTGCAATGGGGAGGAGAAAAGGAAAATGGTATAATATATCCTTTGGAAATGATCCTCTGCACCCAGGATTCTGTTATTTCTAGCCAGGCTCTCTGGTGCAGAGGATGGCAATTGGGCCTCTGCTCAGGAACACTGGAAGGGTCTGCCAAAGAACATGGGCTTTCAGTACTAGCTGCCCCCTTGGAGAAAAAGGTAGAGACTCTGTACGCAGAGATGACAAGGGGTGGTGGCTGAAGATTTGAGGGGGGAGGAACCATCTGAGCTTTCAAAGCAGACATGGCTCTCTTCAAAACCTCAAAGGCTGATCTCTCCTTGGAGGGACTGGACTCTGGATCCAAAAGGGCATGCCTCTGGATCCTAGATCCATGCTGCTCCAAGCATAACCCTCCCGAGGCAGAAGCCAGAGCCGAGCTAATCAGAGCTGAAGCCCGGAGATACAGAGATGGCTCCGAAAACTTCAGATTAGACTCCAACACCTTGGAACTGACAAGGAAGCTACAGCTCTGAGAAGTCTCCGGCTCCAACTGAGCTGAAGAACTCAGTGTCAACACCGAATCCAAGGATAGTGATATCTTCGGATCCACAGCAGATGGAGCTGGGTGGCTCAGATCCAAGAACTCAAACTTCAAAGGAAGTCACAGGAGGATGCAAAGGAGGTTTAGTACATGTTCAGAACTCCTGACCCAAGGGGACAGGAGCCAAGGGGACCATTGTTATACTCTGCAACCAGATCATCTTTCTCACCACTCTCTTCATGTCTTTTTTGGTTAAATTCCTACAAGAACTAGTGGACATAATGGAGGGTGATTTTGGTCTTTCCAAAAAGAGAGAAAGAACTCTGAATGGAACCGGGTCCAGTGATGGTGAATATTGTGACCTAGGTAAACTAGGTAGGCTAGCATTCAAATCCACTGACTTTTGGCGTCAGATCCAAGGAGTTCTTAGTCTTAGCCATAGTAGTAGACAGATCCATCTGGTGTCAAAATCTTGGTCTTTGGGTCCAAAGGAGTGATCGGATCCAATGGAGAAGTCAGAAAAGAGATGGACCTCTTCTTCGCTTTTTCAGAAGCTTTAGAGGAAGAAGAGGAAGAGCTTGACGACTCTGACTTGCCTTTTTCGAGCCTCACTGGAAGAGAGCAAACCTTTAAGGATTAATTTGCTTTTGCGTTCAATCAGAGCCCTATGGTTGAATGTATGGCAAACAGAACAATCCTCCTGTAGATGGAGGGGTCCCAGACAGTACACACAAAGTGTATGGGGGTCTGAATATGGCATTTTATGGCCACATTACCCACACATTTTAAAGCCAGCCTTTTTTTTTTCTCTTTACATTTCTCCACTATAGAAAAAAAAGCAAGAGAGAAAAAATTTTAAACAGAAGCCTTTTTTTTTTTTTTTTTAAGATAGCTAAAAAAAGGGGAAACTACTAGCAATGGTAAGAAAAGTTACTCAAGTTGTATGGGGGAGGAATACTAAAAATAGTATTCAGAGGTACTTTCGTATGGAAGAAAAGGAAGAGTAAAGTGAGAGAAAAAAATTGGAAATAAAGTAGTCGCTAGGAAAGGGATAGAGGCTAAGGAGAAAAAGAGAACTTTATAGTACTATTTAGAAGAAAAAGGAAAAATGTGTAATAATTTCACTTATCTGCTCAAGAGCAATCGGTTACCATGTTTAATGCGAATAGCGGCAAACGAGATTTGGAGTACTTAGAAATGGTGCGTTATGGGTAAGGGAGAAGCTCAAGAGTTTTTTGGTTACCACAAGCTAGTGTAATGGCAGAATCAATTCCGAGGGATCGGATCCAATACCCTACAGGTTGAGGATAAAAAAAAAATTGACATCAGATCTAACAGTTTGTTAGCCAAGGAAACAAAACAAGTTTTCATCAGAAAAATAATGTGGATGTTTTTTCCCCTCAGGGGACTGATCTGTCCAACCCTGAAGGAATGCTAGTCAATAAACAGCCTGGTAAAGTACTACACTTTGGCAGCAAGAATGCTCTGAAGTGTTTGACGTTCTTTCTTTATATGGAGTTTGAATCAAGGGTATATATGAGATGAGCGACCGTTCCGATGTTCGAACCACATATGGTCGACATCATATGATTGAACGTTGGAAAGGTCAAAGGTGAAAGGTGAAAGTCAATGGCTTTTCACGCACAGAATGGGAAATTATCCCTTTCTGCACTGAAGTGCATTTTCAGAATTGGTATATTTAAGTAGGGGGTGGGGTCGATGTTTCAAACTTCGCTCATGTGAGGTTTGAAGTTTTGAAACTTCGACTATATAATATAGACCCTGAATCAAGCTCCTGAGTTAAGAGCACATGGAAGGTGTCCTTAAAACTTTGAAAAGCTGGGTGGTGGGTAGGCATGGGACCCAAACCAATTAGGTTATTGTAATCTAATGTTGAATATCTGTGTTGGAGCACCATGAATAAGTTCCAATACTGGCAAAAAAGAAAATCAGTTAAGCACTAGAGTGGAGTGAGACGCAATCTTTTGTGAAGTTCTGAAATGGCTCACAATGTTAGAAAACAACAAGGTTGTACAATTCCTGTGATTTATGAAAACAGACTTTGCTTTCAGATAGCCTACAAACCAAATGGCCCATATAATGCACCCAATATTTACTGTACGAGTTGTTAGTGTTTCTAATGTAAAAGCACATCCTCTCACTCCCAAGCCTTTGTATGGATGACCTTATGCTTGTCTAACGCATCCCTGAATTCAGCCAATGTTTCAGATTCTGCTACACTTTCAAGCAAACTGTTCAACCTTGACTGTGAATTATTTATTTTCAAAACCTCTGCCACCCATAACATTTAAACACTGTGCTCTCTTCTCATCATACATTTTTTTTTTAAATATGATAATCACCTAGATGCTCTATCTCAACCTTTTTTCATTAAGACTAAACACGTTAAGCTCTTTTTTCCTCTCATTTTATAGCTTCTAAAGCAATGTTTTCTCCTCCTATTCTCTCTGTTTCAGTAATCTTTTCAGATTAAGGTTTTTACACCCAGAATTTCACTTCTTGGGCACTCTTCACCATGTATGTCATACAGCTTACCAACTTATTGTCTCCATATACAGTGCAACACGTTGAAACTACCCATCTGGCTACCACATACATCAAATTCGGATGGCCCAGTGGTAGCATTGTCACCTCACACCAAGACATTCTCTGGTTCAGTTCTCAGCTGGGGTACCTTCTCTGGAGTCTGCACATCTTCCTTGTGTTCGTGTGCGTTTCCTCCAGGTACTCCGGTTTCGGCCCACTTTACAAAGGCATGTGTCCGGAGCGTTTCTTCCTGGGCCTCTGCTGAAAATTGGCTTTGTTCCAAGTCGGACTTTCCCGGTAAACAAATGTTAAATAAAAAAAGAATGCAAATGGGCATATTAAGATTACAGAAGGCGATATATTCCTTCAAGAACTTTTGTTCCACAAAGTATAACACAATCTAAGGCTGTTGTGCATTAACTTATGGCTAATCCTTCCCACTGTTGCAAGAATCCTATGTGGCCTTAACAATGGAGTTTAATTGGACACCACATAAGGGCATGAAAGACAACTCAATGGATTAAACTATGTAGTTAACCTTGGCCTGCAGCACTGTACAGGACTTCCTTTTTTTCTTTTACTGCAAATCCCACTCTGTCTATAATTTTATGCCACCAATAAACAAAATACAGAATATTTATTTATTGCTTTTGTCTACCAGGAAAGTCCATCTGGGCAGAAGTCCCATTTTCAGCGAAGGTCCAAGGAGAAATGCTCAGTTTTACAGAGAGTAGAAAGCAGTGATACAAGATTTATATAACAAATGTACGTACATACATACACTAGTAATGATATGACAGTTAAAGAATAGTAAATAAATATGCACATAACTGCAATGATAGGACAGTTAATGAAAACATGACAGTTTAATAATACAGTAAATTATCTAATATCACATTTATAATAATATAAATACAATTTTGTAATATAAAAGCAAATAGCATACAAAAAAAAGATATTTTAATAAGAAACACCCATCAATTATTTTGCACTTGCCCCGACCAATCACAAAGCACATCAGAGAACACAAACATGCAGACACATTCATTTTCCATATTTGTCTTATCTGACAAACTGCTTAAAATAATCTGAAACTGCTTAAAATAGAGACTCTGAATAAGTCAGTGACCCGCACAATATTTTATAAATAAATATATATATATATACACACACACACGCACACAGATGCACGCACGCGCACACACATATACACACACACACACACACACACATCTGATGTATCACCCTACTGTGAAACAACAGCTTTATAAAATATGTTAAGTAATCCAAGTGATCTCGAGTTTCAGTTGTGATGACACAGCTGCATGGTGACAACAAAGGATAAATGGTATGGTTAAATTCCATACTGAAATAAACTGCTCCCTATAGAGCTGTTTTATTTATTTTTCTTCTCATCAGGACCTTGTATAACAGCGCCCTACCATCCCTGGACTAGGCAAAGCCCTATGACCAATTTGTACCTGCCTGGATAATCCAACTTCCCCAGCAGTAAAAGTTGCCAGCGAGGGAGTAGGACAAGTTGTTAGTCCTGCAGAGCTGCCCCCAAATATTGTAGCAGTGCCCTGAGCTCCTCTACATCCTGCCTGCCGCAGGAAAGTCCCTGGTCCACCCAAAGGTATAATGTCAGTGTGTGCAACATCTAGTGTTCCCTCCAGGGCCACCTCCCTCTTCCTAGGATAAGGAAGCTGACATTTGTTTAACTCTCAACCTCCCCAGTCTAACTTGCCAGTACCTGCACTGTTAATCAAATCTGGGTCATAGCCACACAGCTGGGCTTGGGTAACTAAAACTTTTACAGATTCATAGGGAGTTACCAAGCTATCATTCCAAGAGGCAATTTAAGCCTAGCCAAGTCTGTTCCAAATTTACCAAAGAATTGGGCTTTATGGCACAGAAAGATTTTTACTGCACAAATGCAATAGAAGTACGATGAATAACCAAGTATGGGTTTGATGAAAGAATGGCTTGCTTTCTGTGTGACGCAGTTTAAAACAAGATTGTCCATTCTTTGTAATATAATAAACACACATCTTATTTTTAGATCCATTTTAAATTATATCAGCAAGTTACTTTATCATAAACCTCACCTTATAAATAAAATCAGACTTCAATTAAGGAGAACATCTTTGAAACTTTTCCCCATTTGTAACATTTTAAGACCTACTGATAACCACATCTTACAATATGTATAATTATAAAACACAATTTGCAAAGAAAGCCTTTAAGAAAAAAAAAAGCTGTGTTTAACCTCAATAAGCACATTCTACAGTGGAATCAAGATGTTATGCTGAGCTGAAATTGCAGCAGAGACCTGAAGTTAAGCGTTTCCTCAAAGGAAAAAATGTCAAATCACTATGTTTAGTTACGTCCATAAGCATATTCACAGTTTGCATTTACTCTCATTACTTCAAAAGAAGGAAAAATATTTAAGCACCTCCTAAGATGTTTTTTTGTAGCGTTCCTGTAAAAATACAACATACACTGCACTATACATACAGAATTCAGAAATCTCAGACAGATGCATGTAAGTTGTACTTTGTAAGCAGACTATTTTCAGATGTAGTTTACACACTAGCTACTAATACTTCCTACTTGAAGACGTACTTTACATAAGTAGCTCTTGTTATGGCACCCTTACTAGTCTATCATCTCATCATATCTCAATGCTCTTGTTGATAAAATGGTAGGAAAAAATGTAAGCTAGAATCGCCTAAATTACATTTTTGCTGTTTCTTAACACAGCTGGCACTACTTTTATTACAAGAAAATATGCAAGGCCCATAAGCTGAAATGTGTTGAATTTCAAGTGTACTATATACATACCTAAAAAGAATCAAAATGTGTTATTACTTACCAATAAAGATAAGGCTTGTCTTTGTCTACATTGATATTATTTAAAGGATCCATACGGAACCAAGTGTTAAAGGTAAAACCATTTTGATAAGGCCACTTGGCAATTGGAGGCAATGCAATAGCCTGTACAAAGAACAGGGGAAAAAGAACTTTATTAAAGGAAGACAAAGTGAAGAATATGACCACATTTAGGAAAACTCAACCAAATCATAAGAAATGTTACTGAAATTCATGACTCTAGAGCATATCATACCAGAGAAATACTGCAATCTTATTATCTAAAGCACGTAAACAGTTAAAACCATACAATCTTAAGCATTCCTTTATCAGGTGAAACTTGAAAATTTAAACCCATCTACAATATGACATCTGCTATGTTTACACTACAGACCACATCTTTATCTCCATACAACCAGTGATGGCTTAATTATTAAACTGAAAATATAACTAAATACAACATCAAATATACTCCTCTAATGTGAAAATTATTACACATACAGGACTAGATTTCAGTAAGCCATGGTAGAAAAGTGCTCCAATAGTCAAGTCAATCAACTTGAAACTCTGCGTGTGTGACAGACAGACGTCTCTATTTCACAGACAGATGTCTCTATTTCAGCCCCTCTTCTGATGGGCAAGCAACACTAGCTTCATAAGACCTACACTACAAAGCAACAAAAAGTAATCAATTGACAGATATATTTTTTCAGTGAGGATGCTGCTAAAAGTGTATTGACTTACTGCTGCACTGCGTCCAGGGAAGTTGAAGAAAGTATCTGGGCCATGCCTCTGTGGCATCTGATTCAAGACCGACAGCAATTTAACTGCATGCCTCGGCTGTCAAATTGGACAAGAGACAAAAGTTTTCAATATAAGTGGTTACATATTACATGCAGATAAACAATCACTTAAAGTGTTAGATGAAAACAGTCCTTTAATGGTTTATCAATTATCTAAAGTAAGTACAGTGTAAATCATTCAATCAATACAACAGCACAAATTTACTGTGCAAGCGTGATGAGAGTATTTATGTTGCTAAAAGCAGATGTTTGCTGATGGACTACACCCAGCGGACACTTGATAGCAGCCTCTATCTCCAGCAGCACTTACCCAGATTCCATTTTCTCCTCTCAGCATGCTGAACAGTAGCTTTAACTCCTTGACAGTAATGCTGTAGCTGGCAAGAACCCCCAGCATGTCAACGAGAAGATCTGCAATTCGAGAACAAACATTAGTCCAACCTATAATCTTAAGCAGTTGTTTGTAATCATCCGAGTACTGTTTCATTCATATTCTTTAATGTGTACAGAACAAAGGATAGTAATTCACATTCATTATCTAATGCTTAGTTTCACAGAAACTGTAATGAAACTGACCACATATTAATAAATGCTGTAGTTTATGAACTTGAAATAAAGCAGATAGCTAATTACATGCATGTTTATCCTAAACATTTTTTTCTCAAAGGTTGCCTTAAATAAAACAAATCTGAAACTACATTATCCATGATATATATTTTTATTTAAGATCAGATAACTGGATATGAAGACTTGCTGCCTAATTTTAGCCACAACCCGGGTGCAAACAATTCTGCAGTCAGTTTAACAACACAGTTCAAGTGACATATTACGCATCTCAAATGAAAAGGCATTTACAGTAGTAAAGGGATGTCTGATACATTCAGCATGTATATTAGTCAGTGTCACAAAAAGAGATGAACTTAGATTCATTTTGTAAATGTCGTTTAAGAATTATTTTGAATGTTTGAACATCTTTTATGGTTTTAAAATGCTGACAAAGTAAAAATTAACACTGTGAATCTGTTGAGAAGTAAGACGTTACATTGATAAAGTGCACTCCACTACTTACACAGACTTTCTAACAAAGGAAAAATATTGCAGAGGGTATAACACAAGAATGCATACTTCACAAAGCCCGCCATAACACTAAAGAAAAAGCCACGCAACCACTATCATATTAGCTATACAGCTACACTAACTCCAGTGCATGATGCATAAGTATCAGTACCCTTTCCCATACAAAATGCAGAAGTGTGTGTGTGTGTGGGGGGGGGGGATACAGTCTTACTTAACTAGCATTTCAGAAGGTGCTTTCCTGGGCTTGTATGCTTAATGGATTCTTAATGACTGCACAAACCACTTCCACCTTCAATGAAAACAGGAAGATATTTTCATTTCACTTAAGATAAACTTCAGCTCTACGTATAATCTAGCATGAAAGACACGGTTTCTGGCACCTTCTCAAAGGTACGATGCACAGAAAACCTGGATCCAAAGCCAGAATCCCCTTGATCATGACACTTGCATAACACCTTTGTAACTGAGTTACAAAAAAGGCAGATGCACGCATGCTGCTTCTGCAAAGCCCAGACTTTTTTGGAAGTAATTCATTTAACTGGGTGTTCTACACCTCCAAATACCTCAGAACTCTCTAAACTCTACTGGCTTTGCATTTTTTTTTAAACATCCCTCCCAACTCTACCTCTCTCCTTTGTCTACCTACAGAACACCGAGAAGCATATAGATATAGCATATATATTAACACAGTCTTTAAATTACTACACCCCCCACTCCAATTCAAACTGATATTCTTTAGTACTCCATAAAAACTAAACAAACTACCTACTCAACTCTAACAAAAACTGCCAGTAGTGTGGGTCGTTTATTCAAATATTTCAGGATAATCCTTAACCCTAGCCTAAACATGGACGTGCATGTTAGTAACTTAAAGGCGAACATCAACTTTATCCTCATTGTCTAACAAAATTTCAAATTTCTTACCCAGGAAGGAATAAAATCCAATCTGTAACAATATTTTACAACCTTAGCTTGAACACACATCACCACTACTCACAAATGCCTTTAAGACCTCAAAGTCCTCCATACTTTTTCCACTAAGACGTACAGATTTGTATGCCTTTCACCTAAGCATCATCATCACTGAACATTCAACAGTGGGGTAGCTAGGTCACTATAGCACAGCAAGCAAACCTAATTATTTGCATTGTGCATACAAAAAAAAAAACTATATAACGAACCCAAACCTCCCACAAGTCACGGGCGTACTACAAAACAACAAAGTTTTATCCCAGACCAACAATGCACTCATACTTACAAAACCAACAACCCAACAAACCAGATACAAGTCTACAGGTAAATATGAGGCTAGCTGCCCTTGTGGGTCATTTAAGCCTATTCAATGTCCCTTTTTGTGCTTCAATTAACCTACCGTATTTGATGTTAGACTGACCTTATCCATCCCATGGTCAAAAAATTAGATTTGAATATCTGGGATCATACCACAGATAAATTTCAGGGGACCCAAGCATGGGATAAAGCATTTAGGAGCCGACTTTGTCCATTAGTCGTACATGTGTCAGTCCAGGAGTATATTTTCTGTTTCCCTTCCATTGATCCAAGTTGTGCTTGAATATGGACAAGGGATTAGCTTTGTTTTCTGTGGATGGAGAGTATGTTCCAGAGCAACGGTATCTTGTGCAAGACATACCTGCCTCTCCAAACCGTAATGCTGATGTTGCAGAAGAGGTTTAGATCCCTAAACATACTATTTCTGGTGTCATTTGACTTGCTTATGTGCAGTAAATCCATACGTGTTGGGTCAGGGAATGCCTTGTATGCCACACAGGTTTATCACTTAGTCTGCAGGATACTGAATACAGTGACAGGATTTTGAGTCAGTCCATACAGAACACATTAAGGCCTTGTACTGTTTAAGTATGGTATTGCTGTGGGAGTTCCAGATGTTACATGTGTCTGTCCAGACACATGCTAAAGTGGCATTACACTCAATGATTGGCCTAACAAGGGCTGAGTAAAGGGGAACAGTGACATCCTTAAATCTAGACACAATCTCTTTGTTTATAAGCTGTGCAATACAGAAGGACTTCCTTCCAACTATGCACACATCTGTGAGTCAGCTGGCAATACAGAAGACATAGGCATGTATTCACACTTTATTTAGCTTTTCTATAATGCTGGGGTAGAGGATTGTGTCAAACATTTTGGCCAGGTTGAGGTATGCAGTATGTACGGTTTTGTCTTCATCCATTTCTTTAGTAACCTTTTCAAAAAGTTTGCAAGATTAAGTAAACATGACCGGCCCTTGAATCCAAACAGAGAGGTTCACTGCTGGAAGTTCCCTATGGCCTGATTGATTAGTTCCATGTTAAGTCTTTCCATGGCTTTGCATATGAGGCTGGTCTGACTTATGGGTCTGTGGAAGGTTCTCCCTTATGCAGGGAACATCTGTAGATGTAGATCTGTAGATGTTCGTCATTCGCATAGTATTAAACAGTATGGAGGCTGAGATTCAACAGTTCTGTTAGGGGTGTGGCTAAATTGTGCTTCATTCTAGTTAAGATGCAGCCAGGAATATTGTTAGAACCAATTGATTTGGTATTTTTAGCTTCTGATATCACTTTTAGGACTTGGTGTTGTACGACACCTGGAGATAAGACAGTTTCAGCTGTATCTTGAGGGAAGACAAGCTACAGCTAAATTTATTGGCCAACAAGTTTGTGATATCTTCGTGACAGTGTTGGTAACATCATTTACAATCAGCTCAGCTCATTCTTGCATTGCGCTTTTGAGATTACCAACATATATAAAAAGGCCCTGTAAATGTTTTGTAGCTATTTTAGCCTCAGATTTGACTGAATTTTATTAAGCTCCTGAGTTTTTTATGTCACTGATGAAGCCTCCATCATTCTGAGAATTACTCTTCTTATGTTTGGTCAGAATTCTCTTCCTTTTATTGTAAAGCTTGTTGACATTATGGTTCCACCATGTGGGCTTGTTTCTGGGTTTGCCTTTTACTTGCTCCTAAGGTTTACTGCTGCATCTATGCAGCTGTTTACATGCCGGTATAGTGTGGTGGTGTAATTTTCCGTTTATTCAGTAATGGTTTGGTGGGTATTTAAAGCTAATTAATGTCTCACTTAGGAGTAAGTAGTTTATCTTAAGAGAAATTTCTAAAGATACCTTGGAAACGATCATCAGAGAAAAAAAAAAACTATTCAACTTTTTTTTAAAGGGGAAGGTGAGCTGCTCCTGCATTTGTCGACATATCTTACTCATCATACCTCAATGCTTTTTCATACTTGTATTCCTATACTCCCCCTTGTTACATTAACATTAAATGGAATCAAACACAAACTCCTTACCTATTTTGCCTAGAACTTGTTTCTATCCTAACTCATTTAGTCTATACCCAGCAATTATTCACTAATCTTCCTGACTACCTACACATCTCTGACCACTTATGCCAATGTTTACACGCTGATTCCCACTTGCCACAGACATTCTGCCTTTTCATATTATCTGCAGTCTATTTAATCGATTTTATTTCTGCACTACATTTATATTGCATATTGTTTACTGTCAATGTGCTGCTGTCTCATTTTTTTTTTTCAAACCTGCCATCTTATTCTCTTTTGCAATTCCCAGGCTGTAGCTGAAATGCACCCTTCAGTGGGTCAGTACACTACTCTAGTTAACACACAAGTCAGTGTTAAATGAGGTCATGTGTAAATATACTGACCATTTTGGAGGAACATATTTTGTTCACCCTCTTGTGACTTCAGTGATTAATGAAGTACAGTTGTGTAAGTAAACTTGCCATAATATTACATGTTCTAATAGATCACTACTGCAGTAGCTTAAGTTACACAAGTATTACCCCAATTATACTGGCAGTCTTTTCAAAAGCTAAAGGGTTCTATCTCCTCACTCTGCCAGGAGAAAGACAGGAGCTCCATATGAAGGACGGTTAGTGTGAAAAGCTTTCTTGCCTCAAAAAAACAGAGCAACAGCCTTGGAGAAAATGTAACCAAAAATGTACATAATTATACACCTTGGCAACACGAGGGTTGGAGGGAGGGGTACAGCTGCTGCAATAGTGTTCTATTAGAACATTTACTGTTATATATACTTAACACAACTGTACTACATGCAACATTAGATCATCTTTGCAGTAGCCTAAGCTACAAGGGTAGAGTACCATAGCTTAATAAATAAATAAGGAAGGAGGAATTAAGAATCCCAGCGCCTGGATAATGGTTCTAGAAAAGTCTGTTCTGGACATGGAAAAAGATTTCAGTTTATAGCACTTTGGAAAGTTAAGTACAGAGGAACAAATTGCTGCCTTTGGAATACTCAGAGTCCATCCTTTCCCAGAAAGCCACAGAAAAAGCCAAAGTCCTAGTGGAATGGGCCTTAACTCTGCCTAGGGTAATGAAGAAATAGCATGGGAAAACAGTTTGCTTTGACACTAGCTGTTCTTTCTTCTTTCCTTTATAGGAGACATACAGCTGATCATGTTACCTGAAGAACCATGTTTTGTGTAGGTGGTATCCGAGCTGCCAGTGGACATCCACAGTATGAAGGCTATTCTTCTCCCTTGTTTTAGCGATCAGGAAAAAAGATAAGATCATCAACAGACTTACTCAAAGTAAACTCACTAACCACTTTAGGCATAAAAGAGGGGCTAGTTCTCCAAGAAACATTGTACTTGTGAATAATGAAGTAGGACTGACTTAGTTCATAACTTATATACTCTACTAGGTGAAGTCAGAGCAATGAGTAAATGTCTTCCATGTTAAAAACCTCAATTTAGCCTAATGACCTGGCTCAAATGGAAAAACAGTAAGCTTTTTAAGCAGAAACTTAGGATCCCAAGGAGGACGTACTTGTTCTCTAGGCGGCTGGATATCTAAAAACACCCTTTCAAAAACTGTCTGACATGTGGGTGATTACTAAGGGGGGGGGGGGCTAAAGTCAGAGAAATAGACATGGCTGACAAATGAACCTTGATAGAGGTGAAAGAAAAAAATCAAATCCAGAGGCAGCCAGGCCTTTCTGTCATCCAGATAGTCAACTGAAGAGTTTTCAGTTGGGGGTATTAAACAATTCCAATCATTCATGAATCAATCCAGTCTGTTGGGAAGGCTGTGGTAACTGCCTTTGGTCAGTTTCAGAAGAACCCCTGGTGACTGAGCTGGGGGGGCACCAACATCACCTTTGGGAAGTCCTTCTGGATCTTTAGAAAAAACACGGATATCAGTGGAAGGGGTGGAAAGGCACAGAAGGAACATTCTCATCCATGGGAATGAGAAGGCATTTGTCTTCCAGGCCTGTCTGCAAGGAATTCCTGGAGCAGGATTTTTGTTGTCTGTTCTGAGAAGAGGAGGCAAACAACTCTACCCGAGATGATGCCCAAAAATGGATTAATTCTAAGAAAACCCTAGGATGAAGGTTCCATTTGTGAGGGCCGGTCCTTGTCCTGTTAAGTTTGCCTACTACAATGTTTTGCTCTGTATATAGCCTGAAGAGTCAAACTTGAGCCGAGTTACTGCTGCTGTCTATGTTATTGTAACCAGTCTGGAAGGGGGGAGGGGAGTAAGATCGGATATCCCCCAATCCATTTATGTACCACATCCATAAAGCGTTGAGTGTGAAAAACTGCAGAGGCCCTGGAGACCAGAGACGACTTAGGGCTTTCAAACAGTTTATTACAGTCATCTTCTGTCTTGCTTGTTTCACATACTTTACACTTTCACTCTTTCTGAAACTGCTCCCAAAGCCAGGTCTGAAGTATCCGTTTTAACAGACAGACCTGAATTATAACATAGCTGGTATATCCACCACAGAACCTCCCTCCCTACAAACCCCAAAATATAGATCTGAAAAAATAAAACTTGAAAATGCTGAGTCCAGAATGATCGGAGGTGCCACTGAATTTTTCTCAAGTCTAGCTAGGGGAATCATATAAATTATGTACACCAGAATTCTCAGAAATCCCCTGACAAAAAAAAAAATTAATAGAAAGGAACCTTTATTAAATTATCACTTAAGACATAGGCACACTTACATGAATAGAAAAGGAAACAAATCATATTAACATTTTTTCATTTACATACATTATACATGACATAGGTGTTCTTTCTTTGTAACAACTGTGATACAGTCCAACATTACATAAACACTTATTTTGCATGTATTGTCCCCACAAATTCCATTTATTTCTATGTAGTATGCTCCTTTTCTAAAGATCCCACTTCCAGTTATTTTCTCTTCTACAATATTCAGTGCTTCAAATACAGTTGGTTTAGGTTGTGATTCCCATTTTTTATTAATTGCTTTTTTGGGCAGTCAGTAAAATTAAACTAAGACTTTTTTATACTCCTTGAATTCGGTTGCTGAAGTGCTAGAGGTGCAATAAACTGGTGTTTTAAGTGGATTCTTCATCTGTGGTCTTCAGTTTTACCTTTTTTTTTTGGTTTGTGCAGTAGAATTAAACTTGCCTCTAAGAAATTTAGATCCTGTATTCCATCTCAAAAAATCATTTCCTTAGGTATAGCAACTTGCGCCCCTGATATTTCTGACAGAGTACTCTGTGGGGAATGTTTAAAATCTGCCAAGTCCTTACACTCTCAAAAAACAAGTACCCAGTTACCCCTTTTCTTCCCCATCATACCTCCAACATTTGCTATCCACATGAAGAAATATCCTTTGATATATGCTTGGTGTGGGTCTACTTGATATGATCAACATTTCACAATGTCGACATTTGTATGGCCAAGACCATATGATCGACATATGAAATGTCTATCATATCATACAAGTACACCAAACAAAAAAGAAAAAAAAACTAACTTTAAAAGTTGCTAGCAGGGGGGCTCCCCCCACCCCGTAACTTTAATATACCAACTCCAAGATCGCACTACAGTGCGGAAATGGAAAGATTTCCATTCTGCACTGTACGGATATGCCAGTTCCCCATGGTCAACATTTCAAATGTCGATCATATGGTTTCGGCCATATGAATGTCGACATTGTGAAATGTTGACCATGTGAAGGTGTACAAAAATACCTATGCAAACATTTCCAAGCAAAAATCCTAAACGTTTGGGACTTTGTTGCCTGAGAGTCATACATATGTCCTCTCATTGCTTCCTTGGAAAATCACTTCCAGTCTCTCTTCATAATCTTTTCCAATCTCCTGTGATTCTTATAGTTAAACATTATTATATATGTCATTTTCTATATTCGACTAAAAAATCTACTAGAGCAGGTCTTTCACTTATGACTCTCATATCATTTTCTCTTAGGCTTCTTCTTTCGGCTTTTTCCCCGGTGAGGGGTCGCCACAGCAGATCACCTGTCCGCTCATGACTGGCAGTGGAGTTTTACAGTGTCGAGTTGCCAGCCCGGCACCCAACCTTCCACAGAAGGCACACACATGCACACACTCACACCTAGGGCCAATTTAGAGTGTCCAATCCACCTACAGCATGTCTTTGGGATGTGGGAGGAAACCCACACGACCACAGAGAGGACATGCAGACTGGCTATACTCCGATATCAATGCCTAGTAGTGAAGGCAGTCTTTAACCCTCGGTCTAAACTTCTTCTAGGCCTCATTCGACTCTTACCTTTTCCTCTCTAGCTATTTGCCCCCAATACCTCGGTTCCTTTGCCACTTTTCTAGTACATTTCAGCTCCCTCTTGCTTATTTTCTGTACCTGTACATGCAGTCATCCCTATTGGCAAAATTTCCTTTCTCCATTTCCATGATGGCTTTGTTCTTAGAATACTTTCTGCTACTTCATGAATATAACACTCTGTATGGCTATTATCCTCCCCAAGGACCTGCTTCCAAAATACCACTCTCCCTTACTTCTTCACCTTCCTCCCTGCTTCATCATTATCCTCTTCTACTTTGAATTATAGCTTTTTGCTTGTGTCACGTATATGAACCTTAACTGTGTACCTCTAAAATATCTCTTCAAATCAGGTAAATCCTAAACCTCCTTTTTCTATTGGAAGGATCAACTATTCTCACTTAAATCTTGCCCAAATCTCATCTAGATAAATTCTTTCAACTCTATTATTGTCCACAACTTCTCCTCTGGTTGATAAAAATATGCCGGACTTGTACACAAACTAAAGAGATTAAAGTCATTTTCACTGCTTGTATCTTCCTATCCATATCTAAAATCAGTTTATACATTTTCAGTTTTCCTATTATCTTTTAATTTAATCCCACATAAACTTAGCTGCCATAACAGAATAATTTATAATCCATACTCCTAAATAGTTCATTTTATAGTGTTCCAACAAATATGGAAATTGCTTAAGCAATTCATGGGAGAGTACATAGCTTCTAGCCTTTTGTAGCCTTTGTTTTATTTTCATTAATTTTATATCCTGAAAAGACTTGAAACTGTCGCGAAATGTTCCACAAACACTAAAATGTCCTTTTATGATTTTATCAGTTACAAAATACCATCTACTCTTCTCGATTTCCATTGCCAACTATATCCTTGAATTTCTGAGTCCCTTATTTTCTTTGCCAATGGTTCTAAATACAACACAAACAAAGGGGAGAGAGGACACCATTGCCTGATTCCTATGTTCAGACAACTTCTCAGAAAGAAACCCTTCCACTTTAATTTTTGCCTCAGATACCTCGTACATGCTCCTAATTAACCTTATTACTGTATCAGGGAATGCAAATGTTTCAATTGCCCTACTCAAAACCTAAGCTTTCTCTGTTGAATGCTTTCTCTACATCAAAACCCAACAAGAACAGCAGTATTTTCTTACATTCTGCTTCCCATCATCCCATGGATCATCATTGTTTTATTAATGTTGTCAAATGTTTGCCTCCACTCCACAAAACCACAGTGATCCATGCCTATGAATTCTGGCAACACAGTTGCCACTGTTTTAGCTATTACAGACAAAAGCTTTAAAACCATGGTTTAAAATTGAAATGGGTCTATATGAAACTGGGTCTGAAGGGTCTTTAGGTATTACAGCCACCATAGCTTTCTTCCAGGATGTCGGTGCTTCCCTTCCTTTTAAAAATACTGAAACAAAACCTTCCAGATCTTTATCACGTTATTCCCTCATAGCTTCCAAACTTCCACAGGAATATCATCTATTCTTGGAGACTTACCAGTAGATTGATTACATCACCATTTTTATCTTACCTCCTCTTAACTTAACAGTTAACTGTTGAGTCTCATCTACCTCTAATCTTGGTATACCCAAGTCTTCCATAATTATTTCTATTTGTTCTCTTTCTTGATTTGCACATTTCTCTGATTCATACCTATTTTCTTAAATGTACTGAAATATCTCTAAGAATTTTATTTTTCTTGTTATATGCTCCCTAAGCTTGGCAACAACCATTTCTACTTTGTATTACCCAAGTCATGCTAAAACCTTTTCTACTTTGGAGTTAAAAAACCAGTTGTTTAACAGTGATCTTTCTAAACTCATGCATACTACACAAACACTCCTTTATTTTCTTTTTGACACACTGCAATTGCACCTCTTCTCGTCAGCCTCTCTGAATAATTGTTACTCCTGGACCATACATTTTATTTCTACCCTATTCTTCAACTCCACTTTCATTTTATCCCACTCACTAGCTATAATTTAAGAAATTTCTATCTTCCCTAATAACTCTCAAGTAATTTTCACTACCTATTCCTTACATTCCCCTCTTTTAAATAGGTAGGTGGGGAAGCGGCAGTGTTTCAGTTTTACTTCATTACTTTGCATTTTTATCTTAGTCGTTACTAGCACATGATATGAAACAGTTATACAATAAGTGTAGCAAAGCCTTTAATTAAATGTACATGTTTCTGTGAAATATAATTTCTGCCTAATCTAGCTCAGTTATTGTACCTTATGGAATATGTAATTTATCTTTCTACTACAGAGTTCACGTCTTCCATACCAGATATTTTTTTCAAAAATTTCTTCAGACATCCACCCCACTTGTTATATTTTCCCTTCTTGGTCCCCCAGATACATCCTAACTTTTGTCAAGTTCCAGTAATGCTCCCTGTTGAAAGCTGATTTCTCCCAACATTTTCTTAAGCTCCATAACAGCCGTCTTAAGAGGAAAATAAATCTATGCTAGTGAAATCCTGTTCCCTTGCCAGTAGCCCCTTACCACAAATCTACCTTTATTATCTTTTCCCCCTCTTCTATCGCAATTGGAATTCCTCAAGCAATTAGTACAAGTACTTCCCTTTTTCTTTGTCCCAGATATTCTGGTTAATTCTTTATCAAATTCACATGCTCACTTCTTTCCAAAATGTGTTCCTGTAGCACTGCTATTTCCACTCTGGATTTTTTCATACAAATCATTACTCTTTGTCTATACCTGTGAGGACATTCTTGTTCCAGAATAATATGGATAGTGTAGCCATTATGAAAAAAAGTTATCCCCACCTATAATACATGACAGCTTTTTTTTTAAATGTCTATTTCCAACTTTTGTGTTACATGCATCTACTAATGTTTGGCAGGTTGAGCCTTTACATAATTGCTCATCTCCACTTGAAACCATGTCACATTTAACAAGACTTTTTGTTTTGATGAAAACAGTCCTCAAAACATACACACCAAATAAGACCCCCATAACCTATTAGCTTAAAACATACAAAAACGATGTGCATCTTCAAATAATGAAGTTTAAACTGCCTGATAGGAATAATTTGCCCAAAATGATAGCTGCATCCACAGGCATCGCCTAAACTAAAATTAAGATTAGCCATGCTAAGGAGAACGTTGCCTCCTACTTTAACTGTGGGCTGGTCCTGTCCCATCTTTATTTCCTTACCAGATGTGAAAAAGTGCACTGGCTCTCTTTAAATGAAACAAAAATATAAGTTGTTCTACTAAATGCACTGAAGTATTTCAGGTGCTAGGAAAACTACTCTCTCTTATTCACTTCCAATAACTTAAGTTTTTTTGTTAAGCTACTTGCCCTTGTACCTTTAAATTTTCCATTTCTCTCAGCAAACAATGTTCAGACCCATTGCAATTCATTCTTCTTCCCTGTAGTCAGCTTATCTCTTTTGAAAAGAAGTACAGACATCCTCAACTGCAGACTTTTCAACTCACCATGAACATTTGCTAAAGAAAATCTTTCTTTTGCATTCACAGCGCTCTTATTTTTTAAAGCTCACTTGCTTACAAAAAATGATTTAGATTAAAATAACAGCATTAATACACACATTAACCTCAGCAAAAGTGACAGAAAATGTCTCACTCTACACATATTACAATCACTGCACTTTTACACCCAATTTCCTACCCAAAACAGCCCAAGACTGCAGCATATTAACTTAAACAAGATTCTGCCCAGCACTTCCTCTCTTTTTACATTGTAATGTCTGTCTCTTAAAAAACTAAGAAGAAAAAAAAAATGTACTTGTTTATCTGTATCATCTACAACAATCAACAAAATGAAAAAATGCTTTGAAGAATAAATGTCTTATGTTGTTACTTCATCGTTTCATTTGTCTATCTTCATTCACAATTCATTTTAGAGTCTGGTTCTCTTCTCCTTCGAACCTCCCTCTCTATACTTCCGTGGTTCAAAAATTTGAGCACATCCCTTACTATCCCTTACCCACAATAGATAGGGTAGATTCAGATCGAGTTTGCTCATAAAAAAAAAAGTAAAAAAAAGAAGAGACCTGGTTAGATCAAAAGATCAAGAAGACACAACAGAAGACAGACAACTCAGATGGAATGTTTTATTCTTCATTTTGTCATTTCATTTGGGACAGAGTCCCAAGAAGATACTTATAATCTTAAAGATACTTATGAGTAACAAAGGTATGGGGCAATGCCCAAGTTGCAGCTGCATATGTAATTTATGGATGTTTTTGACTGGAAGACAGTGGAAGTAGCTACTGCTCTTGTTGAGTACGCTTTTGGGGGTACAAGCAAAGGAATATCTCTCTTCTTATAAACAAAAAAAATGCAGTCTGTAATCCATTAGAGTCGCTTTGCTAACAGACTGTCTTAATTTAATACGTGAAAAGGAAATAAATAACTGGTTGGATTTTCTAATACCTTTGGTCCTGTCAAGGTAGAATCTTATTTGGCTGTTAACATCTAAAAGGTGTAATAAGTACACATCCTTGTTAAGACTAACTCAGAAAAAAAGGCCGGAAGACTGATGCATGGATTAAGTTTGGTTTCGTGAACTACCTTAGAAAGAAAAGATGGGTTTGTCCTGAGAGAAACTCTATCCTTATGAAAAATCAAATATGGTAACCTAGACAAAACCCCTTGAATTTCTGAAATTTGTCTAGGTGAAGCGATGACACCCAGATAGTTTTACCAGGATAAAAACTTTAGATCACATCTAGAGGTTGGGTCAAAGAGGATTGTGACAGAGCTTGCAGCATCACAGTAAGGTCCCAAGGAGGAGTGGGATCCTTGTAAGGGGGGTTAAGGAGAAGAGTACCTTATGTGAGGCCACTGATGATCCATGGAAACCAATGTGAAAATTAGAAATGGTTGCTAGTTGAACTTTAACAGCAGAAGTGGAAGCACCTTTATTGAAGATGGAGGCTAGGAAATGAAGGATTTTTTGTACTGGTGGAGAAAGGATCAATATGATGTAGAGGCCCAATAAACAAATCATTTCCATTTACTTTTAAAGTGTACGTGTAGATGGTTTGTGAGATGACAAAAGTATCAGTCTGACTGGGGAAGAGAGCATATCATGCCTGGCCATTAATGGAATTGGAGAAACCAAGCTGCCAGTTTGAGAGCTATAATGTCTGGGTGACTGATGGATGTCGGGTGAGACAGGAGGTCTAGAGTGGGATCCAGAATCCAAGGTTGTTGTACCAGATTAGGCCAAAAGAAGGGAAACCAAATTTGCTGACACCAAAAGGGGGCAATGAGGATGACTGCTCTTCACCTTGGCTGCTTTCTGCAGAAATTTTGGAATTAGTGGGGTTGGAGGAAAAGTGTAAAGGAAACCAGGTGGCCAATTGTGAAGAGCATCCCTTGGTAATTCCCCCTCTGTGGGGATATAAAATAGCTGCTGCATTTGTTGTTCATAGGGGAGGCAAAAATGTCACAACAAGGCTGGCCCCATGCACAGAATATCTTTTCCGCAACTTCTGGGTTGAGGGGCCACTCGTAAGGTAGAAGAATGCATCTGCTCAATTTGTCTGCTATCACATTTGACTTCCCTGGAATATGCACTGCATTCAGAAAGCAGTTGGATGAGATCGCCCACTGCCATACTCTGAGGGCTTCTCAGCATAAGGGGTAAGGCCTGGTTCCCCTTTGTTTGTTGACGTCCCAGACCACTGACGTTGTCTGTCTGAATCGCAATCATCCCTAGCGGTAATGTGTCCTGGAATGCTTGCAACGCTAACAGCACTGCTCTCATCTCTACAACATTTATGTGCAGTTTGGGCTCCATTCGGGACCAGGTGCCCTGAACTGTCTTTCCCTGGCAATGTCCCCCCACCCAAGCTAGGAAGTGTCCGTGGGCACTGAGGCTTTGGGTTGAGGGGGAATGAACGGGCATACTTAAAAGACTCGTTTCAAATGAACCCACTGGGAATTTTTGAACCACAGGAGATCTCTCTTGCATGTGTTAGTGATCAAGATTGGCACTGACAAGGGAAGCTGAAGAATGGACCACTGTGCTGCAAGCAACCATTGAAAAATTCTCATGTAGAACCTGGCTAGCGGAACAAGAGTTATGGCAGCCGCCATCAAACCGAATGTCTGAAGTACTTATAGTGCGGGTACCGTGTCCTTTTGTACTAGCGTCTGGACTAGAGTCTGAATAGTTTCCAGTCAAGATACAGGAAGTGAGGCAATGGATGTTGTTGCATCCAATGAAGCTCCTGTAAATATTAGATTTTGGGTTGGTTCCATTGAGGAGTTCTCGAAGTTGACTGTGACGCTTAAATGGTGTCATAACTGTAAGACCTTTTGCTTTGCTGTTAGAAGTAGCTGGCTGGTAGTAGCGGAAATGAGACAGTTGTCTAGATACAGAAACACCCATAATCCTTACAGTCTTAAGTAAGCTGCCACTACTGCCATACATTTGGTGAACACCCTGGGGGCTGTGGTGAGATCAAAGGGCAGAACTCTGAATTGGTAATGACTGGCTCCCAGCCAGAAGTGAAGGAATCTTCTGGAATATCTACCCATCTTTATGTGGTAGTATGCATTCTGAAGATCTATAGAGCACATCCAGTCATTCTTTCCTAAAAACAGAAGAATGGAATGTACCGTGACCATCCAGAATTTGGCTTTTTGGACAGGTTTGTTCACTTTGCTGAGATCCAAAATTGGTCACCAGCCCCTGTCTTTTTTGACATTAAAAAGAATTCTGAGTAAATCCAGATTCTCTCTGGTCTGGTGGGACTTTCTGGATGACTCTTTTGTCCAGCAGCTTCTGAATTTGAACGGCTGCTTGTTCCATATGACTTGGTGGAACGTCAGGGAATTTCTTTGACTGGGGAAGAGGAAGTGAAGAGAACTGTGTAACCTCTAAAAATAATTCTCTGCTCCCAAGTATCAGAGGTGATTTCTTGCCAGGCTTTCACGTGCAGGGATAAGCAACCCCTGATTGCCTCCAGAGGTGGACAAACGGGCCTCTCTTCAGGAGTGCTGGAAGGGTTTCCCAAAGAACGACTCCCAGAAACCCTGGTTCTGCGAGCCACCTCTGCTGCCCAGGCAGTGTCTTCCACTATTGTTCCCCCCTCTGGCCCTGGAGGAACAATCACCACATTTATTCTGGGAAGACCCTTTGGAATTTTTGAACCATGTTTCCTGTTCCTCACTGGTTCCTAGAAAATTACCTTTGAGTGGAAAACCATACTGCTACAGGAGAAAGGGTTTACCCATCCGTCTCACTCCTGGTTAAATTTTCTCTAACAGTTGGACCAAAAAGGGATGAGTCGTCAAAGGGTGCACTGTCAAATGAAGACTTGAAAGGCTCCACAAAATCACACAAGCGCATCCAGGCATGCCTCCTTATGGAAATACCTGAACCCGCTGCTCTAGTCATTCCTTCAGCTACATGTGAAATAAGCATCATGGAAGAATTAGAATGGAAATCAGGGTAGTCAACTGGGAGGTGAATGATTCACCCACTTCCTCAGAAACAGCTCGTGAAAAAGTATATCTGCTAGCTCTTTAATCAGATCTCTCTGTAATCTAGTAAAGTGTGTAAAGTAATTCAAAGACCACAAGACAAAGGTCGAAGCAAACTCATTTCATAAATCTAGCCATTGCCCATGACATCTTGTTGGCAGGATGGGTAAAGGAGTTCTCCTCTGCTAGTTCATTTTTAGTGGCCACCACTACTACCATGGCATCTACAGCAACACTTTTTGACCAGAAGAGTTTATCCTCCAGGTCTGTGATAATTTTGTCTGGCTTTTTGGGGACTGATTTGGCAGCATCAGGGGTCTTCCATGCCCACCGAGAGATCAACTCAATGAGCTCATCAGTGGGTGGCGATACCCAGGAAATAGATGGGTGTGTATCAAAAGCCTGCAGGTACACAGATTCCTCAGTTGAAGGGTTGAGGGCCTTCCGATCACCTCTCTGTGTAAGGATTTCCAAGATGTCTCCAAAGGAGACATAGTGAGGTGGTGACCTGGAGGACTGTTCACACTCATCAAAATCCGTGTCTTCTGTGATGGACTCTTCAGAAGAGTCTAAGGATTTCCTCCTACCTAACTTCTTCCAAGGAACCTTCTCAGGGGGAACATCTGGGGAGATTTCGGAAGAAGGGGTACCCTGCTGTGTAACCTGAGGCTGTGGTACCCACTTACCCTGTGGATGGAGTGGTTGATTCTCTGGGCCAAACGAGTCAGATGATGGTTCCAAGGAAGAAGGAACCAACCTAGTGCTAGAAAAAGCCAATGCCCTCTTCATGGCCTTGAAGACTGATCCATCAAAGGACAAGTGGGACTCCAGAAATGAAAGGGAGGACCTAGGTACTGAAAGCCATCACTGCACTTAAGTAATCTCCCTTGAGACCAAAGAGAGATCCAAACCTGTCCATGCCAATGTTCCTGGATGATGAGATGGCTTCGATAAAAAGGGAGTCAACTCAAATGCCCCAGACCAGACAGGCAAGCTAAGGCTCTGGGAGGATTCTGGTTCCAAAACAACTGAAGTGCTCAGGGCAGCTGTCTGTTCTGAAGAAAAAGATATGGTTGGTTCTGGAAAACTTGGAACAGAGAACTCTAAAGTGCTTGTAGAGGTTAAAGGAGGAGGTACAGAAGGGGGATTAGAAGATATTGGTGCCTGTCAAGAAGGGGTATGAACCGATGGCATTATTGACACCCCTTGGGCCCAAAGTATTTTCATCACAAACTTCTCCATGTCATCTTCTGTTAGACTCCTGGAAGAATGGATTGAGACCACCTAAGGGGGCTTTGGTCTGATCAAGAAGGGAGACGGTGGTCTGTCAGCAAAGGGGTCTAATTGAAGGAGAATACTGTGTCCTGGGAAGCGGTGAACAGATAGATTCCAAATGCTTTGGTAACTATGGAAGTATCGGAACTGAAGAAGCAGATATAGATTCAGCAGTATGCTTCAGAGTCAAAGATTCTGAAGTTGGCACCGATACAGTTGAGGACCTCAGTCTTTTTCTTTTTAGGACTCGGTGCCAAGAAAGTGCTCAGGACCTAGGTAGATCACTTCTTCACTTCCGAAGAGCTAGAGGAGGCAGAAATATGTCCAAATTTGTATTTAGTGTCCTGTCCAGATAAGGCCTCCCCAAAGGAGGAGGAAAGCAAACTTTTCAAGATATGTTTATTCTTCCTCTCTATCAACACTCGGTAGCTAAAAGCGTGGCAGATGGAACAGTCCTCTTGCAAATGTAAGGGACCCACGCGAATGTTGGTCCAAAAAGGGAATTTTAAGGCCACATTTTGAACATTTGTCAAAGCCAGCTGGAGCCTTCTCTATCAGCCAAAACGAGAAGTCATAGGCAACACACAGGTGAACACACACACACACACACACACACACACACACACACACACACACACACACACACACACACACACACACACACACCTCAGCGAAGAAAAAACTACCACAAAAGAAGCCAACCAGGAAGGTGAAACAGAAAAAGAAGAGTTTTTTTTCAGAGAAAGAACCATCAGCAATGGTAGTGAAAAATACCTAGCGGTAAAGAGGGTAAGGGATAGCAACAATGATAAGGAGAGCTACCTAATGGTAAACAGGAAAGGGAAAGTGAAACTTTGCCTAAAAAACAGCTGAAAGAACTTAGAAGGTGAGATAGACAAGGGATAGGCTATAAAGATGGTTAGAAACAAAGAAAAAGGGAATTCTGAATAAGGCTCGAGAGCATAACAGAAAAAATGAAGAAGAACTATAAATATAGGGTAAACTCTAATCTACTAAAGAAGAAAATAATTACTACAACAACTAGCAGGAGAAGAACTTTTTTATTCTTCTAACCGGAAAGGGTGGGGGGTGGGTGGTCATGGGTCATTATATTATATATATCAAAATAAAAAATGTTAGATAATGAAGACAGAGAATGAATGAGGTCCTCACTGAATGAGATCAAGATCAATAAAGAAAAGTGGGGGTGGCGCCTGTGGGGTGGATTTTGGAAGGATGTAATTGTCTTTCATACTCTTGATTGTCAGACTAGACCATAAATGTAAGTGGATATTATTAAGTCGAAGGTCCATAAAATATGAAGATCTAATCCACCAAGACCGCCGATGAGAGCCTGAAGGGTCAGTGAAGAAAGAGCCTATTTGCTAAGGAAGTGGGTGGAAAAAAAAAGAAAAAGAAATATTGAAGGGAAGTCAAAGTATAGTCAAGGATTCCTGGATCTGAAGGAGGAGGTTTGAGGTTTTGATTAAAATTTATAACCCTAGACATAATTGACTATTTTGTTTATTTTCCCATAAGGAAGGTTATGAGGAGTATGGAAAATTTGGTAGTTAGAAGTAGGTTCTCCAATTCTCTAATTCTCCACATAATGACTGATAGTTGATCTGATGGATTTAGTTCTGGCTAATAATTTTATACACTATGAAGGTGAGTTTTTTTCCAGAGATCCAGGGGTACCTATGGTGCACGTGGCACCATACTAATATCCTGGATATATATGAGGAGCAGAAGTTTGATGTTTTTGTTTGTTTAACAAATTTAACAAATGCTTATAGTTATATGGGCGACCTCTGCGGGTGCCTTTATGGCTTTTATGGAGTGTGAATGGATTTTTTTTTTTTTTTTTCTGTCTATCTTTACTCTTTTAACCTTTTTCAAAAATAACAAGAATCAAGAATGGATAGAAAGTATGCAATATTTAGACATTTAAGGAAGGAAGGAAAAGATTTCATTTCAAGAAGAAGGAGGTTCTAATTCTACTACACTAATTCTTACTTGTCCCCACCACCACCACCACCACACCACCAATAAAAAGAAGGTATAAAAAAAGGCAATATGTGAGGGTCCAGAATGTCAGGAAGAAACAAAGACTTTAAGAGGAATGTGAGAAATAGGGAATAATGAGGAGTGGGAGGTAGGGAAGTGGAAAATGGAAAAAGGGTGTGGACCGGTGGTGAAAAATTAATTTATTTTATTTAGGGACGGATGAATTAATTAAGGATGTAGTTAATTAAGGTATTGATGGATGGTTAGTATTTATTATGGATGGAATAATTAAATTAAATTAAAATTTAATAAAAAGTTAATAAAATGGAATTAATAAAAGTTTAGTGAGTTGTCAGATCTTGAACAAGGAATGAACATTTGCCTTTTGAACATCCATTGAAAGGCAAAAAGTATTTTGAGACAAAGGGAGAAAGACAGGAGTTAAAAAGGGGCTGACAAATTATTAAAAGGAATATATTTAGAGATGCAGTGTTATAATATATTTGCCCACAATGTTCTATATATATCCTAGAGATGCAGGTTATATTCAGGAAATTTATATTTTGGTTAGAAAAAAGGATTGCAGAATTTTTTTATGTGCAAAAATAGCAATTATTTTTAAAGGCAAAGTATGAGCACAATTATGACATTAGAAATGGTTGACAATTAATTAGAAATGTGAACATGCCAAACATGTGTGAATAATGCAATTTAATTTTGTAAAATGAATGGTGAAGAAAAATATTCGGGGGCCTTAGGCCTTGAGATGTTCTTAAGGTGGTTAGAAAAGGATGTTGGATATAAAAATAAAGATAGCAAAATAATATTTGAATATTATAATCAATGTTTAGTGCCTATTGAATATTGTTGTGTGGCTCATAATATTTTATTGGCATAAAAATTTGTAAGAGGATGTATAAGTTATAAAGAAAAGGGGTCTAAATTTTAAGTAAACCAATTGATGTAGTTTGTGTCCTTATTGACAGTTAATATTCAGTTCCTATGTTTTAAAACATATTAATGTATTAAAATATGACATTTATTTGATTAAATTAAATATAATAAGTATGGGTACTACATGTTTTTTTTATTTTTGTGGATGGCTTATACTATAAGTATTATTAAGTTATGAAGAAGTTACTTAAAATTTATTGTTAATACTAAGTAGAGGTTTTTTATGATTTGTTAAAAATTTATTATATAATTAAATTTTTTAAGAATTTGTAAGATTTTTAACATTTGTAATGTAATTTTATATATTGTTTATAATTTGAATTTTATTTTATGATTATTATTGTTATTGTTGAATTAAAGATATTTGTATATTTAATTAATTATATATAACTGAAGAAAAAATTTAACATTAATGGGAATTTTTAACAGTATTCAATAATGTAAGGCTGTAGTGTTTAAAAGGTTGATTGAAGTTTTATTATTTAATAGTTTTTATTTAATTATTATATTTAAATTTAATTATTAAATTATTTTTATAAGCAAGCTTATGTAGGATGGGAAGAAGTGCTTTTGAACAATCTGAAGAAGTTTTCAGCATAACAGAAAACCACGTCTGAAGCTGAAAGCAGCAAATGAGATTTGGGTTATACTACACTAAGCATTATGAGTAAGTGATGTGCTCGAGAGTTTTCGGAATTCACGAGTTACAGAAGTGGCCAAGTCAGTTCCAAGGGATCGAAACCAAACCCACAAGTTGATGACAAAATGAAGACTGACAACTTCATATTATGAGACTTATATCAAGAAATGTTTGCTACAATTACTGTTAAGAACAAAAATGTTTTACTTGGCTACTTTTATCTTTTAGTACTCTTCCAAACATTAATGACATGAAACAGGTTATATGCTTTTCAGTTCTCCTCCCAGTTTAACAAAGTTAACAAAAGTCCAGTCTTTCTCAGCCACTTTTTCTTGTAAAACTATTTCACAAATGTGATCAATGCTTTAAAATCTAACATTTCATTAATTTCAGTGTTTCTGGTCTTCTTCCTGATCATCTTCATCTCCCACACCCAGACTCTGTTTCAACCCTAGGTACTTCTGAATCTTCTAATAAACCCTTGTGCTTTTTTCTGACTCAAAAACATTTTCATATGGAACACTCAAAAATGTTTCACTGGTTAAAGTCTTTCTCCATGAGCTTTATTATTAGAGGAAAGAGAAGCAGATCCCCTTCTGTTTGATGGTTCATTTTTGTTGGACACACTTTTGTATTTCCTCCTTAGCTTGTTCTAAATCAAAAAATTACAAGGATCCTTCATGAAAAAAATAATTTGAAGATAGCTGGATACAGCAGCTTGGATCTCTCTAACATTCCCTGACTGCTGGAATAAATCTGCTTGTCTTATCCTGGCGTACAGTGAATAATCATTTCCCACAATCATTCTATTGTCTCCAATTTTCAATACTTTGTCTTTCTGATACAGTTTTGTCAAGATCAGCTCTTTCTGCTGGTATGATTACATCTTTAGTTATACAGGTCTTGGCTGCTTTTTCTTGGCCAGGTTTGGAGCGCACACACAATGTGCCCTTTCAATTAACAAATCCTGCTATGGAATATCAGTCCAGTTGCTTATCTGTTCCTTCATACAATGAACAGTGTTGTTCATTCCAGTTTCTCTGGTACAGCAGAAAATCTCAATTAAGAGAGGACAGAGAAAAAAATGTACCATTTTTGAAAGCTCTCCTTGTGTGGTCTCAAACTCAGCCACTGATTTTTGCAGTTTTATCAGTCAATCTGAACAGCTATTTAAAGTCTCTTCTATTTTTTCCAGCCTTTTGTTATAAGCTGATATACTCTATTTTTTTGTGATATGCATGTTTTAAATATAGTGTTACCAGGAAACATGAAAGAGGAAGAAAGTAACAGGGTGTAAAAGTGACATTATTTTGAATTTGGGCACCACCACAAACAGGTTTAGTTAAGAAAGATCCAGAACTGGTCTCCAAGTATTTTCTTTCTTTGGCGCTAGGAAAATCCTTGAATAAAAACACTTCCCCACCTGGAACGGACAAACTGTTTCCATAACTCCTTGGGACAGCATGTGATGCTGGGAAATCAACCATACCAACTAATTACCATGTTGGCAAAACGTCATTAAGAGTCGACCCAGTGGTCAGGGATCTCAGTAGACACAGACAGTAGCCTAACCTTTGACCACTGCCTAGCCACAGTAGTGAGGAAATCCTTTTAGGTTGTGCAACATTCGAAAACATACTTTCACACTTAGAATAAGCATCAACATATGAACCTGACTATTCAAAATTCTGAAAATCAAAGTTGCAGAAAAACACTTTTTTCCATATACTTTCCAATAATCTTCCCTTGACAGAAAGAGTAAGACTGGAATTAATTACATGTTTAGTACCAGTAGGATTAAAGAGAGTTATGTACTTACCATAACTTGGAATCTGTGCTATAAAGTGTCATTAATCATCATGAATGGGTATAGGAACTGACACTGGATCCAAGCTGGCAACTAAGACAGCTCCTGAGCTCAAGCTCCTCCCCTTACCAAGATTCCTAGCTACCCATAACCCTCAGATTGAGTTTGCCAGATAGTAAAAGGATACAAAGGGATACACTCCTCACTAGCTCCCCATTTACCAGGAGGAGGGTGGGAAGGTGATGAAAAAGGACACTGGATAGCACAGATTCCAAGTTATGGTAAGTACATGATGCGATCCATGTCATTATTGATCACGGATGGATCAGAGTCCCCAGCTACCAACAATCCTGGGAGGTCTCCTGGAGGGATACGCCGGAGCACAGAAAAAACAAATGAAGCCCTGTTCCTGGGTACCAAGTCTTACTAGTAGTGAGCAACAAAGGCATGGGATTAGACCAAGTAGCAGCAGCACAAATCACATCTAAAGAAAGTTTAGCCAAGAAGGCAGAAGACGTGGCTACCCATCTAGTAGAGCGAGCTTTGACTGGTCCAGACAGCTCCAGGTGTCTGCTTTCGTAAATGTAAGAAATACAACTGGCAATCCAACGAAAAATAGACACCTTGGAAATGCCTGCCCTCTCCTAGCCTAAGAAAAGGCAACAAAGTGCTGTTCAGACTTTTGAAAATGTTCTGTCCACTTGAGATAAAAACATAGCTGTCTATGAACATCCAAACAATGCAACTGATATTCTCCCTTATTGGAAAAACTAGGAAAACACAGGAAGATGAATAGACTAAGGTTCGCCCCTGAAGGTACCTTAGGAACAAAGGAAGAACTGGTCTTGAGACCCTCTCCTTATGGAATACCACGAAAGGAGGCTTTATGCACAGAGCCCACAATTCGGAGACCCTCCTGGCTGAATAATCACCAGCAGAAAGGCCATCTTCCAAGACAGAAATTTAAGGTCACAGGTAGTTGCAGGCTCAAAAAGGTATCTCCGTCAAAGACTGCAGCACCAGAGTGAGATCCCAAGGAGGAGAGGTATCCTTTGCAGGGGGTCTGAGCAGAAAGATCCCTTTAAGGAAGGCCTTACACAGCCTAGAAGAAAAGGTGGGACTCTCGCCGAAATGGAAGCTGGAGATGGAGACCAGCTGGAGTTTAATCACAGAAAAACTACCCCCCCCCATTTCAAAAGAGAGGCTAAGAATATCGAGATCTCCAGGACGGACATTGAAAAGGGATCTAGATTTCACTGTTTTGCCCAAATAGAAAATCTCCTCCATTTGCTGGAATAAATCTTTTTGGTAGATGGCTTATGGGAAGCCAAAATAGATTTAAGCAGGGAAGACAGTCTGGACTGGAAGAGAATCACTGGAATTGGAGGTACCAAGCAGTCAGACGAAGGGTCTGAAGATTGGGAAGTGAAAGCCTCCAAGGATGGGAAATGAGATCCGGAATGGTATCTATTATCCGGGGAGGATATTTCAGATGAGACCAAAGGAGGAAAAACCACGCCTGATGAGGTCAGAAGGGGGCAATGAGGATGAGAGGAATCTCCAGGCAACGAGCTTTCTGTAAGACCTTGGGAATGAGAGGAGTTGGGGGATAGGTATACATAATTATTTGAACACCACCACCAACAATATAAAAATACAAAGAGCAGCAGACAGGTCAGTCGTCATGAACTGCAAGCAGCTATAAACCACACACAATGAAAATTTGGACCTAGGTTTTGTCTTTTATTACAACAGACTTCTTCAGAACAACAGACTAAAAACCTTTTGATCAACCATGAAATACTCTCATACTAATTAAATCTAATTAATAGTAATTAACACATTCTGAGCATACGCAATTATCAATTAAAAATATAGATTAAACAAAAAAGAATGCACATGAACACTCAATATGTGAATGAAAAAGAAAAATAAAGATGAAAAATGAAAAGTACTATAAAGCACCAAAACAACACACAGTTCACTAGCTATTCATATTAATTGAAAACCATATAAAATATGTAAAATAAAACCATAATAAAAAACATTTTACCCCATAAGATGCCTTAGCTTTAAAATGGGGGCAATACTAACATGGTCGTTGATGCCAGGGAACACTGTGGCATCCAATGTTAACTGCCACTTCATTTCACTAATATCAAGATGAACATCTAAAACGCCTCCTTGACTATCTTTACTAATGTGTTGTATGACACAAAACTTAAATTCATGCCCACTATATTGCTCTATATGCCTAACCAATGCGTTGGTATTTCTCATATGCCTAATTATCCAATACATGCTCACTAATTCTATCCCTAAATACTCTACAAGTCTTTCCTACATAAAATGCAGGACACTGGCAACACTTAGCTAGGTAAACATCATTTTTAGTGCAACAATCATAATGCCCATGTAGACTAATAGCTAAGTTAGCCACAAATATTTTAGACTCACTGAGCATGATATAACGACATATGCTACATCTCCCACACTTAAAATTACCATTTGGCCTATTTATGTTGACTACAACTTCAACACACCAGTCACCCCTTTCAAAAAATTGCTTGAAAGATTTTCCTTTTCTATAAACAAATTTAGGGGGGTTACTTAATTTATCCCAAACCATGTTATCAAGTCTAAGCAACCTTCAGTTATTACGTACAATATCTATTATATACTGGGTATCATAGGAGTAGGTGGTAATAAAATAAATATTTGAAACACTGCTTCCAGTAATATTTAAACCACCACTATTCTTCATTTCCTACAAACGCACTCACCCTCCCAGCATTAAAAGTGGCACTACATATATCAATATTACCACCCCTTTGATATATTCCCACTATTCCTCATAGTTAATAAGGCCTTATACGTACCATCATATCTTTTTCTGATTACCTCATCACTTATAACTTGGCACAAAGCAGCAGGATACCCTCTTTTTATGAGCATACCCTTGATAAATTCAACCTCCCTTAAAAAAATCTAAATCTTCACTAACCATTCTGGCCGCTCTAACCATCTGACCTTTAATGATAGCCCTCTTCTGATGGTCAGGGTGCCAGCTAGAGTAGTTCAAATATGAATTTGAAAAGGTGGGCTTTCTACAAATACCAGAAACCAATGAATTATTTACTTTATCAATTTTCAAGTTAACATCCAAATAAGACAACTCATCCTTACTAAAGGCATAGGTAAACTTCAAAAATTGCACAGTATTATTTATGCAATCAATAAACATCTCAATTTTCTCGACACTACCCTCCCATACCACAAAAATGTCTACCAAAACGCGGGTGTAGTGCCGAATATGCTGCTTAAACATACTAGAAAAAACATATTCTTGTTCCCAGAAGGACATAATATAGTTAGCATATATGGGGGCACAAATTGCTACTCCTGTAGTTTGCTTAAAATAATGCCCTTCAAAGAATATGTAATTATTGTTCAAAACTACTTCCATCAAGGTTATAAACAAATGAATATGATCTTGATCATACAACCTAGTTACAAATAATTGATTTTCTAGCCAATGTAAACCTATGTCACTTGATATAACCGAAAATAGGTTACAAACATCAATGGTCAATAGAATTGTATGTTCACAAATCCTAACATTGGGTATACTCAGAATGTGTTAATTACTAATAATTAGATTTAATTAGTATGAGAGTATTTAATGGTTGAAGTTGATCAAAAAGTTTTTAGTCTGTTGTTCTGAAGAAGTCTGTTGTAATAAAAGACGAAACCTAGGTCAAATTTTCATTGTGTGTGGTTTATAGCTGCTTGCAGTTCCTGACAACAGACCTGTCTGCTGCTCTTTGTATTTTTATATAGGTATACATAAGACCAGGTGGCCAAGGGTGAAACAGAGCATCCCTGGGGGACTCCCCCACTAGGGGGAGCGGATCATGGCAAACTATTTGCTGCATTTGTGATTTATTGGAGAGGCAAAAAGATCGCAGCAAGAAAGACCCCAGCAGCTGAATATCTGACTTGCCACAGACAGATTCAGGGAGCATTCATAAAGACTCTTGATAGATCTGCTAAGTTTGTCAACTAAGACGTTGGAACTGCTGGGAATATGCACTGCAAGAAGAAAGAACCTGGAAGACAATCGCCTATTCCCACACGTTCATGGCCTCTCTGCACAGGGGATAAGATTATGTTCCCCCCTGCTTGCTGATGTACCAGACCATCACCATGTTGTCTAACTGAACTGCAATGGTCCTGAGAGGGAGACCGTCTTGGAAGGCTTCAATGCTAAAAGGACTTCTCTCATCTCCAGGACATTTATGTGCAATTTGGTCTTTAATGGGGACCATGTGCCTTGGACAGCCCTCCCCCGATAATCCCCAACAGAGAGGTGTCTGTGGTCACCATGTCTTGGGGGTGGGGAAGACAGAAGGGTCTGCCTAGGAGGAGTCACTGAATTTGGAGACACCAAGCAAGGTGAAGTCTGCAGGCTTCAGAAATCCTGATGGTCACTGACATGGGATAAATGTGGGCTGACCAATGCACAACGGTCCATTGTAGAATTCGCATATGATACCTGGTGAGAGGGACTAACTGAATCACCACTGCCACTGAACCTAGGGCTTGCAAGATTAAGTGGACTGACGGTCATTCCAGATCCAGCAGGAGATGGACCTGATCCCGTTATCTCGACTATGTGGGGGAAGTGCTGCAGTCTCTGACACCGTGTCCAGAAGGACCCCGGGAAATTGCAGGCTCTGACATGGGACACAATGAGATTTTGGCAGGCTGACTGTAATGCCTAGGCCACATTACAGAGTAATCCATGGCCAGAATGAGCTGATGCCTTGTGGGTGCAGTGAGGTGCCAATCATCCAGGTACGGAAAGACCTGGAAACCTTGCAGCTGCAGATGGGCTGCTACCACTGCCATACATTTGGTGAACACCCGGGAGGCTGAGGTGAGACCAAAGGAACTGATGGTGATTGGCCCCCAGCCATTACCACAGGTATCTCCTGCAACATCTGTCTATTTTGATGTGATAGTATGTGTTCTTGAGATCCAATCGTCCTTGAGTAGAAGAGGCAGAATGGACTGAACAGTGACCATCCAGAACTTCGGCTTCTTGACTGACAAATTTAACATACTGAGGTCCAGAACAGGATGCAAGTTCCCGGCCTTTCTGGCACTAAAAAGAAGTGAGTAAGTTCCGGAACCTTGTTGCCCTGTTGGGACCTCCTGGATGGCTCTTTTTTGAAGGAGGTCTCGAACCTCTATAATGGCCAGCTCCCTTTGATGGGGTGGAACATCTGGGAGAGATTTCGGAGTTGGAGGGGGCTGAAAAAAGTGTATGAAGTAACCCCTGGACACTATGTTTAACACCCACTGATCTAAGGTAATACTTTGTCCAAGCTAGTGGGTGAAGGGATAGATGACCCCTGACAGCCTCCAGGGCAGTACAGCTGGTCAGCTCTTCAGGAGCAATGAGGGGGCTTTTTGCAGGAGTCCTGGTTCTGCGCACCACCTCTGCGCCGGCATCTGCTGTCAAACCCCCTTCCCCAGCCAGATAAAAAGGATTCCCACTGATCTAAGGTAATACTTGTCCAAGCTAGTGGGTGAAGGGATAGATGACCCCTGACTGCCTCCAATACCAAGTCCCTTTGCAGCTGAGTAAAGTGTGCCATGTAGTTGGTTGCTCTCAGTCAGAATATAGCTGAGGCAAACATTAGCTTCCCACAATGGTCAATCGCCTAAGACTCCCTGTTTGGGGATGGACCATGGAGCTCTGTTTGGTGAGTTCCTTTTTTGTAGCTGCGGCCACCACAATGGCATCAATGAGGACACCTTAACTCCAAAACGCCTGGTCTTTGGGGGAACGTAAGAACTTAGCTCTTTTGAGAGCTGGTTCTACTGCGTCTGGCTCCTTCCATGCCCTGCTGGAAATGACCTGGATGATCTCATTGGCAGGGGGAGACACCCAGGTAGAAAATGGGCCCGTCCCGAATGCCTTCAGGAACATGGAGTAGACCACCACCAACCATCTTGCTCGTTCAGGATCTCAAGGATTTCCCCAAAGGCCACCTCCTCAGATGGAAACCTGGGGAACCCATTTCCTTCCTCAAAATCCATGTCTTCAGTGAGACTCTTGAGGAGAGTCCAACTGCCATCTCTTGCATGACCTCTTTTGAGGAGTTTCCTCTACTGTGGGCTTTGGGGAGGACTTAGAAGAGGAAAGGACCCCAATGGGGCAATGCCCATCTGAAGGCTCTCACGGGAGGGCTGACTCTGGTAGGACGATGAGGTCTCGCCTCCCAACATCAAAAGAGGTTGGTGAGGATTCAAAGCAGAGATAGAGGCAGCTGCCCATCCAGAGACAGTCCTCTCTACCGCCTGAAAACCCAACAGGCTGGACAAAGCCCCCCTACCAGCCACAGCCAACTGGGATGGGCAGGGTGGCCCAATGCAGCACCGACATCTCCATACGATATTGAACCTGAACTGTCCAAGGCGGAGGCCCCCAGAGGTAGGGAACTGTGCAAAAACTCCGGTCCCGACCACACTCCCCGGTGACGCCCACTGACATCGCAGGACCAAGGCACCATCAGCTCTGACAGCAAAGCAGCTGAACCAGAAAGGGACCCAGATGGTGTGGGAAGGGATGAAATGCCTGACACTGGTAGCCTCTCTCTAGGGATTCCCTGATCCTGATGGGCTGAACCCAGATGGGTCGGTCGTGAAGCGAGGAGTTCTGTGGCTGGCAAAGATCCCCTGGGTAAATGGGCATGGGATGGCAACAAACCCAGTCTGATTTGGGCCTTGAGAAAGCTCATCATCCTATCCATATCTGAGGGGAGCAGACTCCTGGTAGAACAGGAAGATAATGAGGAATGGCCCAACCTAGCTGAAGGTCTATGGTCTCAGAAGGGAGACCTGCTGGGAATCCCCAGATCGGACCTCCTAGGTCTGAAGGGGAACCTTCAACAACAATCAGATCTGACAAAACTGTTGGATCAGAGGGCCCGCTTGGATCCGAAGATGTAAAAAGTACAGTTGTCAGAGCCGATAGATAGGCAGGATCTGAGTGTAGTCTAGGTCGGCTTGGATTGAAGGACCTCCAAGGCTCAGAGGTCTCGGATCTGACAGAATAAGCCGGGGCTCTCAGAGCAGAAGAGCCTGGGATCCAAAACTAGGGAGGCTGGTCATGGATCCAAGGAGCTCTGATCAGAGAGCTTTGGCTTTCTGATGGGAGAATCCTGCGAGGAGGAAGACTTCCACTTGGGATATGAGGAAAGCTTGGAAGGAGACCCTGTAACCAAGGGACCCCCTGTGGCCAGCCATTTCAGCAGAAGTTTGTTCCTACATTCTAGGAGAACCTTGGGGTTGAATCTGGTGCAAATGTCGCACTCAACCTACAGATGGGGCTCTACTAGGCAGTAAACACACTCCTCGTGTGTATTGGAATGGGGCATTTTCTGACCGCACAAGTAGCACCTTTTAAATACAGTGGGTATTTCAGACATCTCATTCTCGCACATACACACCCACCTGCACATAGATAAACAAGGGAGCTGGGGGGGCAGAGAAGAAAAAGTGGATAGAAGGCTACCCAAGACTAGGGAAGAGAAAAGAACAGGAACCCGGGTAAGGACTTTAAAAAGAACTAAGGTAAGCCAAAGCATTACCAGCAGGGGGGGAGACAACTAACCAAAAGGAAGGTAGGAGATGAAAAGGAGGAACTACTTATCTGAATAAGGTTCTACTTGAGCTGCAGGAAGCACATCTTTTATCTAATCACAGCAAACGAGATCTGAGGGTTGTGGGTAGCTAGGTATCTTGGGAAGGGGAGAAGCTAGAGCTCAGGAGCTGTCTTCTTAGCTGCTGGCTCGGATCCAATATCAGATCCTACACCCATCCGTGATCAATAATGACATGGTAACATTAGATCTAAAGCTACAGCTGCTGGGTCAGGTTTGGCACGAGTGTATAAAAAAAATAAAAAGACTGAGGAACTTTATACATTCTGCCTTTTTAGGGGCAACAGGCTGACCATTAGGAAAACTGCAGACAGTGACATCCTCCAGAGCTGACAGAACCGCGAGAATGGGTGCAGGTTCTTGAAATTCCATCTGTAACAGCTCATAGTATTTTTTTTAAAGGACTGAGAAACCCCGGTGTTCTCCCATTGAAAATACTGGCACATTTTTGGAATAGTCACAGAAAATAAAAAACAATCAGAGAAAATCAGAAACTTTGCTCCCCTCAGAGAATGAAACATTTTCCTAAGTCAGCTACACTATACACTGGGAAAAAAACACACCACCACTGGTGTATAAGCACAGAGATACATGGACTTCATTAATAAAAATAAACAATTAGTCAGAGTACCCGGTAGGGTTGATAACATCTTTGACCTGGTCCTTGTTAAGCTGCTGTGATGGCTTAGTGGTTAACTACTGTGAAAGCATCTTATTTATCTTCCTCACTTGTTAGAATTGGCCATAAAACAGCCTCCTTCAAAATAAAATTGAAAACAGAGATCCCTTCCACCTAGTGTATCTTTACAAACTACTTACTTCTAAGTGATACATTGGCAAGCTTCAAATCCTCACCAAACCCTGTTAATTTCATTGAATATGCAGAAACATACACCACCAGACTACACCAGTATATAAACAGCTGTGTAGATGCAGCTGCACCACACAGGAACAAGTGCATGGCAAACCCCAGAAACTAGCTCACATGTTGGAAACATAATATCAATGAGCATTTTAATAAAAGGAAAATAATTTTTACCTAGAGTAAGAAAAGTAATTCCAAGAATGTTATTAGTGTGCTAGTCACTTGAAAAACAAACAAACGTGGCTTTGGTGGATTTTATTAAGCTCCTGTGAGACTAAAATCGCTAGCCCAGTCAAAAACAATAACAACTCAGTTTTTAGTTATGGTCAACCTCAAAAGCACAATGCGGCAATGAGCTGAGCGGATTGTGAATTATGATACCTACACAGAGACTGAAGATGCAACAAACCTACATGATGATAAAACCTACATGATGATACACTTATCTCTGACTTTACCCGTCTCTCCACTCAGTCTGTTGATGAAGATATACCTGAAACTGGCTCATCTACACCTATCACATAATCAAAAGCAAAAAATACTGCATTGATAGGTCCTGACAATATCCCTGGATTCATCTTAAATAGCATGATGCACAACTTAGCCACACTCCTATTCAGTCCCAGCGTCCATAAAGGTTTTGGACCAAAAGAATGGAGAACAGCTGCAGTCATTCTCCTGTATAAGGGAGGACTTTACACAAACCTAGGCAATTACAGTCCCATAAGTCTGACCAGACTCGTATGCAAAGCCATGGAAAAAATTATCATGGCACTAAATCAATCAGGACATAGGGAACTTGCAAACACTGGACACATCTCAGTTTGGATTTGTGAAGGGCAGGCCATGCTTATTTAACCTGGTGGATTGAAAAGGTCACTACAGCAATGGATGAAGGGAAAACAGTACACACCAAATACTCGTACCTTGACATGGTCACAGTTTTTGACACAATTCTTCACTTGGGTATAGTAGAAAAGCCAAGTAAACTGGGAGTAAACCCTGTCACCTGTAAAACTGGATCACAGACATTCAGGAAATCAAAAGAGTGGAACTCACCTCCACAGAGACGCTTCAGCACAAACTATTTCTATAGTGGTACTTATTCTTTAGGTTCTAGGTCTTGATCCAACATTTTCAAGTCACAGTAAACGCAGTAACTATTGCATTTGTAATATTTTGTAAACAGCTTACAATATCTCAGCAACCACTCAAGTTACACACATACTGTCAGCAGCATTTTATTCACCTAGCTGAGAACTTTCATATGAGGCTAAGGAGCTCTGTATTTGTTACTTGGTTATTGATATATTTATAAAAATGTGAAAATATCTTTATAAATTATCATAAAACAACAGTTAATATCTATTTACCTACACCAGACAGAGATTAAATATTAATACAGTTGAGTCTGCCATTGTGCGAGCTTTAAGATGATTTTTTTAAAACCTTGCACATAGTATGATTTTGGACTTACTGATGCAAATATAAACAATGAATATTTGACGTCTAGAGGTGTCAGTAGGAGTTAACTGCAGATGCACTTGGAGGCATCTCTCAGATGTAATGAGTTAAAGCCAATACCAAACTGCTCAGGCAGACTAAGTTTACAGATGTCTGCAAGATAGGAGCTGTCAATGAATTCCCAAATGACTTAGCCATCCTGCAGGAAGGTATGTCAGAAATAAATAACTGATGCCAACACCATAATCAAGCTAAATGCTAAAAAAAAAAAACACACATTAATGCATTCCAAGGAACTACCACATTGACAATACGCACCTAAGAGTTAACCAAAGTTGTTTGGGATTTAGGAACTTATGTAGGTAGTGATCTAATTTTGACCAGCATGTGTATTGCTGAAAGAAAGTCCTTCTATAGTGTACAACTTATAAACAAAGGGATCATGTCTAGATCTGGGGATGTCATTGTCCTCCTTTACCCGGCCCTCATTAGTCCAATCATTGAATGTAATGCCCCCTTTGGCACGTGGGACTGTGTCTAGAACTGGGAATATCACTGTCCTCCTTTACTCAGCCCTCATTAGTCCAGTCATTGAATGCAATGCCCCCTTTGGCACGTGGGACTGTGTCTAGATCTGGGAATATCATTGTCCTCCTTTATTCAGCCCTCATTAGTCCAGTCATCAAATGTAATGCCCCCTTTGGCACGTGGGACTGTCTAGATCGGGGAATATCATTGTCCTCCTTTACTCAGCCCTCATTAGTTCAGTCACTGAATGTCATGTCCCCTTTTGGCATGTATCAGTGCACACACAGAAAACAACTGGAATGCCCACAGACATACCTTACTAAAAGATACAAAGCTTAAATAACATGTCCCACGTCAAAGCTCTGTCACTATGCTCAATAACCTACAGACTGTTGTCTGACATACAAGGCATCCTCTGACCCAATACTAATGGATTTACTGTCCACCAGCAAAACAAATGACATCAGAAATATTCAGTCTACTGATATAAACCTCTTCTGAAACAACAGTAGAACTGTTTGGTGGCACAGGTACATCTCACAGAGGATGCTGCTGCTCTGGAACAGACTCTGCATCCATATAAAACAAAGTTCATCCCTGTTCATATTCAAGTGCAACTTAGATCTACAGAATGGAATCAGAAAATGTACCCCAAGACTGTCCCTGTGCTACTAATGGACAGAGGCAACTTCTAAATGTTTCATTCTACTGCATGGGTCTTGTGAAATTACCTATGGTATGATTTTAGTTATTCAGATTAAAGGTAACATATAATTATAGTACATGGAATGGGTAAGGCCAATCTCCCACCAAATGGATAGGTTAATTCAAGCACAGAAAGGGAAATTGGCTAGACTTAAAATGGCCAGCAAAGGCAGGTATCTTAGTACTTGCCTTTGAACCTATAAATAAGTGAGAAACCCCTGCACCTGTCCATTCGCCTTCATGTCCAGATTCAGAATCTTTAATATCTACAGTAAAAAAAAAAATCTTTTGTTTTACCAGAAACTACCTTGAAAGAAGGATCAATATCCTGAATTAAACCATGTGCCATACCCAGTAAACTACCGTCCAAGGAAATTTGAGGAAGAATAGATGCATGTTTAATTTTCTGTTTCTTTTTGGCAGGAAAAATGGGGCCAAAAGAGTTGTTAGTAGCAAAAGCAGCTTTCCCAGGGATGTGCAAAACATTCTAATCAAACAAGGAAGTCTTCTTTACTCCCTCTCCCAGGACCAACAACAGTGGCTCCCCTTTGCCACTGAAGGGACCTCAACAGCCAGAAAGGATGTAGCTAAACCTTGCTTCAATAGTGGCTGTAGGCACTACACCAGAGGGATACGAGGTAAAAGATGAGTGGTCTGATGTAAAACAAATGGCCACAGCAGAATCCTCCACATAGCCTCAGCAGCCAAGGCAAATTGCTAGCGGGCTGTGCTGGCAAAGGCTATTTGCTTAACTTTTAGAGGACAACCAACCATGGGACTGATAAAATGATGCCTTGTTCCCAGGGAAAAGAAGAAGCAACAGCCAGTAAAAATGTAAAATTTTTAAGTGTCACTTTCAGACAAAACAAATGGAACAGGCAATTTACATTTTATCAGCCCCAAAAAATTAAAATAAACAGAACTTATCCACAGCAAAAATGGCTTTCAATTACTTTAAACTTTCAAACTGACAGGAAAAAAGTGCGCTCCCATTTAAAAGTAAAGTTTTGTGACAGTTAAAACACAAACTTCTAGCTTAAAATAACTTTCCTATTCTGGATGCAGGCCTTTAAGGAGAATAACAATCATACAGAATAATATATCCATAAAGTAGCAGAAAGCATTCTAATAACTAAGCCAACACGGGATTAGGGAAAGGAGATTCTACCACTAGGGATGACTGCAATTAGGGATACAGAAAATAGGCTAGGCAAGAGGGGGCTGGAATTTATTGGGGAAAACTTGCAAAGGAACCAAGGTACTAAAAGCAAGTAACTCTGCACAGGGAAAGATGACAGACTGAGAAGAGGCCAAGAATTTATTTGGACTGCAGGTTAGAGATTGTGTTCCCCATCAGGGATTGATATCAGAGTACAGGTAAAGAGAAAGAAATGAGGGGGGAGTCCTAAACGAAAGACCAGCACTGGCAGAGTTTTTACTAGAAGCTATAACAGAAGTTGCCATTAATAAAGGAATAATTAGTAGAGCATATAGAATATTGCATGATAACTATAAGAATCAGAGGAGGCCAGAAAGGATTGGGAAGAGACTGAATAACACTTCACAAAGAAAAAATGGGAGGATATATGTATGTCTCCCAAATATGCAACAAAATCTATAAGATTTAGGATTTTTGCTTGGAAATGTTTGCATAGATATTTCTATACCCCAAGTATACTCCTGAAAAATTTTCCTCAGGTAGACAGCAAATGTTGGAGAGGTGTCAGGGAAGAAAGAGGTAACTGGGAACATATTTTCTGAGTGTGCAGTGAATTGGCAGACGTTAAGGATTCCCTGTGGGATGCACTGTTGGAGATGCTAGGTGGGTAGACTGGTCTGACGAGGGAGATTATTTTTCTGAGGTACGGTAAAGAATCAGAAAGTACAGTTGTGTACACTTACCATAAATGTAGGTGTTAGAGTGTATTCACTGTTGCATTAATCACATTTGGGTTATCTGCCTGCAGGAAGCCCTCAGCCGGCCTGAATACCAGAGTCTTGGATTCCTGCATCGGATGCCGTCTCTTCTTCCATGGCGTCAGGGGTATAAAACATGCAGCCAACGCCATTACACCAGTTTTTCTTGCCCCAGATGTCAGGTGCCCCCACAATGGGCAGCAATTATATGTTAAGGTGCCCCTCCAACAAAAAGCAAATACACCAGAAAGCTTAAATACACCAAACAAGAAGGAAAGGTAGAGCCAAGAGAAGTCAGGGGGCTGGAGGGAGGGTAACCAGGACTGCAACAGTGAATACACTCGAACATCTACATTTATGGTAACTGTACAGAACTGTACTATGTTCTTCGCGTTTCACTGTTGCAGTCATCACATTTGGGTTGATTCCCAAAGCTAAGGAAGGGAGGAGGAAGTTAGAGAGCATTAGGGCCAGCTATTAAGCCCTGCAAGACTGCAGTGGCAAAACCAGCTCTGGATTTAGCAAAAATAGGCATGTGGTAATGCTTGGGGAAGGTATGTACAGAGCTCCAGGTAGCAGCTTCTAGGATGTCCCTGGTAGGGACACTTCTGAGAAAGGCTGTAGAGGTAGATGCTGCCCTGCTGGAATATGATCTTATCCCCTGTGGGGTAGGTTATCCATTAGTGCTTATAGCAGAAATTAATGCAATGGGCTATCCACTTAGAAATGGTTTGCTTTGAAATGGCCTTCCCCTCTGCCCTTGCAGCAAAGCCAACTAGCAGCTGTTCACATTTTCTGAGAGGCTTAGCCCTGTCTAAATAAAATCTAAGTTGTCTGTGCACGTCCAGAGTGCAGTATTAGTTCTCCTTTGTTTTGTGGATTCGGGAAAAAGGTAGGCAAATAAATGGACTGATAAAGGGCCACACTAGACACCACCTTGGGCATGAAGGAAGGATTGATCCTGAGGGAAACCCCGTCTGCATGGAAGAAAATGAAGGGTTCCACTGCCATGAGGATCTGTAATTCAAACACTCTTCTTGCTGAAGTGATGGCTAGAAGGAAGGCTGCTTTCCAAGAAAGGAATTTTAACTCTGCAGTTGCAGCTGGCTCAAAAGGAGGGAGAGTGAGCTTTTCCAACACACACTTAAGGTCTCAGGCTGGAGTAGGGGCTCTCTTGGGGGGTCTTTAATTTTTGGACCCTCTGAGGAAATACTTTAGCAGGGGGTGAGAGAAGAGGGGTGGGTTCAGTATTATAATGTGCTGAAATGACAGAGGCATGAATTTTAATTGACGAGAAGGATAGGCCCTTATGGAGCATTTCTGTTAAGTACTGAAGAATATGAGGTAAGCTGGGCACCGTTGTGCCCATCCCCTGAGTCTGGCTCCAGGAACAGTATCTTTTACACTTTTCAGCATAGGATTTTCTAGTACTAGGCCTCCTTGCCTCCAGAATGACATCTAGCACCTGCTTACTGAGGGATGCTATTGGAGAGCTCAAGGAATTAGCCAGGCTGCAAGGTTCAGGGTTTGAAGCTGAGGGTGCAGAATCTGGCCCGCCTGCTGGGACAGCGGGGAAGGGGTCTGAGGCAGGTGCCATGGTTCCAGCAGTGTCATACTGTGTAAGAGGGGGTACCAGTGCTTGCGTGGCCAGTCTGGTGCAATCAGTATTGTCCTTGGTTTGTCCTGTTTGATCTTTAGCAGAACCTTCGAGAGGACAGGCAGAGGGGGAAAGGCATAAATTGAGAGGCTTTCCCAGGTAAAGGACAAGGCATCCACTTTCCAAGCTTGACTGTGGGAAGTCCTTTTGCAGAATTTGCCCAATTGGTAGTTCTGAGGGGAGGCAAACAGGTCTATCTCTGGAGTCCCCCATTTGTTCCTCAAGAGGTTGAATATTTCTGGTTCCAGTTTCCATTCATGTGGGTCCATGACATTTCTGCTTAGGTCGTCTGCCAGCGAATTTAGCTTTCCTGGCAGGAATTGAGCTTGTATGTGCACTTGGTAGCTCAAGTTTGTGTTCTACAGAGCCATGGCTAGTCTGCAGAGAGGGTACAAGTGGGTTCCCCCCTGCTTGTTTATGTACTACATAACTGTGGTGTTGTCTGTCTTTACCAATAATTGTCCTGGAAGAATGTGGTCCTTGAAGGCTGTCAGGGAATTCTGTACAGCTAACATTTCTTTTCGGTTGATATGCAGGTGCATCTGTCTCGGGTTCCATTTGCCCTGAATGCACTGCCCTGCCAAGTGAGCCCCCCCATGCATAATCTGATGTGTCTGTTAGGGTTTGGGCGGCAGGGGATAGAGTGAAATGGAGCCCCTAGTTGTGGTAGCAGGCCTCTGCCCACCAAAAGAACTCTGTCTTTAAACAGGGAATGATAGGAATCATCGATTCCAGGTCCTGAGAATGTTCACACCATAGGCTTTTTAGATACCACTGTAGTTTCCTCATATGCAGTCTTGCATATGGAATTAATAGAATGCAAGAGGCCATGAACCCCAGGGCTTGCAGAATTTTCCTTGCAGATAGCTGGGTCTATGTGGCCAGTAGTTTGAAGTAGGTTGTCAAATAAACTTGTTTCTCTGGAGTGAGGAAAGCCATCTGGGAAGTTGTATTCAAGCTTGCTCCCAGGAATACAATTTGTTGGCAGGGTACTTGGTGAGATTTCTTTTCATTTATGGTGTACCCCAGTGAGTTTAGAAGTTTCTTTACAAATGCCAGATGTTTTAATAACAATTCCTGGCTTTCTGCCTGAATCAGTCAATCTTCCAAGTATGGGTATATTTGAATATTTCTCTGCCTGCAAAATGCAATGGCTGGAGCTAGACACTTTGTGAATACCCTGGACACAGTAGATAAGCCAAAGGGAAGTGCAGAGAACTGAAAGTGCATGGAGCCTGCCCTGAAGCGTAGGTATTTCCTGGAAGATTCCCTTATTGGAATGTGCAGGTAAGCTTCCTTTAAGTCGAAGGTTGCCAACCAGGCACCTTTGCCTATCATAGGAAGCAGCTGTTGAAGTGTTAGCATCTTGAATTTTGGGATTACCAAAAGTGTTTAGAATAGAGGGGTCCAGGATAGGACACCAGGAGCTGTCTTTTCTGGGTACCAGGAAAAGTCTTGAATAAAAACCTTGTCCCCTTTCTTCTGCTGGGACAGGATGAATAGCCCTGGTACTTAGAAGAGAGAGAATCTGCTGTTGAGACTCTGCCCACTGATTTGGGGGTAGGTCTGGCCAACCATTTGGGGTTGGTAGGGTGTGGAAATGGAATCTGTATCCTTGGGAAACTATATTCAAAACCCATTTGTACTGGGTAATGAGTTCCCAGTTTTTTGCATGCAGGGCAAGCTTTCCTCCTAAGGGAGCAGGCAGCTGAGCAGGGCTTGGAGGGGTTAAGGTGAAGTCACTGTGCCATTTTCCCCATGGGGGGTGTCTTACTACTCCCTGCTTTGGAAGTGGGAGCCCGCCACTGCTTAGGCCTGTGCGTAGCCTGAGACTGTAACCTAGGTGGTCTGCTGTTCCTGGGTTTGGACTGAGAAGGCCTGGAAGAGGCTGGAAAAGACCAATTCTTTTAAGGCTAATGCCTACTAAATCTGGGAGGCTGTACTTGCAGGAAATCTTTAACAGCTTGCATAGATTTAGCTTTTTCCTCCATCTTTTTGAGGACTACTACTGCTTTGTTGCCAAACAGGCAGTCTTGGTTTAAGGGAGCATCCAGTAATCTAGCTTTAACATGATCTGGCAAGTTTTGCTCCTTAAGGCAAGCATGTCTTCTAAGTACAGACCCAGTGACAGCAGCCCTGCAAGATGCTTCTAAAGAGTCAAAACCACATTGCAAAGTATGTTTACCAACTTATTCAGCAGAATGCATTAAATCCTGTAATTCTGTGTGTTCAGCACAGTCAGGAATCAACATAATTTTCTGTTTAAGTAGTCCCATAATATGCTGCTGGTACTTTAACATATGAAAATGGCCAAAGCAGCAGAAGTATATACCTTCTTACCCCATCTGTCCAAGGCTCTAGAATCTCTATCAGAAGGGGTAGGGTTTTTGGCAGCAGTAGCCTTAATGCCCTTTGGTCCTTGGGAAATGGTCTCTGGATCCACAGTAGGATTCTTGAAGAGGAACTTGTGAGAGTCAGGTACCCTGTAATACCGGTCAGGTTTTCTGGGAGCTGGAGGCAAAGTGTCTGGGGAAAGGCTAGATTCCAAGAAAACATTGTCCACAATGTCCAGAACAGGCGGGATAGCTTAAGGCCTGTGTTGAGGGAGGAGTAAGAATTCCCTAAGCCTCTTTTTGGAGCCAGAGTAATCCTGGATTTCCCAGCGGAAATGCTCCCTAAGAATTTGCAAGGAGGAGACAGAACGGAATCCTCTGCATCAGAATCCTCATAGGTAGATAGGGGCAAAATCCTGGTAATCAGAAGAAACAGAAATGTCAGATTCCTGATCAGAAGAATCAGAAGGAAAATCAGTTCTAGGTCTCTTAGAGGGGGAAGGCTGGCTTCCCCTCATTAAGGTAATAAGGTCTTCAGCCATTCTAAGCATTTGTTTTTTTATGCATATGAGCCTGAGCATGCGGTTTGAATGTCGGTTTTCTAGGCGTGGGTCAAGTTTTAGGCCTGGATGAAGAAGATGGCGTCTGTTTAAAATGCAAGTCTGTAGGCCTGAATACACCCTCAGAAGCCGGTGCTTGCATAGCAGCTCCAGACCCATCCAAGGTAGAGACATCCGCAGGTTCCATAGTCGAAGCATCCCGCGGGACTCCGAATGGGTCTCAGTAGAGGCCTGCGAATCTGAAGTAGCGGGTATCAAGGGTTGAAAAAGCGCCTCACTGAGTACCGGCGACTAGCTTAATGGAAGCGTTGTCGGCAGTTTTGGACCTATGCGGTCTGTCTGTCTTTATCCTTACGTTTTTTTCAGAATATCGGTAGTCAGATGGCTTACCAAAGTAATTTCTGGATAGTTATAATGAGTACCAAAATAATTTGCTGCAAATATAGACCGACGGATAGTTCAGGTGTTGAACAAGACACAAAACTGACAGCTAGGGATGTCGTGGTCTGGGCCTAAGCAAGAAATGCAGTACGAATGAAAATCTTTGAGGTATTTGCTTTCCACAGGTAATACAATTGTTAACTTTTACTGACATTGGTTAAGAGCAAGAAAAAGGATCCCCAACGGGGTATCTCGCCTTTTTTTTTTCCTCAAGACTTCGGTTCTGAAACTCGAAAATGAAAATTTCAGGAGTCGGCCGACCGGCACTTGCAAACTGCTTCTGCTTCCGGCACCACGTGGCAAGAAAGACTGATGTAATGGCATTGGCTGCATGTTTTATACCCCTGACGTCATGGAAGAAGAGACAGCATCCGACGCAGGAATCCAAGACTCTGGTATTCAGACTGGCTGAGGGCTACCTGCAGGCAGATAACCCAAATGTGATGACTACAACAGTGAAACATGAAGAACATCTGCCTAGGCATGGCAAGGCCTTGCTGTGTCTAGTAATGGTGGCTGCCAAAAAAAGCAGTTACTAGAAAAAGGAAATCAAAATCTAAACCAACTATTCTAGAAGTAGTGAATATAGTAAGAGAGATAAAACAAGTGAAACTGAGATCTTTAAGAAAAGGGTAGGAGCAAACTACACAGGAAAAAAATGAGAACTGTGGGAACAATACATACAAGGAAGGAATGAGGTTTAAAAGGCAGCAGGACTTAAATCAGCTATGTAATGTTTGACTGAAAAAGACTGAGTAGATTATATGTAATGTATAATGTTTGCAAATGGGAGTGTGTCAGCAGTTTGTGATGTAAAATGCTTGCAACTATGTGTCTGTGTACTTTGTTTTCATTTACATAAATGTATGACTGCCTATGTAGTAAGTGATGGCTTAATAAAGATGCAACTTGTTTAAAAAAAAAAGGTAGGAATTGATTAATTTATGTAATGTTGCTTAGGTTATATGACATACAGTATTAGAGAATGGGCAAACTGTACATCAATACACTGACTGGGGAACGTGCATTCTCCAGCACGGTACTAATGTACAAGTTATGCCTGCTGACAAACGAGACCACCATTTCAAGGCAGCATATTAAGCTGCCGTGGAGCTCAGACTGCAAAAAAAACTAATGGCCACCAATGTTTTACACTTGCTAAGCAGCGGTTCTGCTGTTTAGCGAGTGTAAAATGTAAACCAAAAAAAATGAGAGAGACTGTGTGTGTGTGTGTGTGTGTGTGTGTGTGTGTGTGTGTGTGTGTGTGAGAGAGAGAGAGGGAGAGCGCGACAGAAAGAAAGTGATCTTGTGAGAGTGAGTGTATGAAAGCACAGGAGACTGTGTGTGACAGAGATACACAGAAAGTGAGACTGGTCTTGTGTGAGTGAATGCTTGTATGAAAACACAGGAGCCTGTGTATTTGAGAGATTGAGAGTGACAACAACCTTGTGTGAGTGAGTGCATGAAAGCAGAGGAGACTGTGTGTACATGTATGTGTGTGAAAGCGAATAGGCTCTATGTAAAATTGTTGTGTTTTAGTTGGTTATTTTTTAAGCACTATACTATTTTTTTTTATATATGTTTGATGTAAAATGCTTCCTCCCAACCCATTAACTTACACTACAGGAAGTTTGAAACATTACGCGGAAGAACTAGTTTACATTAAAAATATATAAAAAAAATAATATAGTACTTAAAAAAAAAAAAAAAATAATTACACATTAACACACATTGTCAGGCATTATTGCTTGCATATATTTGAAGTATAATATTAATTATATTAATTGTAGTGTGACTAGTTTTATATGAATGGAAATTTGCCTATGTCACAAGTGATAATTCAATAAAGGTGTTTGAAATATAGAAAAAAATAACTTTCCTAAACAGGAAAGTACAACAAACAATTTTTAATAGTTCATAGGTTCATACTAGGCTATCTGCCCTAGGGCATTTGTAAGCCTAGCCAGAGTGTGTTTGGCTTTCGCCACCCATTAAAATGAATTTTACTATGCCCTTTTTCGAGGTTTAGTTTACTGTGCCTCTGTCTAACAGTGACACAGAAGTGATAACCGGGGTAAACCTACGATCATCCATCCACTCATCAAGATTCCTCTTGAAGAGAGTCAGTGAGGGACTCTGCCTAACCTGGACTGGGATTTTATTCCAGAGTGAAGGGAGCCTCTGGGTTATGAATCTGTCCCTCCAGCATGTCCTATTTATTTCTGTGCTGAGGTTCAAGTCCCTCGAGCACGTAGCTAGATGGGATTTGGATTTTCTGAGGTGCAGCATGTCCATTAATTCCGGGTTGGACATGGCTTTATATGTCAGGCACAGATCGCCTCTAAGCAGGCGGTATGCAACTGAGTAGAGCTGGAGTTTCTTTAACCGGGCAGCATATGGCATCTGTTTGAGCCCTTTGATCCTCTTGGTGAGGTACTTTTGGGGTCTTTCTAGTTGCTGCAGGTGTCTGGTAAGGTACATCCCAAAAGGGGCATTGTACTCAATTATGGGCCTGATGAGGGATGAGTAAAGAGGCACAATGACCTTCCCTGATCTAGATGTGAATCCCTTCATGATTAGCTGGGCTATATAGAATGTTTTTCTAACGACTTTGACCACGTGGTTGTCAAATGAGAGATTGCTATCAACTTGGGTCCCCAGGTCCCTAATTACTTCTTCCGTACTTAATGGATTACCACCTATGTGGTAATTTGTGGGCACTTTGTTTTTGCCAAAGGGGATGACTATACACTTTTTGGCGTTTAGCTTGAGGCCATGGCTCTGGCACCAGTTTTCTGTTTCTAGGAGACCCTTTTGGAGGATGCTTGTGTCAGCTGGAGAGTTGATTATGGCGCCCAGTTTGCAGTCATCTGCAAACTTGGTCAGCCACAGTCCTTCCATGTTGGCCTGTACCTCCTAGAAATATATACCGAACAAGAGAGGTCCCAAGTCTGAGCCTTGTGGGACGCCACTTGTAACTGGTTTGGAGTCTGACATGGCTCCAGCAATTCTAACCATGTGGGTTCTGTCCTTGAGCCAGTTTGCAACCCATCTAGTGACATAGGGGTTTATATTTAGACTGGATAGCTTATCTATGATGCCCGAGTGGGGTATTGTATCGAAGGCTTTTGCGAGGTCCAGGTAGGCTGTGTGGACCACCTTCCCCTCGTCAATGGCCTTGGTGACTGTTTCAAAGAAATCAACCAGGTTTAAGAGGCAGGATCTGCCCTTAAAGCTGAACTGGGTAGGATCCAGTGTCTGTAGGTCCCCAATATCTTTATGAGTTCCATGATGATCCTTTCCATAGCTTTGCAGACCAAGCTAGTCAGGCTTATGGGGCGATAGTTTCCAGGATCCGTTGAGGCACCACCTTTGTGGAGAGGGACCACTGTTGCTGTACACCACTCTTTGGGTACATATCCTGTAGTAAGGCTGAAATTGAACAGTAGATTTATGTTTTTAGATTTATGTTTGGGTTCAGCTCATCTTGGAGTTCATGTAGGACGCAGCCCGGGACACCGTCTGGTCCCATTGATGCTGTGTTTTTTGCTTTGGCGAGGGTGGCCTGAGCATCTGAGATGTCAGGGGGGCAGCACTCTGCTGGAATAGATATTTGCTCTTTTAGTGGGGGGGGGGGGGTGAGTTTGCGCTGAACCTGTTGGCCAGGATGTTGGCAATGTCTGTGGGTTCAGTGTATTTTTTTGCCATTTTGGACTAATTCTGAGCATATCTGGGAATTCCCACCCAGGTTCCTAACATAACTAAAGAAAGCTTTGTGATTATCTTTAGTGTCCTGTGCAATTTTTCTCTCAAAGCTGGCCTTGGATGATTTTATGAGTGCCCGTAGTTTTTTGCTAATACTGATCAGAGATGCCTTCCCTTTTTGGGATTTTGCTCCATCATGTAGTAACTTCCTTCTTCTATTGTATAGTTTGTTTATGGCTGGGGTCCACCAGACAGGACGCCTGCCTTTGGGGGATTGGGTCTTAGTTTTATTTGGGATTGCATGATCCATGCATTCCTGAAGGTGTTCATAGAATGCGTTTAATAAAGGATTCTGCAGTCTGGGCCGTATTTTCCACAGGCCCGGGGGCTTTGACGGATTCAACCTCGGTTTTTAGTGTGAAGTTTGCTTTAGAGAAGTTTTCACTGTGGTTTTCTGGGCAGGGGGTGGGGTCGGGATGTGGATATCCAGTGAGATTAATTTATGGTCTGAATTTACCAGTGGGGGATACACTTCTGGTCTGGAGCACAGAATCCCCATGTTGGTGATGATCAGGTCCAGTATGTTTTCGCCTCTTGTGGGAGTGGTCACAAGTTGTTCCATAGCATATGAGTTTATAAATTCTAGGAACCTTTGGGCTAGGGTGTTGGAGCTAGAGTAATGCTCCCAGTCTATGTTTGGGTAGTTGATGTCGCCCAATATAATGGTGTTTGGAGAGACCTTCACATTTTCCAGTGTTCTCAGGCAGGCCGAGTGGGGTTCCTGGGTTTGGGAGGGTGGTCTGTAGCAGGCTATAAACTGGAAGGCAGTTTTACCCACTGTTAGTTGCACATGGATAGTCTCCGATGCTTCGTGCTGTGCCACCAACCTGGAGGTGTGGATATCTTTGACGAATATTGATACGCCCCCTCCTTTTGTGGTTCGGTCCGAGTTTTGGGGGCGAAAAGCATGGTATGAGGTATAACCTGGTAGTGCTGGGGTGCTCTCAGGAGCCTTGAACCAGGTTTCTGTTACTGCACAGATATCGATGTTCTCCATGCTAAGGAGAGTTTCGAATGCGTGCATCTTGAGGTAAACCTGGCGTTGAGTAGCATTACTCAGTTTCTTATCCCTTGTGATACCTATGGAGGTGGGTTTGTCTTTTGAGCCTTGCCTAAAAAAGGCACTATGGGGGTGGCAAGAGCCTTTGCCAATATCCAAAAGCCCAGGGGTGACAGGTGCAAGCCATCCCTAGTGAAGCAGCGTGGCTTGTCGAGCATGTCATCCCAGGCTGACAGGCATTGGATCCCGTTTGAATGACACCAATGCTTAAGCCAGTTGTTGAAATTGATCATCTTGTCTTCATATTGTGGAATCATTCTTGATGAGGGTAAGATGCTACTCAAGGTCAGGGTCATACCGGCTTGGGCTACATGCTCAGAGAGCTCCTGTATGTCTCTTTTCATGTAGTCCAGGGAGGTACGTCTCAGGCATTCACACCAGCACGGACAATGACTGAGTCATATTTGTACTTGCCTTGGAGTGACCCGAGTGCGTGTGTTATGTGGCGGATCCTAGCGCCAGACAGGCAGCTCACCGTGACCTTTTCCTTGTTCAGCCTGGTGAGCGGGACGTCAGTGGGCCTGACGATAGAATCACCTATTACAAGTGTATCAGGTCTGTTGTTTAAACTTAAGGGCTGTGACTGTTCGGCACACTGGCTTTGTGAACTATGTGTTGCACGTGTTTTGTTTTGGGGTAGCGGTTGCTTGGGTGTCTGCTTTGGAGGTCTCTGCTGCTTAGGCAGATTTTTATTTAGAGCCTCTGAGTATGTTTTTGTGTGTTTATGTGTTTGGTTTGCTGTCGTAGTAGGTCTATGTGAGACTGGAATTGTAGTGAGTGTGGATGTCTTCTCCTCCTGACTGGTTACGCCAGTACTGAGTTGAGAGAGCTTAGCCTCCAGTTTGGCTATATGGTTGCATCTCTCACATATGGTGGAACTTGTTGGGAGGAGGAGAGGGTTGTCTGTGTACATGAGGCAGTTGTAACATTGCCTCAAGATTTCCAGATTCACCAGCTGGACTGGAGAGGAGACTGCCAACTGACCTTTGGACATGCTAGAATAGTACAGGGAACTCCTTTAAAATTGAAAAAAGGGCCAATGAGGAGTAAGGTACTCAAGGGGAGTTTGTGAGGGTGTAGTGCTTTTAATTTTTTTGGGGAAGGTTTTCCCCCAAAGGAATATGCCCGGCAAATGATAAACACAAGCCGACTGTTGATCCAGAAAGCTCACAAGGGCTTGGCACCCAATCCTGTCTTTTTAGTCAGCTCAGCCTGACTGATGGTTTGGGCATGTAGAAGCTGTCCTGAAGGTTTGGAGCTGGTTGGCTGTTACATCCTTAACTGGATATAACCAATATTGCCAAGGCTACTGCAGCAGTAATCAATATGGTGATCATCATAAGCTGTTTTACCACTAAAGTTAATTAACTGTGACTTTGTTCTATGCATATTAAAACAACAATGTTCAGATGTGTGATTAATTTATTTCAATTACGGTATTTGAGTGAAAACCACAACCATAATAGATTTTAGAGTTTCTGGCTAATTCAGTTAACGTATAGTTTTACAAATTACTAGATATAGGACTTTCCAGATATTATACCTTTGGCATGCGAATGAAAACAGTGTTATGTTTTTCCTGTTAGCATGCATAGGGATAGTATGACATCTGTAGCAATGAATACAATTTGAGATTTTCTTTTTTGTCCCCCCAGGAGAAGACAAAAAAAAAATCAAATGTGTATTATCACAGTCTAACAACATTAGGAAACATCATTTCTGGCTGCCATAAATGGCTTGAAATCAGAAATCAGTTAAGCTGTACATACGCTGCTACTCCAAGCTTATACAAGGCATAAGGAATCATACTGTTAGCTCACAATCCATGACCATGCCCCTTCTTTGTTGCTACTGCTTCACTGCGAGGATGCTAAATACTCTTTAAATATATATATATATATATATATATATATATATATATATATATATATATATATACATATATATATATATATATATATATATATATATATAGAGAGAGAGAGAGAGAGAGGGAGAGCACCTAAGGCTAAGGCATTCAGGAACATGTCAGATGCTTGTGTGCACTTTTAGCAGAGATGCACTCCTCTTGAATACCACCACAGGAAAGTAGCAACCTAAGCTCTTAACATAACCAAACTGTAAATGAAGCCAGCCCTACACCCAAAGCTATACATAAACATCCTCCATCAAGCATGGTACCAGTGAGCACTGGCTTTTAAAACCCTCGCCCAGCCCTATCCTTTCTATGCACTGTGACCCTGTTCTCCCCCACCTACTTGGTACATAACTCAGCTTGTCTGACCACAGCTTGCAACTTTCTTCCCACATTTTAGTGGTGAACGGTGATCAAAGAAGCCCTTCTACTCCTCATCTAAACCAGAAAAGAAGAGTCTGCACTCTCTAGCAACAGCCATCCGTCAGTAACTCATCTATTGAAAAAGGAAGGACCCAGGCAAATGATACAAGATCCATAACCACTTCCTTACAAAACCAGCAGTTAAGCGGTTTTGTCTAATTAAAGACTTCTTCAGAACTGCCACATAACTACAAACCAACACTTAAATACATCCATTTGTTAGTCATGTGATGACACTGACCAATGAAATTAAAATTTTAATATTAAATAAATGTTTGAATATTTAAATACAAAAAAACTACTACTACTATACACCTAACATAATCAACTACAATGTTAAAAACATCACATTTACCATAATAACCGATGCATATGAATGTAGCCACATGAACTAAATTTAACCTTCTAAATTCTTGAGCCTCAATAGCGGAGTGATAGAATAAGCTTCATTGAGCCCAGGAAAATTCATTGCATTCAGTCTTAAAATCCAAATTAGTTCCCCCTTATAAAAGTGGTAATCTACAATAAAACCTCTAAGATCTTGCCTAATATTTTCCAAAACTACAAATCTAAATTTGTGGTTCAGGGCATGTAAAAGATGTCTATAAAATGCAATGGAAGTTTGAGCTTTCATAATGTCATTCGCATGTTCATACATTCTATCTCTCAACTTACAAGAGGTTTTCGCTATATAGAATGCATTACATGAACCACACAAAGCAGCATAAACTACCCAACTTGAATCACAATTAAAATGATGTTTCACCTTAAACCTCCTGTTTTTAATAATAAAGGAATCACATTCTAACACTTGCCGACATTGGTTACAGTGACCACATTTGAACAAGCCCCTAGGTCGATTCTTGTGTGATCTACATTTTCGTGTTTCTAATATTTGTTTAAAACACTTGTTTTTACGGAACATGACTTTGGGCAAATTACCTAAAGTGTTCACCAAAGCAGTCGATGCTGAAATCAAAAGCCGATTGTTTTTCATAATATCCACAATGTTGTAAGCACTGGTACCATAAGAAATGATACATGCTTTATCATAACCTGCTGCCTCGGCCTGCTTGTCGGAGACTTCTAAACCAGCACCATTCAGATATTCTCTATTTGGATGCGGTAAAAGAGGTTTACATAGTCCCCTATTCCTTTTATTACAAACTTCACTTTTTATTCTCTCCAGAAGTTCTACAGGGTAACCCCTACTAATAAACATAGGTTCATAGGTTAGTACTAGGCTAGCTGCCCTTTCAGGCAATTTTAAGCCTAGCCAGTTACCCCATCTGAGAATCAAACCCTGTACCTTGTGCCTGTAAGGTAAACACCTTAACCATTAGGCCAATCATGTTTGGTAATATATCTACTTCATCATTAAACACTAGGTTATCAGAATCCATCCGTGTAAGTCTTACCACTTGGCCTTTGACTACCGCCTTCTTTTGGAAGGATGGGTGCCAGCTATCATAGTGAAGATAGGAGTTCCAAAATGTACTCTCTTGAACATTTGATAAAAAAAAAAAAAAAAAAAAATGCCCACTGATATAGTCTTTGACCAATTTAATGTCCAAGTCACCTTGACTACAGAATATGTAAATCTTCAAAAGCTGTATTGCCATTAATAAATTTGATGAATTTAACCAATCTCTCCACTGAATCCTCCCACACCAGATAAATGTCATCCAAAAACCTACTACAGAATTTCCAACACGTTAAACGGGCTAGGAAAAATACAGTTTTTCTCACAATAAGCCATAACGAGATTCACAAAGCTCGGAGCACATGCTGCTCCCATAGCAACTTCAGTTAGCTGTTTAAATAACTGACCTTCAAAATTGATTAAATTATTAGACAAAATCAGTTCCATCAATGTTGTTGCAACATTTACATTCTGAAGAAGTCTTTAATTAGATGAAAGTGCTTGACTGCTGGTTTTACAATAAAGTGGTTGTGGATCTTATATCGTTTGCCTGTGTCCTTCCTTTTTCAGTTGGTGTTTGTTTGCCTTTGGTTACTAGTAACTCATCTATGCCAGACATGTAGGAAACACCATCCCTACCAGAACTGGTACTTTACTCAGCTCTGCAGTTTACTCCATCAGTGTTAAATGAATACAAAGATATGCTGTCCAAGTAAGGAAACTATCTAGGATTGCTCAGGGTGAACTATTTGATAAAACATGCCATACTCCATGTCCTGGAGCAAGCTGTGCTACCCTTCACCAAGCGTGCTGCATGGTACAGCATGCCTCTGCCTCATCAGCTTTTACTCAAGATTCTCACTTACAGTTCACCCACTGCAAAGTAAGAAATGGCTGCCTTCAGTCATCTTAAATATGATTTCCTCAAGGGTTATAACTCTCAGAACAGTGTTACAAAAACATTTTAAAAATGCATGCAAGGAAAATAAACTGGTAAACAAAAATACTACTGAAGTCTTCCATTAAGATGAATACCTGCAATCATGTCATCAACAGTGCCCATCCTCGAAAGCACTTGCTCAATAAGGCCAACTTCTGTACTTGTTTGTAGGTTACGTACACTCTTTCGAAGAATGGCAGTAAACATGCTCCAGATCTCAGCTTGACAAGTGACATCACAGTGTTCCAGAAGTTCCACCATGCATGTTAAACTCTCAGCATCCTGGATTATAAAGTTAGTCTCTAAATCAAACTCTCCACCAACAAGCTAAAACAAAATGTAAAAAAAAAAAAATGTTAAACAGTGCTGAGCAGGAAAAAATAAACGGAAGAGATTCTCAACTAAATCCAAGTAATGAGAAAGAAATTTCTTGAGAAAGAGCACTGCAATAAAAAATCAACTTATTACTAAAAAATGTTAAATGTTCAAATATCAGCTACTTGAACCGGGGAGTATGCATGTAATTCGCTTTCAATTTTGCTTACAGCCTTTATCCCTTATATTCTTCAAAACTCTGACATATGCAGTTGCAATAACGTTCTTTAGCAAAATAATTATTTCAATTTTATTCTCTGTATCACATAAATCATAATGCTTATAACATAATATGAAAACTAATATTACTGCAATATTTTTCGGTACTGTCAAGGAGCAGCTAGTTTCAGCAGTAAAATAACAACCACTATAATCACAAACAAAAATACACAACATTAATTCCAAATGGTATCTTAACTTGCTACGTTAATTTCAAAACATAAAAACAGGCTAAAAAGTGAGCAGGCCAAAAACAAAACAAATTAATGCTTTAATAACACAGCATGTTTACTGCTGAAACAATAATATGACAATGAAAATCAAATGACACTGGACTTCCAAACCAGATTCTTTAGACAGTCATATGTTGCAGTCTCGCACAAAGATCATTCAAAGGTAGTCTGGTTACAAGGTACAATGCATTGTGTATCTCATTTTTCAGTGCTCAAGAGAGACAAACAGAGGAAGTATACCAACATGGGCTTGCTGTTACGGAAGAAGCCATGAATACTAATAGGATCGCTGGAAGTTACTAGGCTATTGGCCCTGAGACCCTTACAAGCCTAGCCAAGACTTTAGCCCATGTTCCAACAAGACAGCACCCTATGCCACTGTCCAGCAGGGACACACTTGAAATCCCAGGGGTGTATTTTCTGTTCCCCATCCAGTTATACAGGTTGCGCTTAAAAAGGGTTAATGAGGTACTCTGCTTGACGTGGAGAGGGAGTCTATTAAGGGGGAGAGACTGGGACACAAATCTTTCCTGTCAACAAGTCCTACTGATGTTACAGACCAGGCTGAGGTTGCGCATGCAGGTTATTCAAGTGGAGCTTAACTTGCGGATATGCAGCAGTCCCATTAAGGGGGGGGTCTGAGATTGCTTTGTATGCCAGACAGAGGTCACCTCTGAGGAGTGTGTAGGAGATTGAGTAAAAGACAGGGCCTTTAGCCAATCTATGTAGGGTAGATGTTTGAGGCCCTGGATTCTCCTGGTGAGGAACCTCTATGGTCTCTCCAGCTGCTACATCTGCTTTGTGAGGTACATGCTGAAAGGGGTACTGTACTCAATAATGGGTCTTATAAAGGAAGAATGTAGGGATGTTATGACCACCTTGTCCCTGGATAAGATACCCTTACTAATAAGGTGGGCCATGTAGAAAGCTTCTCGTACAACAGAGGCAATATGGTGGTCAAAAGTCAGTTTGCTATCAACCTGGGTGCCCAAGTCCCTCACAACTGATTGATAATAAGGTCCTAAGCATGCAATGTGATAATTTGTGGGGCTGTCACTCTCCCCAAAGGGGATGATGATGCATTTTTTGACATTCAGTTTGAGGCCATATTTCTGGCACCAGTCATTTGTTTGGGTGAGACCCTCTTGCAGGATGTTTACAACACTAGGGGAATTGATGACGGTACTAAACAACAAAACAAAAAAAAAAAAAAAAAAAAACACAAAGAAAGAAAAGAACACCAACCACAGAAGCATAAAATCCAGCCTTTCACAGAGTTAACATCACAGTAGCACAAGCACAAGCTACACTTAAACACATATCACATCATCAATTGACTAAAACAATTAAACACAAACTAATAATTAACACTTAATGCAGAAAAGCCTTCCACTCAAGTTCTTTGTTTAAACCATAAGACACCAAAGTGCCAAACTTTAAAATAAAAACAAACGTATAAGGACGGTGCAGTGGTGCAGCGGCAGCGTTGCCACCTCACAGCAAGAGGTCCTCCAGTTCGATTCTCAGCTGGGGTGCCTTCTGTGTGGAGTCTGCATGTCCTCCATGCGTTCGTGTGGGTTTCCTCCGGGTGCTCCGGTTTCCTCCCATGTTACAAAGGCATGCATCTGGAGCATTGCTCCCCGGGCCTCTGCTGAAAATTGCCTCGTTCCAAGTCGGACTTTCCTGGTTAACAAATGTAAAATAAATTTAAAAAATTTAAAAAAGCAGTCTGTAAGTGAATTATCATCCTTGATCAAAACATTCTAAAATACATGCTTTTAAACTGGTACAATGTCCCAAGTGAATTGATGACAGCACCCACCTTCCAGTTTTCTGCAGACTTGGTCAGCCATATCCCACTCGTTTTGGCCTGCACCTCAGAAAAGTATAGCCCAAACAGCAGAGGGCCCAAGACCGATCCCTGGGGTACAATGCTCGCTACAGGTCCACTGCTTGAGGTGGCTTCCCCTACTTTGACTAGATGGGTTCTATCAGTGAGCTAGTTTGCTACCCATCTGCTAACATATGGATTGAAGCCTCATTGAGAGAGTTTATTTATTATATCTGAGTGGGGGGGATAGTATCAAAGGATTTAGCCAGATCAAGATAGGCAATGTGTGCCATCTTCCCCTCATCCATGGCCTTGGTGATAGTCTCAAAGCCATCGACCAAATTTAACAGGCACAACTTCCTCTTGACAAAACCACACTGTGTGGGGTTGACTGTCTGGAGGTTGCCAATGTCCTTGTTAGTGAGGTCAATTATAATCTGCTCCACGGCCTTGCAGATCAGGCTAGTTAGGCTGATGGGTCTATAATTTCCTGGATCAGTGTATGCTCCACCTTTGTGCAAAGGAATGACAGTGGCTGTCCTCCACTCAGCAGGGATGAAGCCAGTACTCGGGCTTTGGTTGAATAAAACAGGAAACCACAAGTTATCAAGTCTTCTACTGACCAGGGCTGAAAAAGCAACTCCAAAAAAACTCATGTAGATAAACGTTATAAAACAGGAAAGAAACTACTACTGTGTATAATGACTGGAATAATATGAACCATCTCTGTATGAAACAGCTATGACTGCTATAAAGAAGTTGCTATAACTCTGTGATCACAGGCTGAACCCTGAAAAAGGTCTATTTAAATCGGCTTTCTACCAGTTAAACATACACACACACAGACACATATCTACACACACACACACACATATGTGTGTGTGTGTGTATACATATATACATATATATATATATATATATATATATATATATATATATATTTATATTTATATGGGAAAGAAAGAGGTAACAGGGAATATATTTTCTGGGAGTGGAGTGAGTTGGTGAACTTTAAGTATTCCCTGTGGGATGCACTGTGAGAGATGCTGAGTGGGCAGATTGGTGTGATAAGGCAGATGTTTTTTTCTGATCTACAATACAGAATCGTAACTGCTTAGAGAGGGTAAAGCTTTGCTGTGTCTAATCATGGTTGGTGCAAAAAAAAAAATACTAGAAAATGGAAATCAAAATCTAAACCAACTATACTAGAAGTAGTGATTATAATAACAGATAGAACACTGGAACGGAGATCTTTAGAAAAGGGTAGAAGCAAACTAGAGAGGAAAAATGGGAATTGTGGGAACGATACATACAAGGGAGGAATGGGGTTTAAAGAAGGCAGGACGGAAATGAGCTATGTAATGTCTGACTGAAAATGATTGGGTAGATTCTAAGTGATGTATAATGTTTGCAACTGGTAGTGTCAGTAAGGCTTGTCTCAGTGTGATTTGTTTTTATTTATATAAATGTACGATTGCCTATGTCATAAGTGATGGTTTAATAAAGAGGTTTCTTGTTTAAAAAAGGGCAGGAATTGAATGATTTATTAATGTTACTTAGGTTACATGATGTACAGCAATGCATGTGAACTATAATGTTTGTAAATGTGAACTTGTTAATACAGTAGGACTACTTTTATATCAATGTAAATTTGCCTATGTCACAAGTGATGATACAATAAAGGTGTTTAAAGAGTTATGCACTTACCATAATGACAGATCAGTGTTGTCATTTTCATCCTGTTCAACCTTTGGGTTGTCTAATCTGATCTCAGCACCTTTTATGAAGCAATGGTTCCAGGGCTCCGACTCCTCCCCTACCCATAATTACCTCCACTTCACCTTAGTACCTCAGATCGAGTGCGTCAGACATCAGCTAACTTTCTATACATAACTATAAGAATATATACTCTGCCACCAAAAGCTGTCAATGAGAATACTGGAACGGGGGAGGAGGGAGGGGTGTCGAAATGGACAAAAATAAGACAACACGGATCTATCATTTCGGTAAGTACAAAACTTTCGTATCTGATTTGACCTTTGGGACAGATTCCCAAACTTTCAAACACAAGGGTGGTAACAAAGAAGGACACTCCCGAGGATGGTGGAACCAAAAGAAGAAATCAATCTCGACTGAACATCCAATTTGTATTGAGACACAGAAGTGCTAACCGTAGACCAAGCTGCTGTTCCACCAATATCATCAAGATGCTATTCATAAAAGCTGTAGAGGTAGCTACTGCCCTTGTGGAATGAACTTGGATTTTTTAATATGTGAAGACAGACCTTTTAGCTAAGCAAAGGAAATATATGGGCAATCATCTTTAAAGGGCAACTCTGGAGATGCTACAAAGAGTTGGTCTGACTTTCTGAAGTTTTATGAAGATAGAACCCAAGTTGGCAATGAACATCTAGCATGTGTAGTACATACTCTTCGTTTGTTTTATTATCTTGGGAGGAACACTGCTATGTCAACAGATTGAATCAGATTTGCTTCTGATGTCAGCTAAGGGAGAAAGGACTTGTTAATTCTTAGAGATGCTTTGTCTTTATGGAAAACTAAATGGGGAGGTTTAGTTTCTGTGTTTGCCCATACCTTACTTGGACAGAAGGAAGTTTCTATGTTCACCTGTGAGAGAAGGGAGTTTTGAGCCGCCTATCTGTCCCTGGAGGAGTGGTTTCAGCCGAGAAATTAGTAGTTTATTGGCCATTTTAGGCTAATTTCTCTCTCTTTCATTTCCCCTGCCATAAAAACCTGCATTTGCACGGTTTTGCGCACCGGGTAGATAGGGTATAACTATTCCTGGCTCCACAAAGTCTACTCTTGAATTTTTCCCTTGGAACTAGACAAACTTTCAACTTAAGCACTCAAACTATTCACTTCTCAGCCCAGCACTTGCTCAAAACTCATAGCAAGCACCAATAAACCTTATCACAAGAACCTCCCTATACTGTACAGAACGACAAGGCTCTCTATTAGACTTTACCAGCCAATCAGTAAAACAATTCACTGTACCTATCCAGGCATGTCCAAAGGGCAGTTTCAGGTGTACTCTCTGGTCCAACTGGTGAATCTGGGCATTTTGAGGCAATGTTACAACTGCCTCATGTACACAGACAACCCTCTCCTCCTACCACCAAACACTTTTACATACGAGAGATGCAATTATACAGCCAAACTGGAGGCTAATCTCTCTCAACCCAAGACTGGACCAGACACAGTCAAGAGAAGGGAATTACTTGCATCACACCACCAGTCGAACACAGACCTATGAAACCAGCACCTTCAAAACACACACATAAATACATGAAAACATACTTGGAGGCTCTAAATAAAAATCTGCAAAAGCAACAGAGACCTCCAAAGCAGACATCCAAGCAACCTCCACCCCCCAACACAAACCATGAAACACATACTTCACAAAACCAGTGTGCCACGCAATCACAGTCCTTAAGGCAAAATAACATACCCAACACACTAGAAATAGGTGACTCTATAGTCAGGCACACTGACGTCCCACTCACTAGGCTGAACAAGGAGAAGGTTACTGTTAGCTGCCTGTCAGGTGCCAGGATCCGCCACATAATACAAGCACTCAAGTCACTCCAGAGCAAGTACAAATACGACTCTGTCATTGTCCATGTTGGTGTGAATTACCTGAGCCATACCTCCCCTGGACTACATGAAAAGAGAAATGGAAGAGCTCTATGATCACCTAGACCAGGCCAGTATGACCCTGAGTAGCATCCTGCCCTCACCAAGAATGATAGCACGGTATAAAGAAAAAATTATCAGTTTCAACAATTGGCTAAGCTTCTGGTGTCATTCAAAGGGGATCCAGTCAGTCTGGGATGACATGCTCGACAAGCCATGCTGTTTCGTTAGAGATGGCTTGCACCTGTCACCCTTAGGCTTTCGAATACTGGCCAAGGTTCTTGTCACCCTCATAGTGCCTTTTTTAGGCAAGGCTCAAAAGACAAACCCACTGCCGTAACAAAAAACTGAGGGTAATGCTACTCAATGCCAGAAGTCTAAACCTCAAAATGCACACACTCGTACCATACATTTCAGCCACAAAATCTGGACCGAAATACAAAAGGCGGGGGCGTATCCATATTTATCAAGGATACCCACACCTCCAGGTGTAGCACAGCACGATGCTGCAGAGATCATCCACGTGCAACTAACAATGGGCAAAACTGCAATTCAAATTGTAGCTTGCTACAGATCACCCACCATGTCCCAGGACCCCCCATTCCGCACTTCTGGAAACACTGGAAACAAAGGTCCTACCAAACACCCTGATACTGGGTGGTTTCTACTACCCAAACATTAATTGGGAAAACTACTCAAGTACTAACTCCCTTGCCTAACATTTCCTAGAATGTATAAACTCAAATGCCCTGGATCAACTGGCCAACACCCCCACCAGAGGTGACAACATATTGGACCTGGTCATCACCAACATGGGCGACCCCTGTTCCATGCTGGAGGTCAACCCCTCACTGGTTAGATCTGACCATAAACTAATCAATCTGGATATCCACATTCCACCCCCAGCACCGGTCAAAGAAACCACCGTGAAAAACTTTTCAAAAGCAAACTTCACATAACTTAAGACTGAGGTGGGAAGTTTCAAAGCCCCCATGCTAAAGGATAACAGTGCCCAAACTGCAAAATCCTTTACTAATGCACTCTACAGGTACCTACAAGAATGCATGGATCATGCTATCCCAAGCAAAACCAAGACTCACTCCTGCAAGAAAAGGAAACTAGTCTGGTTGACCCCTGCCATAAACAAGCTATACAATAGGAGGAAACTAGTACAGAAAAGAGTAAAATCCCAAGAAGGGAAAACATCCCTGATCAGTATCAGCAAGAAACTACGATCCCTCATAAAATCAGCCAAGGCTAGCTTCAAAGGAAAAAATTGCCAAGGACTCCAAAGATAATCACAAGGCATTCTTTAACTATGTCAAGAACCTAGGAAGCAATTCTCAGATCTGCTTGGAGTTAGTGCAGAATGGCAAAAAATACACTGAACTGACCAATATCGTCAACATCCTGGCAGACAGGTTCAGTGCAAACTTCACCCCCCTCTCACCCCCAAAAGGGCCCAAAACCATACCAGGAGACTGTAGAGCCCCTGAAATCACAGACACTCAGGTTAAAACAGCCCTCTCCAAAGTCAAAAACACAGCATCAATGGGACTGGACGGTGTTCCAGGCTGCGTCCTACACGAGCTCAAAGATGAACTAACCCCTCACCTAAACACACTTTTCAAACTCTGCCTCTCTACAAGCTACGTGCCCATTGAGTGGCGCACAGCAATGGTTATTCCTCTCCACAAAGGTGGAGCCACGACAGACCCTGGGAACAATCACCTTATAAGCCTGACTAGCTTGGTCTGCAAGGCTATGAAGTGCATCATCATGGATCTCATTAACAGAGACAGTGGGAACCTCCAAAGATTGGACCTTACCCAGTTTGGCTTTGTTAAGGGCAGATTATACCTCCTAAACCTGGTGGACTTCTTTGAGACAGTTACCAAGGCTATAGACGAGGGAAGGTGGTCCACACAGCCTACCTAGACCTCACAAAGGCCTTCGACACCATTCCCCATTCTGGTATCATAGACAAGCTCACCTGCCTGAACATAAACCCCCAAGTCATGAGATGGGTTGCCAATTGGCTCATGGACAGAACCCACATGGTAAGAGTTGCGGGAGCTAGTTCGGACTCTAAACCGGTTAAAAGTGGCATTCCCCAGGGCTCAGTCCTAGGACCCCTCCTGTTCGGCATATACTTCTCAGAGGTACAGGTAAGCACAGGAGGACTATGGCTGACCAAGTTCGCAGACGACTGCAAACTAGGGGCTATAACTGACTCTCCGGTGGACACTGACACTAGGTATCTTTCAGTGAGACCCTTTTGAAAGATGTCTAAGCCATGGCCTCAAGCTAATTGCCAAAAAGTGCATGGTCATCCCCTTTGGAAAAATCAAAGTACCCACAAACTACTACATAGGTGATAGCCCCCTAAATATGGAAGACGTAATAAGGGATCTGGGGATCCATGTAGATAGTAATCTCTCCTTTGATAATCACATTGCCAGAGTGGTTAGAAAATCCTTCTATGTGGCCCACCTAAAAACGGTTTGCATCCAGATCAAAAGAGGTCATTGTGCCCCTCTACGTATCACTTATCAGACCCATCATAGAGTACAATGCCCCATTTGTGATGTACCTTACAAAACACCTGCAACAGCTGGAGAGACCAGAGAAGTACCTCACCAAGAGGATCACTGGCCTCAAACAGGTGCCCAATGCAGCTCGACTGCAGAAACTCCCAACTGTACTCAGTTGCATACCGCCTACTCTGCCTGACATACAAGGCCATGTCCAACCCAGAATTGATGGACATGCTCCACCTAAAAAAAAAATATACCCTCGAGCCACATGCTCTAGGGATTTAAACTTCACCACAACAATAAATAGGATGTGCTGGAGGGATAGATTCCTGTCCCAGAGACTTCCCATGCTGTGGAACAAGATTCCAATCTACATTAGGCAGAGCTCCTCGCTTACACTCTTCAAGAGAAACCTTGACGAGTGGATGGTAAACAGAAAGTTTACCCCAGGGATCACTTCAATGGCTCTGCTGGACAGAGGCACAGGGAACTAATCTAAAGGGGCGGCAAAAGCCAACACATTCTGGCTAGGCATATAAATGCCTTTGGGCAGATAGCCTAGTACTTACCTATGAACCTATATGAAAGGGCTTGTAGCTCAGAAATTCATCTCACTTAAGAGACTGCAACTAAGTAAACTGTCTATTAAGAATTACATCTATAAGTCTGCACAAACTGCTGGTTCAAAAGGGGATGAGTTCAGGTTTGTAGCAAAAATGTGATATCCCGGGGAAGCAGCATTCCTAACTGGGGGTCTCCACAAGAAGGTTCCTTTCAGGAAGGCTTTGGAACTTTCAGAGGTGCTATGGAGTTATCACTTTGTCCAATGTGAAAGCCACTGTACGTTGATCATAGAAAAACTAAATCCATTGTGAAATGTTCTGGCAAAAATTCTAAAACAAAAGGAAGAGGTTCTTTGAAATGGTCCAAACCTTTTGACAAGACCCAAATGGAAAACCTTTTCCATCATACCTTTCAATCTCTTAGAGCAAGAAAGCCAAAAAGGGGGTGGGGGGCGGGGCAGACAAAGGCTTAAAATAGGGGCAGACTTTAAATATTACCTTATAAACTTAGAAAGTTAATAGAATAACAGGATCTATGTTAACATGCATTTTCTGAAGGATATAAAGTCTGAAACTGAAATGTATGTCATTATTTAGTAACTTCAATCCTCAGTCATTCGCCAGGAAACCACAAATTTTACAAGGAGCAAACAGACAATATGAGGCAAAAATCTGGACAGTTGAAATCAGGACAAAATAACTACTGCACTTGTTGTTCAGGTAGGATACAAAGAGGTCGCAGCAAAGTTGGCCCACGTGGCTGAAGATTTGAGTTGCCACTGCTTGGCTGAGGGACTAATCTTGAAGCATAAGAATCAACCTGCTTAGTTTTGCCCACTAGAACACTGGACATCCTCGGAACTCAAACTGCTATCAGAAAATGATGTGAAGACATCACCCTTTGCCATACTCTTATTGTCTCTTGGTAAAGTGAGTACAATCAGGTTCTTCTTGTTTGTTGAGATAACCAGACTACCACCATATCATGTAGGCTGGGCAGAAAACATCCTTGGTGAGGAAAAAGTCTGCAATGCTTGGAAGACTGCACTCATCTCTAAGACAGCGATGTGAAGTTTGGCCACTAGATGTGACCAAAAACATTTGACTGTCCTTCCCCTGAAATGCCCTCCAACACACACTAAAAGAGAGGCATCTATATGGTTAACATGCCTTGCAAAAAGGTTGGCCATTCTGTTATTGATGGAGCAGTAATCCACTGATGTGATTCTTACATATTTGCATGACAATCTGGAGTGGAAAAAAGTGAACACTTGGAGGCCAATGATATGAAAGCTTCCACCGAAGAACTGTCGCGAGGAATCTGGTTAGGGGTACAAGAGCTATTGTGGAGGCCATTAGACCTAATAGACCAAGTATTCAGCTTGCTTGAGAAGGTTGTCAGATGAGCTGAGTGGCAACTAGAGATAAGGAAAGCACCCTCTAATCAGATATTTTGGTTATTTATAGTGAAGTGTTTAGGTAACATCCAATGAATTCTACCTGTTGTGTTGGAATCGACTGGTTCAGTGTGATTCACAGTTATACCCAGATTCTGTTGCTAGTGCAGCAAAAGGTCATGTTGATGTAGATGTAGAACCCTGGACATACTAGTGAGGAACCAATCATCTAAAAACTTGGAAAAACTTGGACCCCCAGCAGACACAGATGTGCTGCTACTGCTGCCATCATCTTTGTAGACACATTGGGGGTTGTAGTGAGACTGAAGGGCAGTGTTCTGAATTGGCAGTGATTGGTTCCCAGACAGAAATGGAGAAATGATTGCAGCTCGGTCTTTTAGTGCTAACAGGCATCCGGGAGATGCATACAGCACATACAATTGACCTTCCTTAGAATAGGAACCATGGACTAAAGCGTGACTAGCATCTATATTATATTATCGTACAATGAAAATAGCGAACACTATTTCATCATACCAATAATATCTAAACAACAAAATACTGAACAAACGGAACAGCGAATTTCTTCCCAGGGAAGAAATTCACTGCTCTGTATATATATATATATAAAAAAAAAAAAAAACCCTTAAAACACAAATCCCTTACTTAATATACCAACTCCAAGATCACACCATAGTGGATGAAATGGCAAAGTACCAAAGATGGCCTACCAAATTTTTTCCCTAGGAAAATATTTGATGTTCCATGACTTCGCTATTTTGCCATTTCAACAGTATCAGATCAACATTTTTTGGCCCTCCTGCACCCCCATACCCCCTGCTAATTAAATATATCAACTCCAAGACTGCACTATAGTGAGGAAAATGGTAAATATACCTTTCTGTGCTGTATGGCGTTCTCCATTTAAATGGTTTGAAGTTTCAAAACTTCAATCTTATGGTCTAGACGATAAGAAAGTAGATATTTTGAAATTTCAAAATTTAGAAGTAGACCCATATACATATATACATACATATATGTACACAATATAAGGGGACAGACAGTAAAAGGGTCAATACTGTATCATGTAATACATAGAGGACAGAGCTGGATAGAAGGGGGAAGGTACTGTGCTATAGGAACAAAGTAAAGATAGAAGGGTAAAATGCTCAAGAGAAAAGTTCATAACTTTTCATTATATCTTAAGTATAACAGCTGCAAATCAGAATGGTAGAGTATGAAAGAAGGCTAAGGTAGGACAGATGAAGGAAAATGCTGGTAGAAGATGGGGAGTAAAGAAGGCATAAGTGACAAGATACGTTAGAGTGAAGGTAAGAGAAGTACATTCACTGTGTTGTCACAGAGTTGGTTAAAAGTGCAGTATATTAAATCTCAACTAACACAGTGCAAAGGAGGAAGAAGGTGAGCTGGCTTGTAGGAGAGAGGAAAATGAAGACCAGTGTGCTGCCAATGGGGTGGTTGTAAACAGAGTATATTAGCTCTCACCTAACTCAATCTGCAGGAAGGGACTGTAGCAGGAAGGTTACACAAATGTCAGAGATTAGGAGGAAGATCCACATCACTATGCTGCGACTGAGGTGGACAGAGGCAAAGAAGAGTGTTTTCTCATAATTAAGTGTTCATGAGAAGTACAACATAGGAGGAAAACAGAATTAGCTTCTACTTATGGAATGGAGAACTAGAAGAAGATGTGGCTGAAGCCATGCGTTGAGGGGCAGGTAATAAGAACAGTATAAAGAATGAGGAAAACAGAAAAAAAACTGATGGACAGCAGTTATGGGTTAAAGGGACAATTAAGCTGATAAAGATTCTGTTTGGGGGACCAAAAGCTGTATTTGAAAGGTATGAGCAGAAAAGTTTTAAAGATGAAGATGCAAGTATGGCGGACAGTTTAATTACATTACCCTTACTTTGGATGGACAGTTAAAGAGCAGTACGGCTATCAAAGAAAAAAAAAACATGTGTATTATGTGGACTGGAGATGCCTGTATGAAGAATGGGATAGAGAACTCAAGTTAGCAGGAAAACAGGGTGGGCATATTACACAATTACTGCATATACAAATGTTGTACAATTAATTAATGGAATTTGTGAAACAGGAGTAATAGCATGAAGAAATGTTAGTACGAGTTTGAAAGCAAATGGAAGAAGTGTTAACAGATAAGTATGACACTCAAGAACTGCACATTTGCTGGGAAGCTCAGGTGGATGGGAATGGCACGGGTGAAGTTTAGGAGACCATCCCCATGCAAAATGTAGATCAGTTGATGTATAGGAGTCTGAGCAGAACAATCCGGGGGGGGGGGGGGGGATAGTTTAAGAAAATTATCTTTTAACAACAACCCCTTTTCTGGGTATTCTTCATTGAAGTCCTTGGGCTGCAGAGCACAGAATCTGAAAATTATTCTTTGGCTTTTAAATGGATTTCACATTATATTCTTTTGCAATATTGCTGATGACCAGAATCAAACTAAATTTTAACAAAAGAATATTAGTATATGCTTAAGTACAAACAGCACTGTAGCTGGAGTTCGAGTCACACCACTTATCTCTTATATGCTTCTCTAACCTGATTTGAACATAGAATAAAGCATACACCACACGTGGTGTTGCAGTTGTAAATTCCACCGATATGAAACTCCTGTATATTCATCCTAAAACACTGCAGTGCTCACCATGAGTAAATGTCTGTGGTTCAATCCCTTAATCCTTACCTTAGGCCTTAAAAATGGCTATGAACTAAATGATTCCACAAACTGGTACCCCAGAAATGATACTCTAAATTCTATGGGGTATTATCTGTCTCAGCCTTTTGCCTTGCACGACTATACACTATCCATCCATCCATGATTTATCCAGCCCTTTTTAAATTGACAAAATGAATCTCCATCAACAAACATACATTGCAACAAAAGAAAATATTATTCTCACTACCTTGTCTCTTCATGACTTACAAATAATATCCCTTTCAATATTTTATGCACAGGGCATCCCATAAACATGATGTCCTTGCTCTTAAAACTATTTCAAAAAATCAAAAGGAGTTTGCTTCTTAAGCAGCCTTTGTAATATGTTAATTATCTGACTGGGAGACCCCATGCATGCAAAGGTCAAGAAATTCAACAGTTCAATGAATCCTTTATGAACATTTAAATAGATACCCATTGTTACATACTTCACTCCGATGCCTCAGACTCCCTAATTTCACCATAGCAAATAAAGGCATCATCTCTAAAACTGAATTTTTTTTTTGTTTGCCATATACATGGGCAAAAGGCAACCCTGCATCATCCTTTTTCTTCTTTTTATATAAAAATATAATTTGTAGTTAAGACAAAAATTCTATTTTATAACCCAAACCACACAAACTAAATGAGATAATTACTTATGGGACTGCATGTGACAATCTAACGCTTCAACCAGGTTTCGTTTTCAGATGTAAACATATAAACTAATGTCCCAAAATAATGTAATTGTTATATTACTGTGTTCCAAAAGTACAAAAAAAAAAAAAAAGCAGTAGAATCCTATACAAATGAATTCAGTGAAATAACATCTTGCAAAATGCAAATTATTTAATTTATCTTTTCCAAATATCCATTACAGACTGACATTACAGATATGCCAGGTATTACTGTAATATTTTTACTTAATTCCAGCAGACAAAAGTAGAGACTAACACAACTTCCAAATTCTCAAGCATCAGATGTCAAAAATAATAAATGTTCATCTTTATTACGATGGGCACTATATTATTTATGGGCTTTGACATATAAATAGTAACTACTCCCTAAACAGTTGCATCTTAAAGATGGTCACAGCACACTTCTAAATGTTGTTTATTATTTACCTGAATGAGAGTCATCACGTGGTTTGGATATTTTTGGCTTGACCCTCTCTCACTTGGTCCTCGTTTCTGGCATGCAAAGACATCAGTGCAGGCAAGCGGCACACGAACTTTAATGTTTCCCCTTGTTTTTGCAGCAGGGTTACCACCACTAAAAAGATTCAGTTTAGCCAATCATATTATATATGTTAATATCCATTTAAAAAGAGTGTAAAATATGTCCTCCACGGTGTCTAGTTTATTCAGCCTGTCACTGCAAATATTCTGCTGCAGACCATACACTTTAATCCACCTCTGTACTGCTGGCATTGACAATATCCTTACATAACAAAGGTATCCACCAGAACTGTTACACAAGTTCGCCACCCAAGGGCTCTAGCAGCTATGTGTAGAAAGGAAATAATTTCCTACTGGCAATGTCCAGTTTTAGGTAATCTAATCTAATACCATCTAGATCCTTTACCATTCAGATGGTGTAATTATCTTACATTTTTCCCCTTTCGGTCCTTTTACCTAAGGTCATTAACTTGCTTTAAAGCAAAGCTGACACTTAACCGCTGACACTTGACTGCTGCCGTAATCTTAGCAAAGTTCTCCTTAGTTTAATACAACTTGGATTTTTAACTAATAACCAACAGTAGAAAGTAAACTCTTACTAATTTTAGTCAAAATCTATATATGTGAACAAAATTAAAAAAAAAAAATAATAATTTTTAACGAACCTGACAGCTAAAACACAATAAAGCTAGATTTGAACACAGCACAATTCATGACAGCATATTACTTGTGTGGAAAGAAACAATATAAAGGAATGCATCACTTAGATTTGAAACAGTCATGTAGTCATCTGAACTGTGATGCATTCTGGGAGTTCAGTAATGCTGTTCTGATTAGCTGATAGGGTCAAACGCAGAATTAAAGACTGCTTTGAAATACCTCTGTTAGCATAATGTCTAATACACAATTCTTCCACAAATGAACAGGTGACTTAACATTTAAAAAAAAACTGTTTACAGAATAATTATAAAAGCCGAAAAAGCACACTATAAATCATGTTACACCAGGGAAGTGCATTAATTCAAAAAGGAAACAAAAAAAGGCCTCAAGAACTTTGCTTGGAAGATTTTTTAGTGTAAGCATTTAAGTTCTCAGTTACTACAATTTAACTGGATATGTATGTGAGGTGATAAGCCAACTAGTCCTTCATGTTGCATTACTTTTTACTTATTTATTTTTTGATTACACTAAGATATATTCATGGACAAAAACACAAAGAAAAATCTAGCAAAGCTAGACTTTCCACTGTGTGATACCTTAAATCTCTTGTATCAGAGGCACCATGGGATATATGCAAATTTTACCCTTTAAGGCTATCAGGTGTTTCAGCTAAATGGCAAGTCTGAATGCCAAAGACTTTTTCTTTTCCTTTTATTTTTAAGTCTATTTATGGACAATTTCAGGCCAATAAAGCCAAACCCTTCTTGGTGTGAACATGCACGTTTCTGCCTTCTTATGGCATCATCAACACAGCATAAGAGGAATTTATTTATTTACATTTGTTTACCGGGAAAGTTCGACTGGGCCAGAGGCCCATTTTCTGCGGAGGCCCGGGGAGAAAAGCTCCACAGAAATACAAGCAATATACAATAATTAGATAGTATACATACAATAAGAATCAGAATGCATATCTTCTAGCTAGCATATACATAGTAGTATTCGATACAGTTTTGTAGTAGATACAAGTTCAAAAAGAAAAACAAGCATTTCAGTGAAGATCACTGTGAGAAAAATAAAATTAGTACTGTGTACATATTAAGTAATAGTTATGAATTAATGAGATTTTCTTTACATATATTTCTGAGTAGTAACAAACACTCAGGAGAGGAAGAAAATAAAAAGGCATGGGCAGCGTGTTGACAGAGTTATAGATATCTTGTCAGTCAGGTTTGGCACAGGAGCAATGCCAGTTCTTGGATAGATGTTCAAATATTGTTTGAAACTGGTAGATTCAGGTGTATTTTGGAGGGTGTGGAGTAGAGAGTTTCATAATTTGGCTATCTGACTTGAGGATAGGGCTTCACCATGAGTGTTGCTAGCTTTGTTTACTGTGAGAAAGTTTCTGTCTGCAGATCTTAGACTTCGTAGGCATGAGTAGGGAACAAGAAGTTCTTCAAGGCTTGGGCCAGGATGGAAGATGATACTGTGTGTGAATTTAAGTTGGTAGAGATGAAGAAGGCTAGGTAACCCGAGCCAATTTAATTTATGTAGAGCAATACAATGGTGGGGGGTTTGGTGGGGAAGGTTAGCTGCGAAATGGGCTATTTTATTGTAGCAAGCTTCCAATTTGGTTAAGTCTGATTTTTTTAAGTTGGTAAAGAGGGAGAAAGCATATAGGAGTGTAGAGAGGAGGAAGTTTCTGGATATGACTAGTCTGGTATTGGCAGTGATGAACGACTTGCTTCTGTACAGTGAGCCAAGTTTGATATGAACTTTCTTAATTGTGGTGGCTATGTACTGGTCAAATCCGAGTTTGTCATCAACTGTTGTGTATGCTCAACTGGTTGGATGACTGTGTTGTTTGCAGAGAGAATAGTGAAAGGAGGGGTGGTTGGTGATTGTTTGCTTCTGGTAAATAGCATTAACTGTGTTGTTTTGGGGTTGAGGATTAGTTGTGATTTACTTAGATATGTTTCTATATCATTAAAGGCTCGTTGGGCTCCTACTGGGGGCTCTGGTAAGGTATCTGCTCAGCAGATTAAAGTTGAATTGTCCGCATACAGAACTACTTTAGTGTGTGTTGTGGATGAGGCTAGATCATTAGAGAAGATGGTGAAAAGAAGGGGTCCTAGTATGGACCCTTGGGGGACTCCAACCAAAACAGGCAGAAGTGGTGACAGTTCAGATTTCCATCGTACAGCTTATTGTCCATCAGAAAGATAGCTTAGGAACCAGGAGAGGGAAGTCTTTGATAGGTTTAGTGAAGCAACAGTACTAAGGAGTTTCTGATGGGAGACCGTGTCAAATGCTTTTGACATGTCTAAGAAGATTGACGCTACTTGCTGGTTTGACTTTCTCAGTTGGTTGATGGTGTTAGAGAAATTAATTAGGGCTCTGGTGGTGCTATATTTTGGTCTGAAAGCATGTTGGGAGGGAAAGATAAGGTTGTGAGATAACGGGTATTGTAGTAATTGAGTGTGGATACATTTTTCCAGAATTCTGACACAGGGGGGAAAGGATGGCTATGGGTCTGTAACTGTTTAATTGTTGATGTTCCTCCTTTATGCAGAGGGATGATGTAGGAAATTTTCCATAATTTTGGGACATATTTATTTATTGACATTTGTTAACCGGGTTTGTCCAACTGGGCTTGTGGCCCATTTTCAGTGGAGACTCGAGGAGAAAAACTCCAGTAGTACATTTTAAACAAGTACAATTTTAAACAATATTGATATAATAGCAGTTATAGCAAAAAGATTCACATATGTTGGGTTACATGCATAAAGTTAAAGTTGCATTAAAAAGAAGCTAAGTAACAATTTTACATTGATATAGTTCAATAGGTCAACAATAAACAGTTTTTGTTTGTATAAAATTATTCAAATGTATAGTAGCCACATTGGAGAGAGAGGTGTAATGAGGTACTAAGTATGGTCCTTTTGAGGGTACATAAAGGGAAAGAAGACTAAGTAGGGTCATGGCAAGGGCAGGTTCCGGAATTGGGAAAATAAGCTTTTAGTCCATTTTTAAAGTGTGAGGTGTGGGAGATTGAACGGAAGTCAAGGGGAAGTTTGTTTCAAGTATGGGCAAGGGAGTTTGTAGAGTAGTTTGCCTACTCACCTTTTTGGGTGGTAGATATCAAGTAATTGTTGTTTAGAAGTACGGAGGGTCCGGGATGGGATGTAGATGGAGACTAAGGAAGATAGAGATGGACAGAAGGAGGGTTTATAAAGAATAGAGTGTAGCATATGAAATTGATAAGATAACAGAAATTGGGGAAGTTCAAGCCATTGAAGAGAGTTTAAAGAAATGCAGTGGTGTGAGTTGTATGGGGAGTTAGTAATGAATCTGGCTACTTTATGCCAAGTCTGTTGGAGTTTGTTTAGAGTGGAGGCCTGGATATTGGTAAGAACTGGGGCGGCGTATAAAAGGGAGGGGAGGAGGAGGAGTGCCTGTCCCAGGGTAAGTCTAGATTCAGGAGTTAGGATTTTTTTGCTCCGATATAGCAGACCTAGTGTCTGTTTTTTTTTTTTTTTTTATACACTGGAGTATGTGTAGGTTGAACTTTAGTTAGTCATCGATAATGACCCCTAGGAGTTTTGTGTGGGTGTCAGATTGGATAGTTGTACTGTTAGATGATATAATAAAAAAGGTTTTGTGATGAAAAGAGAATACGGAAAGAAAAGTAGGAGTTTGGTCTTTTTGGCATTTAGGATCAATAGGTTGTGAAAGAGCCATTGTTCAGTGGATAGTAGGGCCTGTTGGGTCAGGGAGTGTAGTTCAGGAATGTTATTTGAGATGGATATAAGTGTGGAGTCGTCGGCATACTGAATAAGGGAGGATTCTTTGCATGAGGTGTAAAGATCATTGAAGATGTTAAACAAAAGGGGACCCAAGATGGAGCCTTAGGGAAGACCAGTGGAGATGGGAAGGAAAAGTGAGGAGGATGAGAGCCATTTGACAGATTGTTCCCTGCCAGATAGGCAACTATAAAACCAGGCAAGTGCGGAGGGGGATAGGTGGAGATCTGCGAGTTTGGATAGTAGTAGAGGATGACAGAGAATTGAAGGCTTTGGAGAGATCTAGGAATAGACAGGAAATGAGTTTAATGTTGTCTAGGGCCTCTGCAATGATATGAGTGAAGGAGAGGAGGGCAGTGGTGGTGCTGTGGTGAGGACGAAATCCATGTTGGGTAGGGGTAAGTGGTGTTTGAGAAGCTGTGAGTGAATACATTTTTGTAATATCTTGGAGGGGGGACAGAATGGCAATGGGTCGGTAGTTTGAGGGGTCAGTGGAGTTTCCACCTTTATGAAGAGGGATTGTGAAGAAAGATTTCCAAACGGTGGGGACAGTTGATACCAGAATAGATCGATTAATTAGTATAGCTATAGGATAGGCAATTGAGTCAGCAGCAAGTTTGAGGAATGTAGGAGATACATTGTCAGTGGAAGGAGAGCAAGGTTTTAGCTTGAGTAGTATAAGTAATGGGAACTCGCTCAAAAGAAAACAAAGTTGTGTTAGTGGGACTTGGAGGGGTGGGTGTTGCAGTACAGTTTGGCTTAGAGGTTACCAGATTTTGGATGAAAGAGATTAAGTGTTTATTCAGGAGGGTAGCTGTTTCCTGAGAGGAAGAGTTAGGCTATGGGGAGGGATTAGAGGGCTTTCCAGATTAGAGCATGCTGTTGAGAGTTGACCAAAATTTTCGAGGATTGGATTTGTTGTTAAGCTGAGCAGAGCTATAGTATAACTTGTCATTAGTTGTATGTTTTTTTGCAATGTTCCTCGGTTGCCTGTATTTTTGAAGAAAAGGTGGTTGTTTAGTTTTAGTCAAGGTTTTCCAAGCACAATCTATTTGTTTCATAAGGGACCTAGTCTCTTTGGAGAGCCAGGGAGCATGGTTTGATTTTACTCTGATCTTCCTACAGGGAGATAAGGAGTTTAGAGCATTCATGAAGATGCTATTGAAAGTGCTTACAGCATCGTTTAGGGGGAGGTGTTTTAGGATGGAGCAATCTATGTTGTGGAGAATGGAGTTAAATTGGGATGAAGTGAAAGTCGATAGCTTGACAGTCTTTGATAAGGTGGGGATGGGATTAGGAATATGGGAGTAGTGTCTTAAGATGGTGGTTGGGAGATTATCACTGAGGGAGTCAAGTAAGGTGATGGGATTGTGGTATTGGTGGGGGGAATTGGTAAGGATCCAGTCTATAATGGAGCTGGAAGTGGAATTGTTATGGAAGCAAGTGGGAGATGTTATAAGTTGGTGGAAGCCGTGTAGGTGGATACTGAGTTGGGGGAGTCAGTTGTGAGTTTGAACCAATCACTGTTGACATCACCAAGGATAAGTGTCTCATATGGTATTGTTGTGGGAGAACCAGGATAGGATATTGTCAAGAATGGGCAGCTTGTTACCAGGAGGAAGGTAGATAGAGGCAATTGCAAGTTTTTTGTGGGGATTCAGATGGCAGTTAAGGATGATGATTTCAGCTGGGGGGGGGGTCAGGAACTGGGGAAGGGCATGGTGAGAGGTTAAGGTTGTTTGAGTAGAGGATGGCCACGCCATCACCTTTTTTTTTACAGGTCTATCAGATCGGAAGATATTATAACCTGGTGGGAGTATTTCACTATTTGAGATTTGTGGTTTCAGATAGGGGGAGGATGTGAGGGGTATTGAGAGCTATCCGCGAGTGCAGCTCAGTGACTATTTGCTAGACTCTGAATATTCAATGAGTAAATAGTTAAGTATGTGGCTGGAGATGATTGTTGTGACTGAGGTTGGTGACTGCTAAGAGGAGTAAGATTGGGGCAGTGTAGAGGTAGTTTTGGAGAGAGAAGAGGGGCCAGGGTTGGAATGGATATCTCCACAACAAAGTAGGTTTTTAGTGAGGAGAGAGTGTGTAGTAGATGCCAGATGGAGTTTGTATAGTTTTGACCTAGCTTTGGGGGAAGTTTTAAAAACCTGTATTATGGATAGTTTGTATAGACTTGAGGTAGAGGTAGTAAAGAGATTAGGGGAGACAGTAAAAGATGAAGTAGTTGGATATATGTTGTATGAGTGAGAAGTTGGTGAACATTAAGAGTGGGTCAGAGAATGGAGTGGTAAGAGGTGGATAGAGAGAATAAGGAGTAGTGTAGAAGATATTAGAAAATAATACATGTTGGAATAAAATATGGTCAGAATGAGTAGGTAGAGACAGTGGTATAGAGGAAGTGGTGTTGACAAGATTGACAGATTAGTAAGGTGGTTGTAGCAATAGGCAGGAAGTGGAATTATAGTGGCTAGTGGGACAGGAAGGGGAGGGATAGTTAGGTATAAAGGTAATGGGGTGGGTGGGAATGGGGGTAAGGTAGGGGAGCAAAGTGAGCCTGAGCGTAGCAAGGGCGAACAGAGCGGGGCTAGCACCCTGGTCAAGATGAAGTCATAGAAACAATCAGAAAAAAGATAGTGAAAAACTAGCTTGAGAGACAAGGATATAAAGTTTCTAAAGGTATAGTCACCAGAATTAAAATAAAAAGAAAAAATATGAGCAGAAGTAAGCTTACAAAAGGCCAGTGGCCTCAAGCTACACAAGTAGATTTACTTGAAGCAAACCCAGTGCTGTATGGTTAAAATAAGCTACAAAAGAGAGGGGCTTTGGAGGGGGAGAGAGAGGCATTACTAGCAGCTAAAAACAGGGCACAAAATAAAAAAAACATTAATATGCAAGAGTCTGAAGAAATAGGGCAGGAGGAAAGGCACCTGGTATGCTATACACCTATTTACCAGAATGGAGATAAACTAAAGACTTAAAAATAAAAGTAAAAGAAAAAGTCTTGGACATTCAGAATTGCCATTTAGCTGATACAACTGATATCTTCAAAGGGTAATCTGCATATATCCCATGTTGCCTCTCATACAAGAGGTTTAATGCATCACAGAGTGGAAGTCTAGCTTTGCTAGATTGTTTTGTGTGTTTAACCAATTGGTTTTCCTGTGTGACGCTTTTACTCATTGTTTTAGTTTTGTTAGCTGGGATATTTTGCAGAGATGCTAATGTTTATAGATATCAGTTCATACAACAACCCTGTGTTTCCAAAAGTCAAACATTCCTCTTGTGCTATGCTGGTGATCCCATAAAAAGGTGGAGACATGCATGAATGCAGCAAGAGGAGTTTGGCTTTATTGGCCTGAAATTGTCCATAAACAGACTTAAAAATAAAAGGAAACGAAAAAGTCTTGGACATTTAGTATTGCCATTTAGCTGAAACACTTGATATAGCCTTAAAGGGTAATTTGCATATCTCATGTTGCCTCTGATACAAGATAACTGTAGAAAAGTAGGACAATCCAAAAAACTAATGCACCACACATAATGCCAAGCTGGAACAGTAGGAAATGCCACTCCACAGTAAATTAGTGCACAAAAACGAGCCACTTCAATAAAACCAAATACTGGACTTTGAGCCAAAAATAAAATCACAGATAAGCACTTTCGTCCTGACTACTTCAGAACTTCATCAGATAATTAATTAAGCTTTCAAATACATTTTATAGTGAAAATTAAGAAAGTCATGACCAGTTAATGAATTGTTTAAAATGACACACCCCCTTAAACAGAAATCCATATTAAATCCTATAGTTGTATATAAATCACAAATTCAGGATATTCAATAATAAAAATAAAACATTCATATAATACTATATATATATATATATATATATATATATATATATATATATATATATATATATACATTTTTTTAAATGTATATTAATAATAATTATCTATCTAGGGCCTTCAGTTTTAAAAGGGAACTATTAGAAATATGCTCATTTAAGCCTGGCCAGCTGGATATATTAAGTCGCAGCTGCCAGTATACATCCCTCTTCTCTAATAAAAGTGACCAAGCACCACCACAGAGTTCTGTTTTTATGTTGTCAATGATAATAAAATTGAAGGAATGTCCACTACTTTCCAGTATATGTTTGCTCAGTGCATTGGTGTCTTTTTTTGATTTTATATCATATAAATGTTCATAGAGCCGATTTTTTCACTTCCAATCTGTTTTGTCTATATAAAAACAGCTGCAAGAATTGCATAAAGCACAATAAGCAATCCTTTCAGAGGCACAATTATATTTTTGGTGAAGCCTTACTTCCACATTATTGATTTGAAAAGTATTACCTTCCTTAATGTGTTAACAATAGTTACACATTGCACACTTTTTCATGTAGCCATCATTACTCTTTACCCTTGGTTTCATTTCAAAAATGTTCTTTAGATTTCTGCCCTTCTTATATACCATGGTTGGTTGGGTCCCTATTAATGGTCTAATAGCCTTTTCATGGTTTAATATGGACCAATTCCTTTCTAGGATTTTTCTTGAAGTGCAACTGTCATTAGTGTAAATAGTAATAAAGGAGGTCTTATAGTCTTTTTTCTCTTCTTGATTGTTCTCGATCAGTACCCGAGATGTGTTACTATAGCTATCATTACTGGTGTCCAGATCGGAAAAGAGAGGACTAAAAAAAAACTCTTCCTTTTATTCACTACTTCCACCATGATATCCATAATGAACTTATATGGGTAACCTCTCCTTACAAACATACATTTCAGGTTATCACATTCACTTAAGAAATCCTCCATGTCAGAAACCATCCGGGCTGCCCAAACAAATTGCCCTTTTACGATGGCCTTTTTCTGTTTCTGTGAATGTGTACTAGACTAGTATAGTAAGGAACTGCAGTAGGATTTGTTTCTATACTCTTTCAACACAAATTTAACATAATCCTTGATTAAAAGGACATCCAGGAAAGGTAACTGTTCCATACTAGAATTATATGTGAATTTCAAAACTGATGTAGTGGAATCCATGTATGCAATTAAATCCTTGATGTATTCCAAGGGTCCATCCCATAAAATAAAAATATGTCATCCAGGAAGCAAGTATAACATTTTACATACTTAAAGAACAGGTAAAAATGAATTTCTTTTCCATTGTGTGACTACAATATTTGCATAAAGGCTCCCACATGAGGAACCCATTGCCACCCCCTCCTGCTGTAAATATATTTCATGGTTAAAGTAAATAAAAGTATTCCTTAAAACCAGTTCAAGTAGTTGCGTATATACCTGGAGATTATGTTCAACACATTTCTCATATAAAAATTCCGAAAAACAATCCAGCTCTGCACTATGGGAAATAATAGAATAATCTTTAATGTCAATAGTAAAAAGCACATAATAGGTTTTAAAAGGAGTGTTGTTAATAAGTTGTAAAAAAAAAAACAACATGAATCTTTACAAATGTGGGTTTTCTTGTACACCAATTCCTGAGCAAAATATCCAGGAATTTTGCAATGGGGTGGGTTATGGAGCCTTTAGCATCTACAATGGGTCTCATCATTGGTTGCTCAAGGTTTTTATGTAGTTTGGGTAACTCGAACATAACTGACATCCTGGGATGTGACAGTTTAATTTAAAACATCAATGGTGATGGAACACTCAATAAATAAATCCTGTAACTCATTCTTAATTCTATTGTATGCTACATGTAATTCATTAACAGAGGATTTTGTACAGGCCTTCACAATTAGGATGCGTAACATCTTATTGGTGTAATCATCCTGATTCATAAGGACTACCCCCCTCCCTTGTCAGGTTTCATTATTCTAACTGAATCAAGTACACATTTAATATCTTATAGGACATCATACACATTTTTGTCCATCTGTCTGTGTTGGTTAGTCCTTAAAAAATTACGAATATGTAGTTCACATATTCTTTAAAACAACTGAATAATAGGGTGGAAGGGGGAGTTGTATGTACTAGACAGCAAAGGGGTTAATAAAGTCCTCTGAAAATGAATTCTGAAACAAAACCTTAAAATTAAATTTGCGTGTATATAACTTAAGGTCTATTAATATGCTGGAAATGTCAGTGGGTTGTGCATGTACATACAACAAGTCACAGTGTTTAGTCTCAATTAAAACATCGGAAAAATTATACACTTTAAAATCACCCTCTGAATTGGTAATGTGACAATGGGGTAGTAAATAATGAATACTTTCCCCTAAAACAGGTAAAAAAATCATTTAATTCCTGTTGGACCAAGTTTGGTTCTGATGCCCTCTTCCCCCTCCAGTTGAATATCCCTCTCATATTTCATTGAGTGCTGGGGGGACATGGATTCCTCTGGTTTGCTTCCCACGTTTGGTCCAGACCAGCTGTTTTGTTCCTCAATCTCTCTGAGCATCTTGGGGGGGGGGGGATTCCAGAGGATCTAAAAAGCACTTGATGAATCATTTGAGAACTCACAGTTGGTATCAGAATTATTAGCAACATGGTCTGGGAACTTGTTACCCCATTCTTGTGAGGGGGGAGGTTTTGGGTAAGCCCAACCCTTACCATAATAATTTTTGTTCCTGTTAAGTTTCTTCATCTTACGGGCTGTAATAGAGGCAGATAACTGATCAATGCTACGAAGTATACATAAATGTTCATATTTGAAATCATATTGTGTATGCTCACAAATGCTTTTATCAAGTTCTGACACACTAGCTATTAAATTAATAATAATGTCATTATTTTTTACAATAACTTTTGTGTATTCAATTCCATGATCATCAAACTGAGCCATTAGTTCTTTATGCAGGTCAGAACCTGCTATCAAGTCACTAGGTTAATGCCACATTCGTAACCTCTTGGGAACAATATGTTCTTTTACACATTCAGCAAAGTAGGGATGGTCAAGCTGTAAGCGCTTGATTTTAGATACTTTATAGTCAAATTCCTCTAATAAAACATAAATATTGTTATTGGAAGCAGTACCTGTTTTATGCCTCTCATTATTCAAAACTATGACTTCAAGTCAGCCAGTCCAACATGGGAACAGAACTCCTGTGGTTAAAACGAGCATCCGAGCCTGCTAGATTAGAGTTAGAATCCAAAGTTGCAGTTCTTTGCCCACAAGGAATTTAATTTTGTTCTTCACCAGTCCTTGAAAAAGTAGAATTGAAAGAGTTTAATCCTCAAAGTGTATTTCCTTCATTTAGGCTTGTAGAAGCAACCGCTGCTTCTGCTGGAGTGTTCAAAGTGCATCTGATGTTATCAGGGGGCGTGCCTTTGTTTAAGTAAGTAAAATGTTATACTCGCTTCCTGGATGACATTTTTATTTTAGGGGATGGACCCTCAGAATGCATCAAGGATTTAATTGCATACATGGATTCCACTACATCATTTTTGAAAGTCACATATAATTCTGGTATGGAACAGTTACCTTTTCCAGATGTCCTTTTAATCAAGGATTATGTTAACAACAAATCTGTGTCGAAGGTGTATAGAAAGGAAATGTACTCTAATTCCTTTCTACACTACTCTAGTACACATCCACAGAAACAGAAAAAGGCCATCATAAAAGGGCAGTTTGTTAGGGCAGCCTGGATGGTTTCAGATATGGAGGATTTCCTAAGTGAATGTGATAACCTGAAATGTATGTTTGTAAGGAGAGGTTACCCATATAAATTCATTATGGATATCATGATGGAAGTAGTGAATAAAAGGGAAAGAGGCTTTTTTAGTCCTCTATTATCCCATCTAGACACCAGTAATGTTAGTTATAGTAACACAACTCAGGTAGTGATCGAGAACAATCAAGAGAAAATGGACTATAAGACCTCCCTTTATTACTATTTACACTAATGACAGTTACAGTTTAAGAAAAATCCTAGAAAGGAATTGGTCAATATTAAACCAAGAAAAGGCTACTAGACCATTAATAGGGGACCCAACCAACCATGGTATATAAGAAGGGCAGAAATCTAAAGAACATTTTTGAAATGAAACCAAGGGTAAAGAGTAATGATGGCTACATGAAAAAGTGTGCAATGTGTAACTATTGTAAACACATTATTGATTTGAAAACTATTACCTTCCTTAATGTGGAAGTTAAGGCTTCACCAAAAATATAATTGTGCCTCTGAAAGGATTATTTATTGTGCTTTATGCAATTTTTCCAGCTGTTTTTATATAGGCAAGACAGATCAAAGTTAAAAAATCGTATCTATGATCATGTACACCATATAAAATGAAAAAAAAAAGACATCAACACACCGAGCAAACACATAATGGAAAATAGTGGACATTCCTTCAATTTTATTATCATTGACAACATAAAAACAGAACTCCATGGTGGTGCTTGGTCACTTTTATTAGAGAAGATGGAACTATACTGGCAGCTGCGACTTAATGCATCCAGCTGGCCAGGCTTAAATAAGCATATTTCTATTAGTTCCCTTTTAAAACTGAAGGCCCTAGATAGATTATTAATATACATTTTAAAAGAATTTTGAATATATATATTTATATTTATATCTATTTATTGTATTATATGAATGTTTTATTTTTGTTGAATATCTTGAATTTGTGTGATTTATATACAACTATAGGATTTAATGTGAGTTTCTCTTTAAGGGGGTGTGTCATTTTAAACAATTCATTAACTGGTCATGATGTTCTTAATTTTCACTATAAAATGTATTTGAAAGCTTAATTAACTATCTGATGAAGTTCTGAAGTGGTCAGGACGAAAGCGCTTATCTGTGATTTTATTTTTGGCTCAATAAAGTCCAGTATTTGGTTTTATTGAAGTGGCTCATTTTGGTGCACTAATTTACTGTGGAGTGGCATTTCCTACTGTTCCAGCTTGGCGTTTATGTGTGGTGCATAGGTTTAAGGTAAGTCTAGCTTTGATAAATTTTTCTTCTTGTGTTTTAACTAATTGTTTTTTCTGTGTTACCTTTTTACTCATTGTTTTAACATATTCACAGGCTCTGAAGGGTTAGTTAGCCCTTGTTTCAAACACTTCAGACACGAATGCATAGAATGCGACCACAGCCATGCTCCTCAAAGGCATTATGTACAAGTATAGCCAATGGAGGTAGACTGGATATCAAGTTAAAACTTCAGACGTCACTGGTGCTTGGTACAAAGAGATGCAAATAAGGCTTGTTTGATGTTTTATCTTGTGAGTCTACAGAAAGGGAAGAAAATCATATAAGACAGCCCAGGTCCCTGATCTTTGGACTCTATTTCTTTTCTGCACTTTAGAAATGTCTTTCGGCTTCCCGCCTAGGGGTCACCACAGCGGATCACCAGTCTGCAGATTGATTAGCAGTGGGGTTTTTTACAGTGTCAAGTTGCCAGCCCGGCACCAAACATTCACAGAAAGCATACGCGCGTGTGTGCACACACCAACTGCGTGCCTTAAACTCACTCGACCGTGGGTAGGACATGCAGACTCCACATAAGGCGCTCCAGGTGAGAATTGAACCAAAGAACGTCTTGCTGTGAGGAGAGGATGCTAACCGCTGCATCACCACGGTCAACTATTTCTTTTCTGCACATTATGATTTTTTTTTCTCTGCTCTTCATGTTAGATGAAAGAACTTGTGAAAAACTTGCAGTATTCTAACGGCAAGACTCAAACTAATCTCAATATATGTAGTGAGATCCCAAAATACATTTCAACTTTTAAGGCTGATGCAAAGAAGTCTTTCACGATCCACAGAGTAATCCTGTAATCTGTAATCTAAACCCTTCAAAAAAAGTGACAAAGATGTGCTAAACACAATGTTAGTCACCTCTACATAATATCCAGAATAATTCCATCTATATTTTACAATACTCAGTAAATGTCAGTGTACACTTTTCTTATTCTAGTATTAAGTGCAAGCATCTTACTTGCTATGCTGTTTCCTCCGGCTGCTCTGGTTTCCTCCCACGTTACAAAGACATGTGTGTGGAGCATTTCTCCCCGGGCCTCCACTGAAAATTGGCTTCGTTCCATGTCGGACTTTCCCAGTTATCAAATGTTAAATAAATAAATAAAAAATTAAACATATAATCCAAAAACCGGACAAACGAAAGGCTCCACACAGTTGCTGGTAAAGTGCAGTAGTTTAACGCCACAAACGTGAAAAATACATGCGTTTTTATCTGAGTATCCCTCAGATCAAAAAAATTAAACATATTTCGCATGTTTATGTGTCATCATCAAGAAACACTTTCTCCCATTTCATATATTGGTCGAGGTGTCTTAAATGTTGCCACCTCTCTAAATTCAGCGCTACTCTACTACCTCGACAGTAATGCTCGACTGTTGGACGGCTTCACTCAGAAAATCCATTCATCTCTTCAATTGATCTCCCATGTTTCTCCTGGCCTTCTTCCAGCCTCGCCCAACTCATCTTTACCAAATCACTGTTGGCTTTCCTGCACGCGTCAAACAGCATAATCTACCCTCCCTGCAACTGGAGCTGCTTTGTTTTTTTCTCTTGGTATCTTAATGTTGCCTGCCCCACAGTGAGCATCCTGCCACCAGTCTTCAGGCACTTCATCTCCATCACCTCTAGTTTCTTTAACTGTTCTGCCATCATTGCTCATGTGTCTGTACCTACTGAGGTACTGCTCATACCACTGTTTGCGCACCTCACTTTTCAGCATTTTCTGTGGCATATTATCCCAACATACTGTACCAGCTGGCTGCAGCCTCTCAGATTTGAGTTGGATACCTCATTCACATTTCGCTTATCTGCATCTACCACTCCCACATACCTGAAGGCATTAACCGGTTTCATTATTTTTTGCTTCTTCCGATTTTCCTCATCTGAGAATATGGCAATTATCCTGTCAGTACTCAGTTTCAACCCATGTGCCTTCAGTTTTCCATTCCATTCTCTTATTACTTGAAGTTCCTGTTCAGAATTTGTATGTAATGCCACACTGTCTGCATACAGCAGCTTTGTTGTGTTGTCCCCCCTCAAGCCACGCCTTAAAGACAAACGGGTGCATGCTATTTTGATGCAAGTATGTATTCATTTTACAATACATGGTAAACAATGGTGTACTTGTCTCCATTACTTCATTTCCTGTCTTGCATCCGGACCCCTGTATATCCAAAATTCAAGTTACTAGACAATCACAAAAATAAAATCAGAGGTGCAAAAAGAACAGCGGACTCCAGTGCGAGTAGCCAGCAGCCCGCACTTTGTTCCAAACTCACAGTAATCACTTAACTGTTACCGAATGCCCAAAGCTTTTAATAGCAGTTCAAAATTTGTAAAGTAAACACTTTTACAGCTTAAAAATAATGATCAAGTAGTCTTGGTCACTGAAAAACCTCAGTTTTATTCAATCATAAGCGGTTTTGTCCTCAAGCTGGAACCTCATCATACCTTTCATTCATATCAGAATAACTTGCATCACATTTAACAAAAAGAGGTAGCAGATTTCCAAATAAGCTTAAAATTCACTTAGTACATTCTCATTTTCAGTCCACTTCCGAAAGACAAAAATTCATCTACAAATCTCTTACAATACAGTAAATGAGAAAAATAAATTATTGAAAACATTTTCCCACTATGATAAAACCACATAGATGTGTGTTAGCACATACTGTGCCCATTGTCACACCAGCTTTCTGTAAATATTTATCCATAAATACATTATATTCTAACATAATTCTAATAAGACAATAAATTGCTATTGCTATTTGATACCTGTGGATTCTTTGTGAAAAATTCCCTAACATTCTATTCCATCACTGTTAGGAATGCTGGTGAAAAGGGAATATACATCTAAAGCTACAAAAACTAAAGAATCAGATTCCTAAGTTCCAAACATATACATCAATAAACTGTTATCTCATTAACAACCATATCTGAATTATTGATATAAATATGTAAAATCTTTTCCAAATAAATACTTGGAGGCTCAGTAATCCAGCTTCAAGCTGAGACTATTGGCCACATAGGTCATGTGGATTTATCTGATAAAACTCTGGAATAACAGGGTTAAACACAGAACTAGTCAAAGATTTCAGCAATTAATAACCCACTTGTGCAAATCATGAATTTATGACTTGCGTTTAAGAATTAATTTATTTAAATCTTAGTTATTCATTGATTAGTAGTGGTATCTAGCAGCAGGTCATTAACTAAAGAGACAATCAACTGTTACTAAATTCCTCCACCCTTGTTTTCTTATTACTGGCGCTCAGTTCAACTACAAGCTTCTCATCAAAAACTAGGTCATAAAAATCACGTTTTTAAATGCTGTTCTTATCAAATTGCTATTTCCTTTTCACACATCTGTTGGAATACTTCAGTCAACAACTGGTTTGAAGAAGTAAAAAACACTTTTTTCAAAGGGGTTAATAAGTCTCATTAGGGAAGAGTAAATTCCTAATGAAAATTTTTAAATCTTAAAGTGCTTGAATGACTGTATACCATGGCAAGTTGGAATAAATGGTAATCCTTTCTGTGCAGAAATTGTGAACTAATCAGCTCTTTATTGCACTCTCCTCTACTAAATGTATGTTGTCACGCTGATTCCACAAGCGCTTGGATATCCTTTCTTCACTGTCCTTATCTGCAACCTCTGGCCCTACTCCATGGCTATGGGGCTGTCTGATGAAAAGGATGCTGGCCAGAAATCTTCCAAAAATTCTTGTGTGTTTTTGATATTCAACACTTTTCATTTGAGTGTGCCATTTACTAAAAAGTGGTCAAGCCATTTCCTGTTTATTGATGCTGTAAGAGATTCAAACTTGTGGCCTTGAGAAAATACACCATTCAGTGAATTTTCCATCCTGCTGTCAAACTCCTTTTCAAGTTTCTATTAGTCTTGGCTCATGTACCAACACATTGTCTAAACATTCTTAATGTCTAATAGAATATGTAGAAAAACTGTGATCAGTCTTAATATTGTCATCAAATTCAGTAAAACTGATCTTTAAGTCTGATTTAAGTAATACAATGGATTTATTCATTAGGTGCATATATTCAGAGCTTATTTTCAAAATTTAACTGCTGCCACCTTTTCAGTAACTCTGAATATTGCTCCATGTACACCAGTATTTTAATAATCCATAGGTGTCATGGTACAATATCCTTAATTAAATACACTTCAAAAATCAAACACTACCATTGTAACTTTTATATTTAAACATTTTAAACCCTTTTAAAAGTTCACTGACATTCTCACCCATATCATTTTCTAATACACTGGGCTGATGCATTTTGCTTGCACTTCCACCAAGGGATTACCCATTACTTCCAAAACTGCCATAATATTGCAAGATGGCGCATTTTGAGAAAGTGCAGAAGAAGACAAGCCAAGACATACTAGGAAACGGTGGCTCCTCCTTGGTATCTGGGCTTTGTCTTTGAGAAGTTTATTCTCTCTATTTGAAGCAGCTCATGAGGCTTAACTGTGGTTCTTAACTTGCTAAGACTGGTTTACTCATTGCTCTGACATCTGCTAGAAGAGTACCAGAGTTACTAGTTCTTGGGGTGAATAAGCCCAATGCTGCTTCCCCAAGAACATGGTTTCTTTGAGAAAGTACAGTTAAGTGAAATCTTACCCTAACAGTAGATGCCCTTTTCACAGTTGCACTATTCTTCACAAAAAGGATTCCCTGTCAAGGATAGCTCTGACGTCTGGCCAGTATAACAAAGCCTTATATTTTATAGATCTCATACATCACACGTATGATCCCCTCTCAAGCTGTACAGCATTAAGGTGACGTACGGACATACATACCTCAGAACTAAAAAGCCCCAGGAGGAACAACTAGTCCTAGGAGCTAGGAGAAACATGTGCATCCAGAAGAAGACAGAAGGAAAAGAGCAGGGGAAGAGGGAGGGTGCGAATACTGCAACAATGAAGAAGACATCCACTGTTATGATCAGATTTTACACAACCGTACTATGTCCTCTCATCACTGTTGCTGAATTTTTTACAAAGCTCAAGAGGAAACTTGGGAGGAGGAAGACACAGAACAGCCTTCCAGGAAACCCGTGCAGGACAGCTCTGGCAAAGCCAGCTCTTGCTCTGAAAACAGCATCCAATTTGTAACGCTAAGTGAAAGTGTGGACAGAAGTCCAAGTGGCAGTCTCAAGGATGGACATGGCATCCAAACCTATGAAGAAAGCAACAACTGTAGCAAAATGAGCATTTACAGAGGTAGAAAGACATTTTCCGTTAAAGGAATAAAAAAAAAAAATTCGTCTTAGAGATGCAGGAGGAAATGGTTTGCTTAGAAACAACCAAACCTAAAGATCTGGGATGAAAATGAACACAAAGTTGCTCAGATCTGCGAAAAGCCTTAGTCTTCCAAGTAATATCTAAGCAGTCTGTGTAAATCCAACGTGTGAAGAACTTTCTCACTAGCAGACCATGGAGAAGGAAAAAAGGAAGGCAAATTAATACACTGATTAAGAGATAGCTCATTAACCACCCTGGGCATAAAAGGATTAGTACAAAGGAACACCTTTTCCCTATGAAAAACTAAAAGGAGGAACAGCCATAAAAACCTGGAGTTCAGAGGCTCTATCTGAGGTAAGGGCCAAAAGAACAGTCTTCCAAGTACAATATTGCAAGGAAGCTGAAGCAGCAGGCTCTAAAGCAGCCTGGGTCAATTTTTCAAGACAAAACTGAGGTTCCAAGAAGGTGGCAGAGGCTTCTTAGAAGGCCTGATATAAAGAACGTATTTAAGAAATTGTTTAATCTCAAACCTAGAGGCAAGTGGAGGAGTCAATGGAAGTAGAAACAGCCAAATGCTGTCTGGGCTAAAAGGGAGTCACCACCAAGATTTTGGGGGAGTCTTGCTTTATCTTGAGCAAGGCCCTGGGAATCAGAGGAAGGGGAGGGAAGGCATAGAGAAACATCCCCTTCTAAGGAAAAGATAAGGCTTTCACCTTCCAAGCCAGTGAACTTGGGAATATGGTACAAAAAAGAGAGGAAGCTGTCTATTCAAAGGGGAGCTAAAAAGATCTACCTGTGGAGTACCCCACCAATGGTCAATGTCCAGAAACACATCTCTGTGAAGCATCCATTCAACAGCCTGTGTACTGAACCTACTCAGAGTCTGCCACTACATTTTGCTATGAAGGAATGTAGACAACCTGAAGAGTCACTAAATACTGGACAGCAAGATCCTAGACTTGAAGAACCAGTCTGTAAAGGTAGGACCGTGTCTCTCCTCGCTTGTTAATATACCACATCACTGTAGCATTGTCTGTGAAGAGTTTGAGAGGCCCTGGAAGCAAGAGGTAATGAAAAGTCTGAAGAGCAAAAAGAGAGCTCTCATCTCCTTTATGTTGACATAATCTGATGTCTGATGAGGAGGCTAGAGACCCTAGACCTAGAGGAAACAGAAGGAAGCTCCCCGCCTCCTACCCAAGGCATTCAAAAAAGTTCCTGATAAAGAACTGGGAGTTGAAAGGGAAGTCCCAGGTTGGCAGAAATCTGATGAATCCACCACTGAAGCTCAATTTTGAGGCATGGAAGGAAAGCAGCCAAAAAATCCAGTGGATGACAGTGTTGAAGCCACACTGAATTTAAGAACCACTGTAGAGAGTGAGCCTTGGGTAGAGGCAGGGATGCCAGCATGGGAATGGTCTGGATCCTGCAACTCAAACAAGATCCTGAGAAGGAACCAGTATTTCTGAAAGTTTATGGTAAACCCCAGGCACTGTAACAGAGAAATTGTAAACTGGACGTGCTGAAGCAAGACCTTGGGGGATGAATCCTGAAAGAGCAGGACACCCAGAGAAAAAAGTTCTGAACTCCTCTCATCGTGCAAAAAACAATGACAGGAGCGAGGCATTTGGTGAATGCCCTTGGGGTAAGTAGAAAGGCCAAAGGATAAAGCAGACAGCTGAAAATCCAAGGAAGAAACAGGGAAACGTAAAAACTTCCTGAAAGGGAATGAATTGAGATGTCATCCTTGCAGTCCAAGGATACTAAAAAAGCCTGAGGAAGAAGAGGGAAAAGGGTTTGAAGGGACAGCATCCAAAAGGAAAAGACCTTCAAAAAGGTGTTCAGTTGTGAAAGATCCAGAATGGGTCCTGAAGCAATTCTGGAAAGAAAGGAAGCTATTCCCGAGAAGGCTGAGGGGTGCCCTGAAAAGAGGGAAGAGATTTCCACACCATGAAGTATCCCTGGTGGATGAAGGACAGAATCCAAGATTCTTCAGTGACCCTTAACCAACTGGGAAGGACAGGGAAAGACAAAGGGATAAGGGAACCTAACCCAAGGAAAGGGGAAGCAAACTGTTAGATAGAACCTAATTTGTCTTGAAAAGGAGGCTTCTGAGAAGTAGGATTAGGAGTAGACTTAGCAGGAGGTACACACCTAGAACCGCTCTTACCTTTAAGAGGAGGGCAAGGCTGTTCACGTACAAAAGCAGATTTGGAGGGATAATTCTTTTGGAACTTAGGGATAGGAGACCCAAAAAATATTTTTCAGATCCTGCAAAGCTTTGCCTTTATCCTTGAGGAATTTAAAAAGTTAAACAGCAGCAGAACCAAAAAGGTTCTTATTATCAAGAATACAGCTCAGCAAAGCTCCTTGTGGTGCCCTGCAGAGTCCTACAAGCGGCAAAGAGAGACTTTGGAAGTGTTTAAGTATTGATTCTTTCTTGTTGTATTCCTGAAACGCTAATTCAGCCGAAAACGTGGTTATTCAGTGCTTCTGTGGAATCCTACTGATATCTGCATTGCTTACTGTACTTAAAATTCATTGTTGCACTTTAATAAGTTACTGTTCGTCGTTTTTGCTTGCATATCTGTAACATAGTTGTAGGCTACACACTCAAGTGCACTAGCCTCCTCTGTGTATTTAGAGTTATTTAAGTTGCCGCATTTCTGTTATCTGTGAAAAAAGAAAAAATACAAAAAAATAAATCTCCCTGCTTTCCTGCCTTTCTGTACTAGTGTAGTCCGGGTTTCAGGCTTTGCTGAATCCAGGACTGTGGTTAAGGTTCCTGTGTTGCCCATATCATACTTGGTTAGGTGGCTTCCTTGTTCACTGTGAGAGAGGGAAATCTGAGCAGTCTATCTGTCCCTGTACGAGTGGTCCCAGCCCAGCAACGTGTAGCTCATTGGCCATATTGGGCTAAATTTTATCCTTTTGTTCTCCCTGGTATAAAAATCGTGTAGCGCGGCTTTGCGTGATTTTGCGCATCGGGCAGCACTGGTTAATCGGGTTTAAACTATTCCCGGCTCCACAAAGTCTACTCTTCACTTTTTCCCTTGGAACTGCTCTAACTCTCAAATTAAACACTATTCTAAATCTAAAACCCTGCACTTGCTCATATAAGCAATTTCTATAAGTTAAGCACTAATAATCTAAATAAGCACTACATCGTCATATACTCCCCTTGAGTACTTTATCCCCTATTGGTCCTTTCTGATTCAGTTGCAAAGGAGTTCCCTATACTATTCTAGCATGTCCAAAGGTCAGCTACTAGCTTCCTCTCCAGTCCAGCTGGTGAATCTAGGAGTCTTGAGGCAATGTTACAACTGCCTCATGTACACAGACAACCCTCTCCTCCTCCCAACAAGTACAAATATATGTGAGAGATGCAACCATATAGCCAAACTGGAGGCTGAGCTCTCTCGACTCAGTACTAGCGTAACCAGTCAGGAGGGGAAGGTAACCACACACACACCACAAATCCAGTCTCACATAGTCTGACCACAACTGCAGACCAAACACAAACATACTGGGAGGCTCTAAACAAAAATCTGCCAAAACAGCAGAGACCTCCAAAGCAGACACCCAAGCGACCGCTACCCCAAAACAAAACACAGGCAACACATAGCTCACAAAGTCAGTGTGCCAAACAGCCACAGCCCTTAAGGCTCAATAACATACCTGATACACTTGTAATAGGTGACTCTATAGTCAGACACACTGACGTCCCACTCACCAGGCTGAACAAAGAAAAGATCACAATGAGCTGCCTGTCGGGCGCTAGAATCCGCCACATAACATAAGCACTCAGGTCACTCCAAAGCAAGTACAAATATGACTTAGTTATTGTCCATGCTCATGTGAATGACCTGAGACGTACCTCCCTGGATTACATGAAAAGAGACATAGAGGAGCTCTCTGATCATGTAGTCCAGGCCGGTATGACCATGACCTTGAGCAGCATCTTACCCTCACCAAGAATGATGCCTCAGTATAAAGACAAAATGATCAATTTCAACAATTGGCTTAAGTACTGGTGTCATTCAAAGGGGATCCAGTATCTGTCTGCCTGGGATGACATGCTCGACAAACCACAATGCTTCGCAAGGGACGGCTTGCACCTGTCACCCCTGGGCTTGCCACCCCCATAGTGCCTTTTTTAGGCAAGGCTCAAAAGACAAACCCACCTCGACAACACAAGTAGAAAGAAACTAAGGGTAATGCTGCTCAACGCCAGAAGACTAAATCTCAAGATGCACGCTCTCGAAGCCCTCCTCAGTATGGAGAGCATCGATGTCTGTGCAGTGACAGAAACTTGGTTCAAGGCTCCCGAGAGCACCCCAGCACTACCAGGTTATACCTCATATCATGCTTTTCAGCCCCAAAACTCAGACCAAACCACAAAAGGAGGGGGAGTATCCATATTCATCAAGGACACCCACACCTCCAGGTTAGTGGCATTGCACGAAGCATCAGAGACCATCCAAGTGCAACTAACAGTGGGCAAAACTGCCTTTCAGTTTGTAGCATGCTACAGACCACTCTCTCTCAAACTCAGGAACCCCACTCGGCCTTCCTGAAGACGCTGGAGAATATGAAGGTCTCTCCAAACACCATCAGATTGGGGGACTTCAACTATCCAAACATAGACTGGGAGCATTACTCAAGCCCCAACACCCTAGCCCAGAGGTTCCTAGAATTCATAAACTCAAATGCTATGGAACAATTGGTCACTCTTTGGACATTCACAGGCAATTGCGTTACTACTTGGATAAAACTAAGGCTTTCAGAAAAACTGACAAGCTCTTTGTAGCCTATGCTACAGGATCACAAGGAAAAGCCATCTCAAAACAGACCATTTCTAAATGGATAGGGCATTGCATACGTTTCTGCTACACACATCATGGGAAACCGGTACCTGCTAACATTAAATCCCACTCCACCAGGGCTACAGCTACATCAGCAGCCTTTCTCAGGGGAGTGCCAACCAAGGATATTCTGGAAGCTGCAACTTGTTGTTCAGTGCACACCTTCACCAAACACGACCACTTTCGTCTGTATTCTAAGACTAGAACTGGTTTTGCCACTGCAGTTTTGCAGGGCCTACTAGCTTCTTCTAACCCTGTTTGACTCCACCTCCCATCCTTAGCTTTGGGATTCTACCCAAGTGTGATGACTGCAGCAGGGTAACACGATGAACATAGTACAGTTTTGTACCTACCATAAATGTAGATGTTTGAGTGTTCACCCTGCTGCAGTCCAGGTTACCCTCCCTCCATCCCCTCTGAACTAGCTGAACTTATCTTTACCACTCTATACTACCTCTGTGGTGTATTTTCTTGTGCCTAAGGGTATTGTTTTATTTTTATCTAGCCATATGTGTGTGTGTGTGTATATATATATATATATATATATATATATATATATATATATATATATATATATTTTGCCTACCTATTGGGGGCACCTGATATCTGGGGCAAGAAAAACTGAAGAAAATGGCGTCGGATGCCTCTTATATACCCCTGGCGCACTGACGTCAGGGAAGAAGCGACAGCAACCGACGCCGGACCAAGACTTTGGAATTCGGGCCGACTGCGGGACCGCCTGATGGCAGGATAACCCAAGTGTGATGACTGCAGCAGGGTAACACGATGAACATCATAATGTTCCATACCAGAAGTATACCCCTCATTGGTAAGATCGGACCATAAATGAATCTCACTCGAAATCCACATCCCGCCCCCACCCCCAACACAAAAGACCACAGTGAAGAACTTCTCAAAAGCTAACTTCACACTTCTTAAAATAAAAGTGGAATCCTTCAAGGCCCCAAGGCCAGTGGAAACCACGGCCCTATCTGCTGAATCCATTATAAACGCATTCTATGGACACCTTCAGGAATGCATGGATCATGCAATCCCAAATAAAACCAAGACCCATTCCCCCAAAGGCAGGCGTCCTGTCTGGTGGACCCCAGCCATAAATAAGCTATACAACAGAAGGAGGAAGCTACTACATGATAGAGCAAAATCCCTAAAAGGGAAGGCATCTCTGATCAGTATTAGCAAAAAACTACGATCACTCAAAAACATCCAAGGCCACTTTCGAGAGAAAAATTGCACAAGCAACAAAAGATAATCATAAGGCTTTCTTTAGTTATGTTAGAAACCTGGGTGGCGACTCCCAGATATGCTCAGAGTTAGTCCATAATAACAAAAAATACACTGAACCCTCAGACATTGCCAACATCCTGGCAGACAGGTTCAGTGCAAACTCCCCCCTCCCCCCCAAAAGGACAAATATCTATCCCAGCAGAGTGTTGCCTCCCTGACATCTCAGATGCCCAGGTGAGAGCCACCCTCTCCAAAGCAAAAAACACAGCATCAATGGGACCGGACGGTGTCCCGGGCTGTGTGCTACATGAACTCCAAGAAGAGCTATACCCTCACATAAAGCTGCGATTCAATCTTAGCCTTACTACAGGATATGTACCCAAAGAATGGCGTACAGCAACAATAGTCCCAATCCACAAAGGAGGCGCCTCTATGGACCCTGGAAACTACCGCCCTCCATAAGCCTGACTAGCCTGGTCTGCAAAGCTATGGAGAGGATCATTGTGGAGCTCATAAACAAAGACATTGGGGACCTACAGACACTGGATCCTACCCAATTTGGCTTTGTCAAGGGCAGATCCTGCCTGCTGAACCTGGTAGATTTCTTTGAAACAGTCACCAAGGCCATTGATGAGGGTAAGGTGGTCCACACAGCCTACCTAGACCTCGCAAAAGCCTTTGACACAATACCCCACTTGGGCATCGTAGACAAACTCTCCAGCCTAAATATAAACCCCTATGTCATAAGATGGGTTGCAAACTGGCTCAAGGACAGAACCCACATGGTCAGAATTGCTGGAGCCGTGTCAGACTCTAAACCAGTTACAAGTGGCATCCCACAGGGCTCAGTCCTGGGACCTCTCTTATTCGGAATATATTTTTCTGAGGTACAGGCTAATACGGGAGGACTGTGGCTGACCAAGTTCGCAGATAACTGCAAACTGGGCGCCATAACTGACTCTCCAGCTGACACAAGCATCCTCCAAAAGGGTCTCAGAGATGGATAACTGGTACCAGAGCCATGGCCTTAAACTAAATGCCAAAAAGTGTATAGTCATACCCTTTGGCAAAAACAAAGTGCCCACAAATTACCACATAGGAGGTAATCCTTTAAGTACAGAAGAAGTAATTAGGGACCTGGGGACCCAAGTTGATAGTAACCTCTCCTTTGACAACCACATTGCCAAAGTGGTTAGGAAGACATTCTATATAGCCCACCTTATCATGAAAGGATTCACATCTAGATCAAGGGAGGTCATTGTGCCCCTTTACTCATCCCTCATCAGGCCCATAATAGAGTACAATGCCCCATTTGGGATGTACCTTACCAGACACCTGCAGCAACTAGAAAGACCCCAAAAGTACCTCACTAAGAGGATCAAGGGACTGAAACAGATGCCATATGCTGCTCGGCTAAAGAAACTCCAGCTCTACTCAGTTACACACCACCTACTCAGAGGCGATCTATGCCTGACGTACAAAGCCATGTCCAACCCTGAATTAATGGACATGCTCCACCTCAGAAAATCCGAATCCCTTACAGCTACGTGATCAAGTGACTTGAACCTCAGCACAGAAATAAATAGGACATGCTGGAGGGACAGATTCATAACCCAGAGGCTCCCTTCACTCTGGAATAGAATCCCAGTCCATGTTAGGCAGAGCCCCTCACTGACTCTCTTCAAGAAAAATCTTGACGAGTGGATGGGAGATCGTAGGTTTACCCCGGGGATCACTTCTGTGTCACTACTAGACAGAGGCACAGTAAACACAACCTTAAAAAGGGCACAGTAAACTCATTCCAAGGGGTGGCAAAAGCCAAACACACTCTGGCTAGGCTTGTAAATGCCCTAGGGCAGATAGCCTAGTATGAACCTATAAGTTTAGCCTTAATATGAACAGGTAAGGGCTGGAGACAAGCCAGGAACATCATCTCAAAACAACAAAAGGCAGCAACCCTAGAGGAGGCATCATATGCATCATAACTATATTTAATAGAGTAGTGAGCCACTTGAGAGGTAAAAATCTAATAAAAAAAAGGGTACAGATTTTCCCTTCTGAATCAGGTAGGTCAGAGATAGCCAGAGAGGTTTGAAAAAGAAGGGTCAAAACATACCTAGAATATGGGTCTGGTGATTAATAGCCCAAAAACCCAGGGTGGCAGCAGTATATAACTTTTTGTCTAAACGTTCCATAGCTCTATTGTCTTTGTCTGAAGGAAGCAGTTTAGTAGAAGGCACAAGTTTATAGGGTTTGTCAGTTGAGAGAGACACTACAGAAGGGCATTTGTACAAGAATTTACAACCATCAGGTACCTTGTAAAATCTATCCGTTTTCTTAGGGCTGGGGGTTGAGACTCACAGGCCACAGAGGCTGCTGAAAAGGTATCTAGAACAGCAGACAAGACTGAAGGTACAGCAGAGAGCTTAGCAGATTCGATTTGGAAGAGTTCATAATACCTCTTCTGAATATCAGAAACCTGTTAATGATCCCATTTGAAATATTCAATCACATGAGACAGTCTCCCCCACAAAGGAGAGTTTTTCTAAGGAAGAGTCTTGACTAATATTTTCCTTCTCGAAGCCATAATCCAAAGAAGGGATTTGAGGGGAATATGCCAATGACTCTTCTTCAGAATCCAAATCCTCTTCAGAGGATTCCTGCTATCTGGGCCTCAAGAGGATCAGCGGAGGTTCCCCCCTCAACAGTCAGAATGGACATTTGCAGAATTTCTGAAGACATGCAAGGAGGAGGATCCATGTCAGCCTCAGACAGGGTCACAGCAAGAAGAATCTGAAACAACTGCAAGTTCCTCTGGGCTTTCACCAGCCTCAAGAGATGTCCAGGGGAGACAGGAAAACAGCTGAATCAAACCTGAATATTCTGGCCTTTTTCTTGGCAGGTGTCTGACCTTCAAGACAGGAAGATTCCACCATAGCTCCCTGTGCCAACAACTTAAGATACTGGTTCTCCAGGTAAATCAACAAAGAGAGGAGAACTATGGAGGGATCTTAAGGACAAATGCTTGGTAGATAGAACACTGTGTATGATCATGAAAAGCACCAATGCAGAAGACACGCTTCCCTTTCTGGATGGCATGTAGACTCACAAAAATAAGTTTGTAAAAAAAGAGAAGAAGGAACCCCAATGGGGCACTTATCTGAAACATGGCTTGGTAACCAGCACAAAAGGAGATTCAGACAGACTATCAATGATGGCGTTCAGACTGGAGGCAAAGAAATTCTGAGGTATGTATGTCCATATGTCACCTTTATGCCCTATGCCTTGAACAGGGAGCATACATGTGACATACGTCTATAAAATCTAAGGCTTTGGTATACTGGCTGCATGTTGGGGCTAACCTTGGCAAGCAATCCCTTTTGTAAAGAATACTGCAACAATGATATAGAAGGACATCAAACCTTAACTAAAGTGGTTATTAGAGTTTACTTTAAACCAGACTAATAATCTTCCAGTTCTTTATCCTGAAACTAAATACAGAAAGGATCATTCACACACCAGACATTCACAAGCAGCACAGATATTGCCTACACAAAACTCAAACCTTCAGGAAAGTTGATTAGTTAGATGAAGTTAAGAGGAAAAAACCAAGAAAACCACCAGTATCAAAACATGCCATTTCCAGGTGTCCGTCTCAAGCTATTACTTGCTGTTACACTCATCATAACAAGCCACTTCCAGTCAGGGTTATAGCCCATTCCACAAGGGCTATGGGTTTTTTGGTGTGTTTCTAGAAAGGGGTAGACTCTAGAAGAATTATAGATGCAGCAAAATGGTGTGCACAGTTTTACAAAGCACAACAAACTGGATTCATTTATCAAAATTAGAACATGCTTTGCTAGGACCAACCTTCTGGAGTCGCTCTTTTTTTTTTCTTTTTTCTCTTAGATATGGTAATCTACCCACATAGCTTAGGCTACTGCAACAGTGATTTATGTTTGAACATAGTATAGTTGTGGAAGTAAAACATACGATAAAAAGAAGTTATGTTCTTACCATAACGTTCCATCTGTGTTGTCCAACTTCATTCCATTAACCTGTGGGATACAGTTCTGATGCTCAGAACCGACGGGCCGGCTTCTTCCAGCTCAAGATTCCAGACTTGAGCCCCTCTTACTTACACATAATGCCCTGCTCCCCCAATGTTATCTCAGATCCTGTTTGCCAACAAGAACATAGTGTTCCTAAAACATTAACTATAATACAAAGGTAAGAAGATCAAAATACAAACAGATCTCACAACAACACATCAGGAACTCAACCAAAGGAATAGAATTCCTGGTAACTTCTACTAGGCTTCCAGAATAAACGTTTGAATGGAGGAAGGGGGGGTGGTAAGGTTAATGGAATGCAGTTGGACAACACAGATGGAACGTTGCAGTAAGAACATAACTTCATTATCTGGTAGTTGGACGACACAGTGGTGCAGCGGTAGCATTGTCGCCTCACAGCAAAAGGTTCTCTGGCTCGATTCTCATCTGGGGTGCCTTCTGTGTGGAGTCTGCATGTCCTCCCTGCATTCATTTAGGTTTCCTCCGGGTGCTCCGGTTTCCTCTCAGATTACAAAGACATGCATCTGGAGCATTTCTCTCTGGGCCTCCGCTGAAAATTGGCTTTGTTCCAAGTCAGACTTTCCTAGTTAACAAATGTTAAATAAAATAAATAAATAAAAATAAATTCTGTCCACTTCATTCCATTAACCTCTGGGACAGAGTTCCCAGCTACCATAATCCAGGATGGTCATCAAGGAAGGATGTTCCAGAGTAGAGCAGAACCAAAAGCACTTCTACTGCTGGAAACAATGCCCAATTTGTAATGAGTGACAAAAGTATGGGGGTTTGACCAAGTAGCAGCAACACAACTGCCCTCAATAGAAACTCAGGACCAAAAAGCTTGAGATGTGGCCATGGACCATGTTGAGTGTGTTCTTACCAGACCTGATGAGATAACTTTAGAAGAGTAAATAAATGTAACGTAGTCTTTCAACCATCTGGCCAAACTAACTCTGGTCACTGCTTTACCTTTTTTAGCATTCTGTTGCATTTAATGTTAACCACAATGAAGACACGATACACTTCCTCTCTTTCAGTGGTATTACACACGTGTGGGAGCCTCATGGAAAGAAAGTACAGTTTTGTACCTACCATAAATGCAGATGTTCGAGTGTATATACTGCTGCAGTCATCACACTTGGGGTTATCCTGCCGTCAGGCGGTCCCGCAGTCGGCCGAATCCCAAAGTCTTGGTCCGGCGTCGGTTGTCTTTCTTGCCCCAGATGTCAGGTGCCCCCAACTAGGAAGGCAATACAAATAACTATGCAAAAATACCTTAGTAGATAAACAATAGTACTAGCTGTTAGCAAATACACCATATAGACATGCATCCAATAGATTGATGTACATGGAGTTATAACTAACACCCTGGTATGTAGAGGGGATGGTGGGAGGGTAACCTGGAATGCAGCAGTATATACACTCTAACATCTACATTTATGGTAGGCACAAAACTGTACTATGTTCATTGTGTTATACTGCTGCAGTCATCACACTTGGGTTGAATCCCAAAGCTATGGATGGGTGGCTGGTACTAAACTGGGTTAGGTGAAGCTAGGATGCCCTGCAGAACTGCAGTGGCAAAACCAGCTCTGGTTTTAGAGTATAATGGAAGGTGGTAGTGCTTGGTAAAGGTGTGCACTGAACTCCAAGTAGCTGCCTCCAGAATGTCCTTGGTTGGAACCCCCGTGAGAAAGGCTGCTGAGGTTGCTGTAGCCCTGGTAGAATGGGACCTAATATTAACAGGCACTGCTTTCCCAAGGTGCGAGTAGCAAAAGCGGATACAATGTGCTATCCATTTGGAGATGGTCTGTTTTGAAATAGCCTTTCCTTGTTAACCTGCAGCATAGGATACAAAGAGTTGGTCAGTTTTTCTGAAGGTCTTTGTCTTATCCAAATAGTAACGTAGCTGTCTGTGAATGTCCAAAGAGTGAAGGAGTCTTTCTCCTTTATTCTGGGGGTTTGGATAAAAGGTGGGTAAATGAATGGTCTGATTCAAAGCCACACTGGATACTACCTTTGGCATAAATGTAGGGTTAGTTCGTAAAGAGACTCTGTCCTGATGGAAAATGATGAAAGGTTCCACTGCCATAAGTGCCTGTAGTTCTGAGACCCTGCGTGCTGAGGTGATAGCCAGCAACAGAGCCGTTTTCCAGGACAAGTATTGTAGTTCTGCTGAGAAGGCTGGTTCGAAGGGAGGCAGTGTTAATTTTTCTAAAACGAAGTTGAGGTCCCAAGCTGGCATTGGGGGTATTCTGAGGGGTCTTATATTCTTAGCCCCTCTGAGAAACTGCCTTAGTAAAGGGTGTGAGAATATGGGAGGATCCGTATTATATTGAGCTGAAATGGCTGAGGCATGGATCTTAATAGATGAGAAAGAAAGGCCTTTGTGTAGCATCTCAGTTAAGTATTGCAGTATTTGAGGAATGTTTGGTATCCAAGGATTTTGGCCTTTAGCCTGGTTCCATGCACAAAATCTTTTCCATTTGTCTGAGTAAGTTTTTCTGGTGCTGGGCCTCCTGGCCTCCAAAATGACATTCAGGACGTCCTTTGAGAGTAGTGTTGATTGATAGTTCAAGGTATTCTCCATGCAGCTAAATTTAAAGTCCTGAGCTGACTGTGAAGGATCTGAGAGTTCTGCTGAGTCAACAGAAGTGGGAATTGAAGTAAGATCCATGGAGGGCTGTGAGTCAAGGTCCTTAGTAATGGGTACCAGTGCTGACGTGGCCAGTCCGGAGCAATGAGGATCATTTGTGGTCTCTCTGATCTGACTTTCAGTAATACCTTGGTCAAGAGAGGTAGTGGTGGGAAGGCATAGACCGTCAATGCTGTCCAACTGAATGATAGGGCGTCCACTTTCCAGGCTAGGGAATGATAAGTCCTTGTGCAAAATTTCTGTAGTTGGCAATTGTTGGGGGAGGCAAATAGATCTATGTCTGGGCGTCCCCACCTTTGAGTTATCATTGAAAATACTTGTGGGGGTAGTCTCCACTCGTGAGGATCTGCCAAATTTCTGCTTAATTCGTCTGCCAATATGTTTTCCTTTCCTGGCAGGAATTGTGCTTGCAGTTGTACTTGGTAAGTCAATGCTGTGTTCCACAAGGTCATTGCCTGTCTACATAAAGGGTAGGAGTGTGTTCCTCCCTGTTTATGTACCACATAACTGTGGTGTTGTCTGTCCTTATTAGTAGTTGTCCTGGATGCAAGAGGTCCTTGAAGGCTGTCAGTGCATTTTGCACAGCTAGCATCTCCTTTTGGTTGATGTGTAGATGCATTTGTTTTGCAGACCATTTGCCCTGTATGCACTGTCCTGCCATGTGTGCTCCCCAGGCGAAGTCTGAAGAATCTGTTGTCATAGTTTGGTTTGCTGGGGGTAAGACAAAAGGAAGACCCTTGTTTATTTGACATGCTTGAGCCCACCATAGGAACTCTTTTTGAAGGCAGGGAATGAGAGGTATACTTGTTTCGAGGCTGTGCCTGTGTTGAGTCCATACACTTTTCAGGTACCATTGTAATTTCCTCATATGCAGCTTTGCATGTGGAATTAGTTGAATGCAGGATGCCATAAACCCCAATGCCTGCAGGATTTTCCTTGCAGTGAGCTGGGTGAAAGTTGCCATCTTTTTGAAGTATTGAGTCAGTTGTTTTTGTTTGTCTGGCATGAGATAAGCCATCTGGGCCGTTGTATTTAAGCTGGCACCCAGGAATATTATGTCTTGTGAGGGTATTAGCTTTGACTTCTTTTTGTTTACTGTGTACCCTAGGCAACTTAGCAGCTTTGTTACAAATGCCAGATGCTGTAAGAGAATGGCCTTGCTGTCCGCTTGGATCAGGCAGTCGTCCAGACATGGATAAATTTGTACTCCTTGTTGTCTGCAGTATGCAATTACTGATGCCAGGCATTTCGTAAATACGCTGGGCGCAGTAGATAAGCCAAAGGGCAATGCAGAGAATTGATAATGCATTGTACCTGCCAAAAATCTGAGGTATCTTCTGCAATCTTGTCTGATAGGGACATGCAGGTATGCATCTGAGGTCCAACGTTACCAGCCAAGACTCCTTGCCCAGCATGGGAAGAAGCTGCTGTAGTGTGAGCATTTTGAATTTGGGTACCTCCAGGTATGTGTTTAGAATTGAGAGGTCTAAAATGCGTCTCCAGGCTTTGTCCTTTCTTGGTACTAGGAATAGTCTCGAGTAAAAACCTTGACCTTGCTCCTTTGTAGGTACCTTTTGAATTGCTTTCATATCCATGAGCGCTGAAATTTGTGTTTGTGCCTCTGCCCATTGGTTTGGAAGCAGATTTGGCATGCCTCTCATCCGTGGTAAAGTGTGAAAATGAAATCTGTATCCTCGGGTAATGATATCCAGAACCCATTTGTCCTTTGTTATGATGCGCCAATTTTGTAGAAATAGAGCCAGTTTTCCTCCCAAAGGTGCTGCCAGGGCAATTTTGCTTGGCAGGCGAAGAGGGAAGTCATTGTGTTTGTTTCCTGAAGTGTTGAGATCTTTCGTCTCCACCTCTTTGAGTTGTTTTATGCCATTGTCTAGGCCTGAAAGAACCTTGTGGCTGGCCTCTGCCCCTTGGGCGTCGGCACCTTCCCCTTTGGGGTCTGTCTGATGCAGGAAAGGACCAGTTTTTTGATGGCCAGTTTCTGCTGAAACGAGGAGGTTGTACATGTAAAAAATCTTTAACTGCATTGATTTTGCCTTTTCTTCCATTTTCTTTAAAACTTCCTCTGCTTTGACACCAAATAACACATCTTTCTGCAATGGAGCATCCAATAACTTTGCTTTGACATGTTCTGGTAAGGCTTGCTCTTTTAGCCAAGCATGTCTACGTATTACAGATCCTGTGACAGCTGCTCTACATGAGGCTTCCAATGAATCAAAACCACACTGTAAGGTATGCTTTCCCACCTATTCTGCTGCATGCAGCAAATCCTGTATCTCTTTGAAATCAGGTTGATCTGTCTGAGGGATCATTTTCTGCTTTAACTGTGTAATCAAGTACTGCTGGTATTTTAGCATTTGGAATTGGCAGTTTAAGGCCCTCATGGCCAAAGTGGCAGACGTATACACTTTCTTCCCCCATCTTTCTAATGCTTTGGAATCTCTTTCAAAAGGTAGTGGATTCTTAGCAGTAGAGGCCTTAACCCCTCTGGGACCCTGGGAAATGGTTTCGGGGTCTGCAACAGGGCTTTTATATAGAAACTTATGAGAATCAGGAACTTGGTAGTATCGGTCTGGTTTAGCTGGTGCAGGAGGTAAGGAATCTGGGTTTAGACTAGATTCGGTGTAAACATCATCCAAAATGTCTAAAACTGGAGGAATTGCAAGGGGTCTATGCTGTGGAAGAAGAAGAAACTCGCGGAGTCTTTTCTTAGAGTCAGAGTAATCTTGGCCTTCCCAGTGGAAGTGTTCCCTCATGGTATGTAGAGTTTTCCCAAAAGAGTAGTCTTCAGGGGGGAGACAGAGGGAATGGACTCTTCAGCATCTGAGTCTTCATAAGGAGGGAAGGAATAATCCTGGTCCTCAGAGTAAGCTGAGGAAATGGATGCTTGGTCAGAGGAAGGATAATCTTCCTCCAGTCTAGGCCTTTTGTCAGGAGGGGGTTGGGAACCCCTGATAAGGGTAATTAAATCCTCAGCCATCTTAAGCATCTGTTTTTTAGGCATAGGGGCCTGTGGGGGGGGGGGGGTCTGTGGACCCGGTTTCCTAACTTTTAAGGGGACTTTAAGTTTAGCATAAGACTTAGAGATAGTTGTCGGTTTGAAGACACCTTCAGAAACCAAAGGCCTGTCCAAAATCTCCGGATCACCGTCAGGGTTGGCGTCTGAGGGGTGAGAGGGAACCGGCTCTTGAGGCCCAGCTGATTCGGTCTAGGAGGCCGTCAGAATTTCTAAATCAGCGGTAGTCAGGGGCTGCATAGGCGCCTCGCTGAAAACCGGAGAACCGGCGGCAGGCCTTGCTGAGGCCTCGGTATCTGGTCTTGGCCTTGGTTGCCTGTCCTTATCCTTGCGTTTTTTAATCATTGCTGATGTTGGTTGCTCCGATGACATGCTATAGTTAAATTTTCTGCCAAAATAATGTCGGGTGAAATCTGCCCGACGCTTTATTGTACGTTTGTTGAACCTAGCACAAAACCGACAACCAGAGACGTCGTGGTCTGGGCCTAGGCAAGGAATACAATAAGAATGAAAATCCTTATGAGATATTTGCTTCCCACAAGAAATGCAATTAACAACTTTGTCTGACATCGGTCTGAGGCAAGAAAAGTTTCCCCAACGGGGTACTTAGCTTTAGAGAAGACTTCGGGCTGAAATTCAATTCGAAAATCTCAGGAGCTAGCTGACCGGCACTTGTGAACTGCTTCTGCGTCGGGCACTGCGCGGCAAGAAAGACTGAAAAAAATGGCGTCAGCTGCCTCTTTTATCCCCCTGTCGCACTGATGTCAGGGAAGAAGCGACGACAACCGACGCCGGACCAAGACTTTGGGATTCGGCCAACTGTGGGACCGCCTGACGGCAGGATAACCCCAAGTGTGATGACTGCAGCACCAGGGAGACTCCCAGAACAAAGGAATGCATAAGCTTATATACTGTTAATACTGCTGACAATACAAAAATATAAGATGAATCAATCAGATCATTACAGAGAGCAATTAACCAATCAGTGGCTTACCCGTAGGCTTAAAGCAGTATATGTCACTAAATCTATAGGAAAAGAAAGAAAATCGGATACACTTCCATATAAGGCACATTTCCTGCTTTTAAGCAATCTCTTGCTTTTCAGTACTTTTCCACTATTCACAGTTTACTTAGAGTTCACAATACATTTTGATACCTGCAGATCGTCACGTACTCAATTCCCTTAAACACATGCTTTTAACCGTTCATATTCTACAATCCCCCATTTGATGCTGTGTAAGCATCACCACTGAGCCTATCATACATTTTTCCCAAATCCAACATTACCATGTCACTAGTCCCTTCAGTATTGTCACACATTTTTACTTTATCATCCATATTTATGGCTGCAGGCATATAAAACTTTGGCACCTTTTTAGTAGTTTTAGAAGACATTAATTTTAAAATCAGTGCTTTAATTAGAAACACAACAAAGAAAGCAACAATAGCTAATACTGCAATTAATAAAATCAACTTCAATAGTCCACCACCCCAACCCAAAAAAAGGTTGGTTAACCAAGCCCATGTGGAATTATTGGCCTCTTTGGCCTTAGAAAGATTGTAGACTTTCTGAATCAGATTGAGATGGCTTGTAATTTTGTGCTGATTGTCAGAAATAAACATACAGCACTCCTCCTGGATTAAAGTGCAAGTACCCCCTTTTGTAGCAAGTACAAAATCGAGTGACATACGGTTTTGGAGGACCACAGCCCTCATAGCAGTCAGTTCATCAGTTACTAGTTCTAAAGCAAAGAAGGTGGCATTGCTCAAGACTTCAAGGAGTTTAGAAAGCTTTCTCAATTCCCAGATTGACTTTACAGTCCCATAAGCAGGTATTATATGCCTGCCCAAGATATGACATCATCTCCAAGGTCCATGTGAGCCAGCCCTTTAGTACTTGCATGAGCAAGATCATGATAGAGGCATGAAGCATCCACGTTTCCTACTGGATTGGAGGGTGTTTTATCTCGAGTATTTCTGATTTTTTTCTTGTGGTAATGCAGTTGTATGTCAAATAGCTGGAACCAAATATCCCAGGAAACTGCTTCCAGACCAGTGTTCTGGTAACAATTTATTTATTAAATGTATATTTGATGGCCTGATAAGTGTTAAAAGGTGGGTGCCATGCTGCATGTGCTTAACGTGAATCAATATAGATGGTAACAGATCTGTCCTTGGCTATTTTGCATGCATGTGAAAGGGCTACTACCACATACAAAGTAACAATTTTGCACTAAAGTTGTGATATTTGTAGAGACAGTACTATTTAAGTTCATACCATGAAAGATTGTCTATATTACTACCCTGGTGATGTTAGTGGTGTTTAATGAAGCTTTTTGCAATACTGGAAGTACTGGAAAAAGTTGGACTCTGCATCCGGTGGAGCTATATTGTATCCCATTTACTATGTCTGTATAATTGTATTGATATTGAATCGTGTAGTTGCAGGCACTCCATCCCATCTTTCGGGTCCAGTGATGTCGCTTTGAGTAGTTCCGTTGAAAACACAGGATGCCTCTGTGATGGAGACAATTGTAAAGCCACTGAGTTTGCAGATGTAATGTTGGCTGTATAATTAAGTAAATTTGTCCATGTTTCGATAACATTTAGTGAGGATGCAGTCAACGACAATCCCCCATGAACAGAGGGAATAGCAGTACAAATCCAACAGTTAGAGACGTTGAAAGTGGTAGCATATGTATATTTGATGGCCTGATAAGTGTTAAAAGGTGGGTGCCATGCTGCATGCGCTTAACGCGAATCAATATAGATGGTAACAGATATGTCCTTGGCTATTTTGCATGCATGTGAAAGGGCTACTAATTCAGCGGTCTGTGCAGAGGTGCCAAGTGGTAATAGTCCAGTTTGCAGTATTTCAGATGGTGTGCATACAGACCTCGCAGCCTGGAGTTCACCAGAATTATTTTGTAAACAGGATCCATCCACAAAAAGAACTAGTTCTGGGTTAGGCAAAGGAACATCATGCAAGTCCATCCTAGGAGAAAGAACAGTGTTAACAACAAGCACACAATCATGTGGTTTGCCCTCGTCATTAGTGGGTATTAAAGAGGCAGGGTTTAGTAGTGAGCAATGTGTAATTTGTACAGCAGGATTACTCAATAAACTTAACTCATATTTAGTGAGGCAAGCATTGGAAAGATACTGAATTTTTGTTTTTAAGAGTAGTGCTTGTACTGCGTGTGGCACTGCTAGTATGGTATGACACAGGGTCAATGGTGCCACCATGTCGACCAAAACGGCGGCTGCTACCGCCCGCAAACAGGGTGGATAGCCAGAAGCTACAGGGTCCAACTGAGTACTGTAATATGCTACAGGTCGATAGCCCCCTGAGCGGGTTTGAGCTAGGAGCCCCAAGGCTGTTTATTTCTTTCACAGCAAAAGAAAACAAATGGTTTGTAGTAATCTGGTAGTCCTAGGGCAGGTGGATTTATTAAGGCTGTCTTGATAGCTTGAAAAGCATTTTCATGCTCAGGTAGCCAGGGCAGAGGATATGTGACTTCCTTTTTTAAGGGCTCTAACAGAGGGGCCAAAATGTCAGAGAAATTGGGCACCCACTGTCTACAATAACCTGCTAGGCCAAGAAACCCCGAGTTGTCTCTGTGGTACAGGGCGAGGGGCAGTCTGAATAGAGGTGATTCTGCTTGGGAGTATATGACGTGAACCCATACAAATAATATGGCCCAGATACTGCACTTTTTCTTGACAGAACTGTAGTTTAGCTCTATTTACCATGAAGCCTCGTTCAGCTAAAAACCTTAGGACTAGGAGAGAATAGTCAATACAAGACTTTGCATCTTGGGAAGCGATAAGAATATCGTCCACATATTGGACCAAAACTGAACGGGGAGGTAACTAAGTCCTGTAGTTGTCTATGCATTTCCCTGAAAAATAAAGTTGGAGATTCTACATATCCTTGGGGTAGTCGGGTCCAAGTGTACTGTTGGCCCTGGTAAGTGAAGGCAAATACTGACTATCAATGTACCGGAATAGAGAAGAAAGCTGGTGAAATATCTATGACCGTAAAACAATGTGCCGTGGGCGGGATACAGCTCAAAATTGTAGCTGGGTTAGGCACAATTGGAAAAACAGGCAAAACGGCCTTATTGACTTCTCGCAAGTCTTGCACAAATCTATAAACTTGTTTTTACCGATAATATTGGGGTTTTACATGGGCTAGTTTGTAGGAATTATGATTCCTTGCTGCACCAAAGCAGAAATGACGAGGGCAATACCAGATGTAGCCTCAGCGGTCAAAGGGTACTGTGGCACCAGAGGTAACTTTGCCCCTGATTTTAAGGCTATTTTTATGGGAGTGGCTGAAGTCAAAAATCCTATGTAGTTGTCATCATGAGTGGTCCATAGGTGGGAGGATAGCGAGTTTAAATACTTGCTTGTATTTGGGTCAGATGCCACGTGCATCAATTGTAAAGCAGCGGTTTCATTTAACGCAGCCAATATACTATTTTGTTCATGAGAGGGTACCTGTAGATATACCCCATCAGTGATACAAAAAATAGTGGCCCCCATTTTTCAGTGCAGGTCTCTTCCCAATATGTTTAAAGGTGCTGAAGGTCCTACTAGAAATGCAGGATTGTTCTGCAAAGGTTCCAAAGTTACTGGGATGGGGACAGTTTCAGAATATTCAATAGGGATACCAGAGACACTTACCCCTCTAGTTGTATTTTTACAGAGGGGGACATTTAGTGCCACTTCGCTTGCTAACATGGACTTAGTTGCTCCAGTGTCAATTAGAAATGGGTGTAGTTTATTTTTGACAGGCAACATGACATTAGGTCCATCTTGGTCCACTGGAATGAAAGGACACAACTGCTGCTGTTGGTGTTCAGGGAACCTTCACTGTGAATAAGCCATTGATGGCTGCTGCCAATTGGGTGGGATCCAATTGGAATTCCATTGCTGTGACTTATTAGTGGGTGGAGTAGGTTGTTCAGCCAAATATGGGCATTCATTTCTCCAATGGCCCGTTTGGCCACAATTAAAACACTCTGATTAATAATCATGTTTCCTGCCAGTTTTGTCTATTCTGGGTTCCCGCTCCTTGGCGTCCACCTCTTCCTCCCCTTCCATGTTGCGCGAAGGCAGTACACATATGAATCTGTGCCTTAACGAATTTTTCCTGTAACTCTTTCTCCTTTGCTAAATGGTCAGATAAATATTACACTTGGGTAACCAATTCATGCAATCCAAGACTGGGCCAGTTTAGACATACCTCCTTTAATTTGTCCCGTACTTGTGGGGGCAACCCATCCATGAAGGCAGCCAATAATCCACTTTGTGCTGGTCCTTCGGTGGGTTCTGGGTAACCAGAGTAAGCCTCAAAGGCTTCAGTGAGTCTATTTAGATATTTGTCCATAACTTCGTCTTCTTTCTGAAGAACTGACTTAATCTCGGACCAGTTGGGTGTGGGCGGGACTATTACAGTAATGGCATCCACTATACGTTGTCTAACTGCTTCAAATCCGTTATACCCCTGTACACTATGTTTTGGAATTGGATTAGGGACGTTAGCCAGTTATCCCCCTGTACATTGAGTTTTGGAATTTGATTAGGGACGTTAGCGTGGTCCCAAATTCTTTTCATTAAATCAGCCGGCACGGCATACTGAAGGGACTGCTCTGACCTCTTCTATTGTGGGATTTTGTAAACTAATGTGTCCTGCTAACACACGATGAAATTTAGCTGGGTTTGTATGGATAGATGGTAGTGACCTAGTAGTAGCCTGGAAATCAACCGCTGACCACTCCCTAGGCACTACAATGTTCGGTGGCTCTTGTGCATTTCTGGCATGGGCTGGGTTGGGAACTTCCCTCAATGGCAGCAGTCTGTCGTCATTTGACGATTCAGAATCTGTGTCTGGATTAAATTTGTCCGGCCCAAAGTATCCATCCTCACTATCGATAATAGCGGGGAACTGGCCAAAATGCTTTTGTTGGTGTGGATGTCGCTTCCCTTTTCCCTTATGATAGGGTTTAGCCTTAAAGTACATTTGAGTGTTTGCTTCCTTATGAGTCTGATGGAGAGTTCTCACTCCCTCTGGCTCTTTATCACCTAATTCTGCATCAGATTCACTAGACTGTCTACTCGCAGCTTGCTCTCCATCCCTACTGGTAGAGTCTGGCTGCGATATCTCAGCTCTTTGTTGATCTGGGAGGGGCTGATATGGTGGGGGCCCCGATGGTGCAGTTGGTGGTGGGGGAAACCAGGCATTATCATCCTCTGAAGATTCAGTTATTTGTAACCTGGCTAATTCCTTTAGAGAGTAAAGCCCCTTAAAAGGTGGGTCTTCTAAACATTTACCATTTACTACGTCTAAATTACTAGCAGTGTGTTGTAATTCCCTCAATTGTTCTTCTAATTTTTGCTGATTATCTTTTAAACTACTGATTACGGAATCTTTTTCTCTCTCTTTCGCCTCTGTCATCCAATCATTAAATGCTGCCCAACACAACCCTGGTATTTTTATTCCTTTTTTCCTTAATTTTCCCTAAAGATTAATTAAAATATTCTTATTAAAACTGCCATTTTCTAGGAAGGCGAGTCTACCGTCACCTTTAGTAAGGGCGACCCACTGACTTATAAACATACAGCTGTCCTGGGACACACAAAAATACATATAACCAGCTGGTGTACCTCTTTCTGGCTCTTTGATGGTTCCCACACAGTTGCTCCCATTTTCACACAATAAGCTATACTGTATTTCACAGATTTAGCTGCAACGTTTTTAAACGTTGTTTTTCCCCACTCTCATATGTCGCCAGTTTCATCTTTTAACCCACTCTCATACCGCACAGTCAATGGTAAAAAAAAAAAAATTCATGCCACTTACCTTAAAACGACTGAATGAGAGGAATTATTTGACCCCCTAAAAAGTACTTATATTCCAAAAAGAAAATACAATTTCAGAGCAGGCGAGTGCAGGAAATGAAAGAAACACCATGAAACAGAAAAATCTGCTGTGGGCCCTTTAGTGGTATTTTGTTCAATCCCTGACTGTCGCAGCCGCTCTCAATTCAGATCAGAGTCACGGCACCAATTGTTGCATTTAATGTTAACCTCAATGAAGACACGACACACTTCCTCTCTTTCAGTGGTATTTATTACACACGTGTGGGAGCCTCATGGAAAGCACCAGGGAGACTCCCAGAACAAAGGAATGCATAAACTTATACACTGTTAACACTGCTGACAATACAAAAATATAAAATGAACCAATTAGATCATTAGAGAAAGCAATTAACCATTCAGTAGCTTATCCGCAGGCTTAAAGCAGTATATGTCACTGCATCTCTAGGCAAAGAAAGAAAATCGGATACACTTCCATACAAGACATATTTCCTGCTTTTAAGCAATCTCTTGCTTTTCAGTACTTTTCCACTATTCACAGTTTAGAGTTCACAGTACAAAGTACATTTTGATACCTGCAGATCGCCACATACTCAATTCCCTTAAACACTTGCTTTTAACCGTTCATATTCTACAATTCAAAAAGGAAACAGCTGATCGCACTTCCTGAAGGATTTAGTTCTATGGATGTATAAACAAAGTTGTCTATGCACATCAAGCATGTGTAAGGTGTAATCCTCTTTGTTCTGATACCGAGGAAAGAATAATGGAAAATTAACAGACTGGTTAATGTTGGTCTCTTTAGCCACCTTGAGTAAAAAAGTGGGATTCGTATGTAGGATAACGCTGTCTTTATGAAAAACTAAGTATGGAAATTTTGCAGAAAGAGCCCACAGCTCAGATACTCTGCTGGCCGAGGTAATTGCCAACAGGAAGAGTTCTTCAGGAGAGGAATTTTAAATCTACAGTGGCCAAGTGTTCAAACAGGGATGGATCAAAGCTTGTAGGATCATAGTAAGATTCCAGGGAGGCGCAGGGTCCTTGACTGGACGCCATAACAAAAAGGTGCCCCTAAGAAAGACCTTACATAACTTTGGTTTTGACTCACCAATTTCAGCCTCTTCAAAATGGAAGTTGGAAATGGCAGCAAGCTGAACCTTGACCGTAGAATAAACTAGCAACATCTTTGAAAAGGGAGGCCAGAAAGTCTAGTACCACGGAAACCAGGGCTGTAAAAGGATCTGATTCTGTTCCGCCCAAAAGGAGAATCTTTTCCACTTCTTTTTATAAATCTAGTGAGTGGAAGCCCTATGTGATGAAATCAAAATTTCTTGGACTAGAGAAGATAGGTGGGGAGATTTAGCTATCAACGGAAGTGGAGAAACCATGCAGTTAATTTCAGGGCCTGAATGTTGGGATGTGGATGCCCAGATGGATGAAAAAGTAGATCTGGATCCAACTTCATCGGGTGCAAACCAGATGAGACCAAAGTAAGGTGAAGCAGGTTTGTCAAGGCCAAAAATGAGCAACGAGGATCACTTTGCTTCGCAACCTGAGAGCTTGCTGCAGGTACTTGTGAATCAACGGAAGAAGGGGAAAGGTGTATACTAGACTGGAAGGCCAAGCATGAAGTAGAGCACTCCTGGGGGACTGTCCCTGAGGAGGGGTCAAGGCAAAATACGTGCTGCATTTGTTGCTGAGAGGAGAAGTAGAGAGGTTGCAGCAAGTATACCCCCATTTCTGGAAGATTGAATCTGCCATGGACTGATTCAGGGACCACTCGAAGCATCAGGAGTGTCTGCTAGGATGATGGATTCTCCCAGAATGTGCACTGCTGCCAGAAAGTGGTTGGAAGAAATCGTGCACTGCCAAACCCTCATCACTTCTCAACAAAGGGGATAAAGACGTGGTTCCTCCATGATTGTTGATGTACCAAACCACTGACATTGTCTGTTTGGATAGCAATAGTCCCCTGAGGAAGAAAGCTGTCTAGTTCTTGCAATGCCAGAAGAACATATCTCATCTCGAGAATACTGATATGCAACTTGGTCTCCTGAGGCATTTACGTGCCTTGGACTGTCTGGCCCAGACAATGGCGCCCCCTCCCCCCCCAAACTGGTAGGCATCCCTAGTCAACATGGCAGTTGGGGAGGGGAGAACGAACTGTCATCCCAGGATAATCTCCAGAGAATGGAGCCACCAAAGGAGAGAATCCTTGCGCACACAAGACAGGTTGATGAGAAGGTTCAAGGGATTTTGAGAAGAGACCACTCTACCGCTAGGCTCCACTGTAGAATATACATGTTAAAATGTGTCATTGGAAGAAGAGTTACGGTTGATGCCATGGAGCCTAAAGCTCATAGAATTAGAAAAGCCAGGGGTTTTGGAACAGTCAAGACCTGGCTGACTTGGGATCTCAGATTTACCACCCTGTTCAGGAAGGTAAATGCGAGTCATAGTTGTGTCTAAATGTTCTCCATTAAAATCTATGGTTTGAACTGCTTCCAGATGGGACTTCTGCCAGTTTATAGTCATGCTCAGTGTAGAAGCTAGGCTAAGGAAGTAATCCCTGGCCTGAAGGATTAGATGCCTGGTTGGGGGAGGTCAGGAGTCCGTCATCCATAGAAGAAACTATCTGACAGCCTTGCAGTCTGAGATGACCTGCCACTACCGCTACATATTTGAACACCCTGGGGGTCGCCCTGCCTGAAATTAAGAAAAGACCTGGAGCACCTGTCCATTTTGATATGGTCGTAAGCATCCTTGACATCTAGAGAGCACATCCAATCACCCATCTTCAGTAAAGGTCAGATGGCTGAACCTTGACCATAATAAACTGTGTTTCACTGACTTGTTCAGGTCAGTTAGATCCAAGATAGGCTGCAGGTTCCATCTTTTTTGGGTACCAAAAAGAATCTGAAGTAAACACCCGATCTGACTTGATCGGGGGGAACTTCTTGGATAGCTCTTTTTTGCAGCAACTTTCTTATTTCTTGGGCAGCGTCTTCCCAGTTATAGGTGGGACACAGTACAGTTGTGTACACCTACCATAAATGTAGATGTTCGAGTGTCTTCACTGTTGCAGTCATGACTGTAGGGTTCTCCCCTGCCGGCAGGCAGTCCTCGGTCGGTCAGAATCCCAAAGTCTGGGTCTGGCGTCGGCTGTTCAACCATGCTCCCTGACGTCAGAGCGCCAGGAGTACAAAGCTGACAGCTGACGCCATCTTCTCCAGTTTTTCTTGCCCCAGATGTCAGGAGTCCCAAAATGAGAAAGGTCTCGTATCCTTTGCAAATACACCTCAGAAGAATGGTGAAAAAAGGAACCACACAAAAGTAAAAATAAGAGGGGACAGGAGGGAGGGAAACCCAGACTGCAACAGTGAAGACACTCTAACATCTACATTTATGGTAGGTATACACAACTGTACTATGTTCATCGTGTTTCACTGTTGCAGTCATGACTGTAGGGTAGAAACCCAAAGCAGAATGAAAGGGAGGTGGTCATAAAGTAGAAGGGGCGGCTAAAAGGCCCTGCAAGACTGTAGAGGCAAAGCCTGCCCTAGACTTAGAGTAGAGAGGTACATTGTAGTGCTTAGAAAAAGTATGCACTGAACTCCAAGTTGCAGCTTCCAAAATGTCTTTGGTAGGAACTCCCTTGAGGAAGGCCGCAGAAGTGGCAGCAGCTCTGGTGGAATGAGTCCGTATACTCCCTGGGATTTGCTTTCCATGGTGTGAATAACAAAATCTGATTCCATGAGCAATCCATTTAGAAATGGTCCGTTTTGAAATGGCTTTACCTTGGGAACTTGAAGCATAAGAAACAAACAATTGTTCTGATTTCCTGATGTCCTTGGTTCTGTCCAGGTAAAAACGTAGTTGTCTGTGTACATCCAAGGAATGTAAGATCCTTTCCCCTTTATTTTGAGGAGTGGGGAAAAAAGTTGGCAAGTGGATATTTTGATTTAAAGCCACTTTGGAAACCACCTTAGGCATGAAGGTAGGATTAGTCCTCAAAGACACCCTGTCTTGATGAAAAATAATATAAGGTTCCACAGCCATAAGAGCTTGTAACTCAAACTCTCCTGGCAGAGGTTAGGGCTAACAGGATGGCTGTTTTCCAAGATAAAAACTTGATGTCAGAAGAGGCAGCAGGCTCAAAAGGAGGCAAGGTGAGCTTTTACAAAACATAGTTGAGATCCCAAGCAGGAATGGGAGGAGATCTAGGAGGTCTTAAGTTCTTAGCTCCTCTGAGAAACTTGTCTCATGAGCTGGTGGGAAAAGATTGGAGGGTCTGTATTATGAGCGGAAATAGTAGAAGCATGTATCTTAATGGAAGAGAAAGAGAGACCCTTATGTAAGAGATCTGTCAAGTAAAGTAAAATTAAAGGAATGTTCGGAAGAAGAGGATCAGAATCCTGAGTCTGCATCCAGGAACAAAATCTTTTCCATTTTCCTGCATAAGATTTTCTAGTGCTAGGACGTCTGGCTTCTAAAATGACATCCATAACCTGCTTGGGTAGGAGAGAAGAAATCAAAGACCCTGGATTAACCAGGCCGCCAGGCTGAGAGTGCTGACATGGGAGTGTAGAACCTGACCCTGATGTTGGGACAGAAGGTTCGGAGTTTGTGGTAAGACCCAAGGGGGCTCCACACATAGGTTTTTCAGAGTGGGGTACCAAAACTGTCGAGGCCAATTTGGGGCCAACAAGATTATCATCTTGGGCTTGTCCTGTTTGATCTTTAATAATACCCGTGGAAGAAGAGGAAGAGGCAGAAAGGCATATCCCGAGAGGTTTCTCCAACTGAAAGATGGTGCATCCACTTTCCAAGCTAGTTTGTGGAAAGTCCTGGTGCAAAAATTCTGTAGTTGATGATTGAGATGGGATGCAAAGAGGTCTATGTGAGGACGTCCCCAGACTATCATCCTGAATATTTCGGTGTCCAGCATCCATTCGTGTGGATCCAAAAGGTTTCTGCTCAGACTGTCTGCCAGGAAGTTTTGCTTCCCTGGTAGAAACTGAGCTTGAAGGTCCAGATTGCAGGCTAGAGCTGTGTTCCATAGATCCATGGCTAGTCTGCAAAGGGAGTAGGAATGAGATCCCCCTTGCATGTTTATGTACCACATAACTGTGGTGTTGTCTGTCCGTATTAGTAGTTGTCCTGGTTGTAGAAGATTCCTGAAGGCCATTAGAGCTTTCTGAACAGTTAACATTTCCTTTAAATTGATATGCAGGTGCTTCTGATCCTTTGTCCAAAGGCCCTGCAGACAATTGCCCTGAAAATGGGCTCCCCAAGCATAATCCGAGGCATCCATGGTTAGAATCTGAGTGGCAGGAGGTAGACAGAAGGGTTTCCCTTTGTTTAGAGTACATGCCCTGGACCACCAAAGGAATTCCTTTTGAAGACAAGGCAGGACGGAGATCAGTAGGTCTAAACTGTGGCAATGCTGACACCATACACTTTTTAGGTACCACTGTATTTTCCTCATGTGTAGTCTTGCATATGGTACGAGAAGGATGCAGGAGGCCATGTAACCCAAAGCCTGCAGGAATCTCCTTGTAGATAGCTGAGTTAAAGTTGCCAAGGTTTTGAAAGTTGAAGCCAGCTGTAATTGTTTTTCGGATGTCAGAAATGCCATCTGGGTTGTGGTGTTTAGAAGAGCACCCAGAAAAGTTATCTGTTGTGCAGGTGTCAAATTTGACTTTTTTATGTTTACAGAGAATCCCAGGAACTTGAGAAGGTTCTGTACAAATTCTGGATGCTGGAGTAAGACATCCTTGCTGTCTGCCTGAATTAGACAATCGTATAGATAAGGGTAAATTTGAATTCCCTTGAGTCTGCAGTAAGCTACTACTGGAGCCAGGCATTTGGTGAAGACCCTGGGCGCAGTAGACAATCCAAAGGGCAGCGCAGAGAATTGAAAGTGCCTCGATCCGGCCTTGAACTTGAGGTATTTTCTGCGTTCCTGCCTGATGGGAAAGTGTAAATATGCCTCCTTTAAATCCAAAGTTACCATCCATGCATTTTTGGACAGCATTGGAAGTAACTGCTGTAGAGTAAGCATCTTGAATTTTGGAATCTCTAGAAAGGTGTTCAAGACTGACAGATCCAGAATGGGTCTCCATGAGTTTTGCTTCCTGGGAACTAGAAAGAGCCTGGAGTAAAAACCTTGTCCCATCTCTGAAAGTGGAACTAGTTCTATGGCTTTCATGGCCAAAAGAGCTTCCACCTGGTTTAAGGCCTCTGTCCATTGATGTTTTGGAAGGTCTGGCCATCCGCTTGGCCTTGGCAAGGTATGAAAATGGAATTTGTAACCTCTTGAAACCACATCCAGAACCCACTTGTCCTGAGTTATACGAGTCCAATTTTGATAAAAAAAGAGAGAGTTTTCCTCCGAGGGGGGCTTCCAGGCAAGAAGTTCCTGCAGCCCAACAGAGGGAGTCATTGAGTCTGTTTCCTATGAGTTTGTGACCTGTCCTCTCCTCCCCTAGGGGTGGAAGCAGTCCACTGTCTTGGTCTATAAGAAGCTTGTGTTTGAGGCCTTCCTCGGGAGCGTCTATATCTACCCCTCTGAGGCCTGTCTGAATTGGGAAAGGACCAATTTTTAGAAGGCCAATTCCTGCTGAATCTGGGTGGCTGTACTTGTAAGAAATCTTTAACTGTTTGCATGGATTTCGCCTTGCCCTCCATCTTTTTAATCACCTCTTCAGCTTTTGATCCAAACAAAACATTATGCTGAACAGGAGCATCCAATAATTTAGCTTTTACTTGTTCTGGCAAATTTTGTTCCTTTAGCCATGCATGCCTTCTAATAACTGTGCCAAAGGCAGCAGCCCGACAAGAAGCCTCCAAGGCATCAAATCCACAGTGTAAACCATGCTTACCAACTTGTTCAGTGGCATGCAATAAGTCATGTAATTCCTTATCTGCACAGGCAGAAATGGAAGTAAGCTTTTGTTTTAAAACAGACAAGAGAAATTGCTGGTATTTCAGCATATGAAACTGACAGTTTAAAGCCCTAATAGATAAAGTAGCAGAAGTGTACACTTTTTTGCCCCATCTTTCTAAAGATCTAGAATCCTTTTCAGTGGGAATGGGGTTTTTGGCAGAAGTGGCCTTAACTCCCTTAGGACCCTGATAAATGGTTTCAGGGTCAGCAGTAGGGTTCTTGTATAAAAACTGGTGGGAATCAGGAACCCTGTAATATCTATCAGGCTTAACAGGAGCAGGAGGAAGAGAGTCAGGGGTTAAGTTAGCCTCCGAAAAAGCATCATCCACAATATCCAAAACAGGAGGAATAGCCAGGGGTCTATGTTGGGGGAGAAGAAGAAAATCCCTTAGTCTTTTCTTAGATTCCGAATACTCCTGTCCTTCCCAGTGGAAATGTTCCCTCATTTCATGCAAAGTTTCCCCAAAAGAGAAATCCTCAGGGGGAGAAGCTGAAGGAATGGATTCCTCAGCATCAGAATCCTCATAAGGAGGGAAAGAATATTCCTGGTCAGAAGAGGAAACTGAAGAAACAGAAGCCTGATCAGAGGAATCATCATAAACTTCCTGCCTTGGCCTTTTATCTGGAGGGGGATGTGAACCCCTTATCATAGTAAGTAAATTCTCCGCCATCTTGAGTAACTGTTTCTGTGACTTGGGAGCCGGTTCAGAAGAGGCCTGTGTTGCAGTCATTGATTTAGAAGGAGTCTTTACCTTTGTCTTTGGCTTTGCCTTTATTAGAAGCTGAGTAGGCCTGAAAACCCCTTCGGAAGCCGGTACCTGCACAGCGGCTCCGGACCCATCCGTAGGAGCATTGTCCGAAGGTCCTGCAATAGAAATATTCAAAGGCCTAGTTGGCTCCTCGTGAGAGTCCGTTTCGGCCATCGGTTCTGAAATGGCCGATGACAGGGGCTGCAAAAGCGCCTCACTGACGACGGCCGAACCTGAAGCTGGCTCCGCTTGTGCAATATCATCAGATTTGGACCTCGGAGGCCTGTCTTTATCCTTGCAACGTTTGTGAACTCCGGTAGCCGGAACCGTATCAGACGACATTTTGTAGTTAAAACGCCTACCGAAGTAATGAAAAGCAAAATCGTACCTTCGTTTAATTGTACATTGATTGAATCTAGCACAAAACCGACAACTAGCTACGTCATGGTCAGGGCCTAAGCAAGGAATACAGTAAGAATCAAAATCCTTATGAGGTATTTGCTTCCCACATGAAATACAATTATAAACTTTTTCTGACATCGGACTGGAGCAAGAAAAAGTTTCCCCAACGGGGTACTTAGCTTTGAGTGGAGAAGGAAGTCTTCGGACTGAAGTTTTTCAGAAAAAATCGTCAGGAGTCAGCCGACTGGCACTTGCGAACTGCTATCACCGCATGGCAAGAAAGACTGGAGAAGATGGCGTCGGCGGTCAGCTTTGTACTCCTGGCGCTCTGACGTCAGGGAGCATGGTTGAACAGCCGACGCCATGACTGCAACAGTGAAACACGATGAACATCAGGGATGTGAAATTTTTATTTGGAAATGTTGGAAAAAGGAATGGTGCATCCTCTGGATATGATCCTTAGCACCCATTTGTCATTTGTGATGGTCTCCCAGGCTTCTGGGTGCAAGAAGAAATGTCCGCCGACTACTTACAGAGGAGAGCAGTTGGGCAATCATTCAGGATCACTGGAAAGGCTTGCCTGGAGCTGTTTCTCACAACCCTTGATTTTGCGGACCCCCCCCCCCCCTTGGCTGCATGGGCAGCATCTACCATTCTGACCATATCCCCCTCTGCCTAGGGGGAGAAAAGTCTCCCAGTGTGTCCTGGAAAGGACTCTGCAACTTCTGAAACCACGTTTTCTTACTACCACACTGGTTCTTAGAGAAAAAGAAGTTATGTCTTACCATAATGTTCTATCTGTATTGTTGATCCTCGTTCAGTCATTACGCATGGGTATCGATTCCAACCTCGGAACAGAGCCGGCCATTTTCCAAGCTCGCTTCAGCTTCAAAACTCTCGAGCTAAACTCTTACCCACAATCCCCCTTCTCCCTGTTACCTCAGATTGAGTTTGCAAGTCAAAGGCGGCAGAGGCTACCTCTGGTCAGATAACCTAAGAGAACCAGATGGTGAGATCCACTAGAAACCATAGGAGGGGGAAGGAGGGAGGGTCGTAATGACTGAACGAGGATCAACAATACAGATGGAACGTTATGGTAAGACATAACTTCTTTATCTGATATTGTTAATCCTCGTTCATTACTTACGCATGGGATAGAGTCCCCAGCTACCTCTATTCCTGGGAGGCTCTCATGGAAGGACATTCCTGATCACCATAGAACCGAAAGATGCCCTTCCCCTGGAGGCCAAATCCAATTTGTAATGACTGATGAAGGTATGAGGCGTAGTCCAAGTTGCAGCTGCACAGATGTCGTGTAAAGAAGCTCTGGTATGGAAGGCAGCAGAAGTTGCCACCGACCTTGTTGAATGAGCTTTCATGGTAGTAGGCAACGAGATATTACGTTGTGTATAAATGAAGGTCACACAGTCCTTCGACCATCTAGCTAAAGTGACCTTAGCAACAACAGATCCTAATCTAGGTCCAGTCAGATTTACGAAAGGACCTAGTCCTGTTTAAGTAAAAAAAGGATTTGCCTGTGGATATCTAGGGTATGTAGGCAATACTCTCCTCTGTTTGAATGATTGGGAAAGAAAACTGGCAATTCATTGGTTTGATTAATGGACATTTCAGAGATCACTTTTGGCAGAAAAGATGGATTAGTTCTCAGAGACACTATCTCTATGAAAAATCAAGTATGGACTCTTGATGCATAAAGCTTGGAGCTCAGAAATACGTCTGGTAGAAGTAATGGCGACCAAAAACAAGGCTTTCCATGACAAATGCTTGAGGTTGCAAGAAGAGGCTGGTTCGAAAGGTGGCATTTCTCAGAGCTTGTAGAACTAATGATAAATCCCATGGTTGAATAGGTTCTCTAAAAGGTGGCTTCAGATGATTCACACCTTTTATGAAGGTCTTGCACAATTTGTGGGACATAAGAGAGGAACCTTGGACACCCTCATGAAAATTAGAAATTGCAGCCAAATGAACTCTAATGGTAGAGGCCGATAGACCCGATTGAAAAAGGTCGGCCAGATTGTCTAGTATTATCGACACTGGTGCTGAGAAGGGATCTACTTGTTTATCTTTCAGCCAACAGATAAATCTTTTCCACTTGCTCAGATAAGTAATTCTAGTGGAAGATGTACGAGATGCAATGAAAATGTCACACACTGGTAAAGATCATTCCGTCTGGCAATCAAGGGAATTGGAGTAGCCAAGCTGTGAGCTTCAGGCTGTTCAAGTTGGGATGAATCAGGTTCTGTGGATGTGAGATCAACTCTGGGGTTGGATGGAGAATCCATGGTGGATCTAGTAGGTAAGGCCAAAGGAAGGGGAACCAAATCTGTGAAGGCCAATATGGTGCTATGAGGATCACCTTGCTCTTCAACAGACGGGCTTTCTGCAGAAACTGGGTAATGAGGGGAAAGGGTGGGAATGCGTAAAGAAGACCCAAGGGCCAATCGTGGATTAGAGCTACCCTGGGTGACTGTCCCGGTGGGGGAATCAGGGTGAAGTAATTGCTGCACTTGTAGTTGGTTGGGGATGCAAACAGGTCACAGCAAGGACGGCCCCAGCGGTGGAAGATATCAGTCGCTATTAAGGGATTCAGGGACCACTCATGAGGTTGAAGAATGCACCTGCAGAGTCTGTCTGCCATCACGCTGGAACTCCCGGGAATGTGCGCTGCTAGAAGAAAATGGCTGGTAGCCATCGCCCATTGCCATATCCTCATGGCCTCTCGACAAAGGGGTATGATTTGGTTCCACCTTGCTTGCTGATGTACCAGACCACCGCCATGTTGTCTGATTGAATTGCAATTGTCCCAGACTGCAGGGGATGGAATGCTTGCAACGCCAGAAGCACCACCCTCAGCTCTAGAACATTTATATGCAGATGGGCCTCCAATTCGGACCATGTGCCTTGGACTGTCTGTCCCTGACATAGCCCCCCCACCCCATCAGGGAGGCGTCCGTGGTCACTGTGGCCTTGGGTTGCTGGGGTGAGACCATTGTGACAGATTGTGTGTCATCCACCAATTTAAATCCTGTTTGCACCTGTGGGTTATTCGAATCATGGCTGAAAGAGGATGCTGAAAAGGATACCATTGGGTGAGCAGTAGCCATTGTAGAAGCCTCATGTGAAACCTGGCCAGGGGGACAGTGGTGATGGAGACTGTCATGGAACCCAACAGCTGCAGAACCGAGTGAGCAGTGGATTTCTCCCTTGAAAGGATTGGAATAAGTTGTTGCTTTATCCTTAAAACTTTGCGCTCTGGAATAGCAGCTCTGCAGTTCTTTGCATCCAAGATAACCCCTATGAATTCTGTCGACTGAGACGGGGTGAGATTGGATTTTTGCCAGTTTATGGTTATGCCTACCCTTTGTGCAGCGAGGAGAGAGTATGCCAGGGCTTCTTCCAGTACATGAGTGGTGGGGGTGGAAATGACCCAGTCGTCTAGGTATGGAAACATCTGGAATCCTTGAAGTAGAAAGTGAGCTGTGACAACTGCCATGCATTTTGTGAACACTCTGGGGGCTGTAGAGAGTCCGAAGGACAGTACTCTGAACTGGTAGTGACTGGCTCCCGCATGGAAGCTCAGAAATCTTCTTGATGACCTGTCCACTTTAATGTAGTAGTACGCATCTTGAAGATTTATCGAGCACATCCAATCATCTTTTTCCAAAAGCGGGAGGATAGACTGTACTGTGACCATCCAGAATTTTTGTACTCTCACAAACTTGTTCAATACACTGAGATCCAAAATTGGTCTCCAGTCCCTGGTTTTCTTTGGCACCAAAAATAGTCTCGAGTAGAATCCAGATCCTATCTGGTCTGGAGGGACTATTTGGATGACTTTCTTTCTTAGCAGCTTTTCTATCTCTAGTGCTGCTTCTTCCCTTTGACTGGGTGGAACGTCGGAAAGGTTTCTTGAAGGGACAGGACAAAGATCAAAGGGGATATGATAACCTCTGGCTATAATCCTTTGTACCCAAGAATTGGTGGTGATGGTTAACCAGGCAGAAGGGTACAAGGAGAAACGTCCCCCAACTACCTCCAGAGGAAAGGAGCTGGGCCACTATTCAGAAGCGCTGGTAGGACTGGCCAGGGAAAGAATCCCTGGAACCCTGGTTACGTGGAACCCCTCTGCCCCGAAAGGAGCGTCTTCCTTGTGAGGTTTCCCCCTCTGCCTCTAGGGGAGAACTCGGCCTGTGTTTCACGGAAAGGACCCTGCGATTTCTTGAACCATATCTTCCCACTCTTTTGGTTTCGGGAGAAAGCACGTTGAGGGGAAGAATAACGGACACCTATGGCAGAAAGGGTCTTACCATCCTGTTCACATCTGGCCAGTGTGCTTTTAACTTTGGGTCCAAACAACGAGGAGGCCTCAATAGGAGCATTAAGAAAGGAAGACGTAAAGGGTTCCGCAAAATTGCGCAAGCGCATCCAGGCATGTCGTCTCAAGACTGCAGCTGAACCCACTGCTCTAGCTGCTCCTCATGATGCTTGAGATATCAATCGCATAGAGGAGTTAGATATTGACTCAATGGTGGCCAGCTGAGAGGCCACTTTGTCATGGACCTCATCAGACACGGCACCAGCCAAGGTTTCAGAAAGCTCGGAAATCAGATCACTTTGAAGCTTGGTAAAGTGTGGCATATAATTCAGGGACCTGATAGTAAAGGTCGCTGATGCAAAGGTGCGCTTCCCTATCCTGTCCAGGGCCCAGGACTCTGTTAGGTGGATGGACAGTCTGGCTTTCTTCTTCTGCCAGATCCTTTTTTTGTTGTGGCCACCACCAAAGCATCCACAGGAAGACCTTTTGACCAATGGGGATCTGTAGCAGGAGGAGGCAAAATCTTATCTGGCCTCCAGGGAATAGCTTAGATGGTGTCAGGAGCCTTCCACGCATGCTGCACGATAAGCCGGACATGTTCATCGGCAAGTTGGGTTACCCAGGAGGTAGGGGGCCGGGTGCAAAAGGCCTGCAGGAACACAGACTCCTCAGATGTCGGATTAGAGGACTGCCAGTCACCTCTGTTTCAGGAATTCGAGGATATCACCAAAGGATACCTCAGAGGGTGACCGAAGGGATCCTTCTCCCTCATCAAAATCTGTGTCTTCAGTGAGGGACTCCTCCATGTGCTTCCTCTTACATGAACTTTTCCGGTTTACTTCCTCAGCGAGAGAAGCTGGGGAAGACAGCAAAAAAGGTGTTGACTATGGGAATATGTCCTGAGGTCCTTGCACCCGGTGTCTGCTCGGTGCGACTTGTGAAACCAGTGTACCAGAGGAGGGCGGAGGGATAGACAGTCCAGTATCGCCAGCAGCAGCAAAAGCCTTCTCCATCAGTTGGATGGCTGGTCCACCTGAAGAGGAGTGAATGTCTAGGACAGGGGTCACCCCTCCCCTAAGTGGCTCAGCCTGCTGACCCAGAATCCCTGGATGACTGTGGAGCAGCAAATTATGGGCGTCACAACTGACATCCTGGGTCACAGCAAAACTTTCCTGCCACAAAGACAACTGCGGTTCTTTAGTGAGATCCATAAAGGGAACCGCAGAAGAGGAAGACTGTGCTATATCCATGGACTTCAAAGGCAATGAAGGGGGAGAATAAAAAGGGGTCTTTGGAGCCAGGTGATCACTTCCCAAGGAAGGATAGTTCCTGGGGGGTGGGATACCTCTGGCCAAGAGCACCTCATCCACAAGACGCAACACATCGTGTTCGGAAAGGCTTCTAGTGGACCTCATGGAGACTGAGGGAGAAACCGGCATGTCCACAGAAGAGGCAAATTCGGTGCCCATTTCACCGGTCCGCACCAAGAACGGTGCAAAGACAGACTGGACTATGGGTGTCTGCACCGAAGAATTCATCGGTGCGAGGTCATGGTCTGCACAGACACAGGGATCGGTGCCAAAGTGGTGGTCGGTGCCGAAGATGGAACCAACAAAACTGGAGTCAACAATAAAGGCATCGGTTCCGAATAAGATGTCGGAGCAGACATGGTCAAGGTCTGTGCCGACTGAATGGTCGGTGCCAATACAGTATTAATAGTTTGAACAGAGGAGCCCTTCGGTGCAGATATAGTGAAGGCTGCAGGAGAAGACGGAGCCGAGATCACTAATGGAGCCGAAGGCTTCGGTGCCGAAGGTCTAGGCACCAAAAGCACTGGGGCTGACTGAGTGAGCCCCGGAGCCAAAAATTTAGCCTTTTTAGGTTTTGGTTGGTGGGAGTCCCCACAGCCAGGGACGAAGGCAAAGATTTAGCCTTGGTAGGAACATCCAAGTTTTTCTTATGGGCTCTAGGAGGGGTTGAGGCCTCCGACCTAGAAATAGTCTCTGAAAAGGGAGATTTAAGAAGTCCCTTCAGAAACAGATCGTTTTTCCTTTCCAGCAAGGTTCTATTTGAAAAGTTCTCACAAATAGTACAGGGCGGGTCAACAGACAAGTGGAACATCCCCAAACAATAAACGCACAAAGAGTGTGCATCAGAAGTAGGTAGTTTGTGTCCACAATCAGAGCACCGTTTAAACCCTGAACTACCTTTCTTATCTGCCATAACTAAATTAGAAAGCAGAAAAAGGTACCAGCAATGGTAGAAAGGAATACCCGAAGTTATGAGAAAAAGGGAAGGATTACCAATGATGGTAAGAGGAGAATACCTTGCGGTAAAAAGTTAAAGAAAAAAGAAAATCCTGAAGAAAGTATGATCGCTAGATGCGACAGGGTAAGAGACAACGAAATAGAAACTTTCCTGACAGAAAAGTAATATAAATGGCTATTACACAACAAATAACTGTACTTAGCTCAAGAGAAGCAGCTTGACACGACCGAATGGCAACGCGGCAAACGAAATATGGGGTAACTGGGAGAGGGGGATTGTGGGTAAGAGTTTAGCTCGAGAGTCTGAAGCTGACGTGAGTTTGGAAAATGGCCAGCTCGGTTCCGAGGTCAGAACCGATACCCATGCGTAAGGAATTAACGAGGATTAACAATATCAGATGGTCCACTGTTGAGTAGAAAAACAGATCCCAACAGCAGACAGGGTCTTACAATCTTTCTCACTCTGGGTCAAAGGGCCACTTACTGTGGGCCCAAACAAGGTGAAGCCATCAAAGGGGGCATTAATGAAGGACTGTTGGAAGGGCTCCGCAAAAATCACACAGCCTCATCCAGGCATGACGCCAAATGACAATGCTAGAACCGGCCACCCTTGTGGTACCATCTGCAGTGTGAGAGTTAAGCCTCATGGACGCATTGGCTTAGGGAATGTAGGGTGACAGCCTAGAGGAAACAGAATCCCATTCCTCGTTAGACATGGACCCTGGGATCCAGCTAGAAAGTTCTTTAAGTCCCTTTGTAGCTGGGTAAAATGAGAACTACTTCAACACCCAAAGAGCAAAGTTAGAGGAAACCTAGATGCTCTTGCCAAATCTGTCCAGAGCCTGGGATTCTCTACTCAGGGGGAGGACAGAGGAGCTTTCCTGAGCGATCTCCTCCTTGGTGGCTGCCACCACAACCAAAGCATCTACCGGAATTCCCTTGTTCCAAAACTGTTTGTGGGCTGGGGTGCTTAGAATTTTATTGGCATGTTTAGGAATGGGTTTTACTGTATCCAGTTCCTTCCAAGCCCTCGATGACACCAGCTGGATCAGCAGGTAGGCCTGGGGGGGCACCCAACTAGCAGATGGGCCAGCCCCAAAAGCCTCCCACAATACCAATTCCTTTGGGGAAGGGGTTTGGGAGAATCATCCACCCATCTGGTGAAGGATTTCAAGGTAGTCTCAGAAGGAGACCTCATCTTGTGGTGATTTGGGAGACCCATCACCTTCCTCAAAATCTGTATCTGTGGTGAGGGATTCCACAAGGGAAGCCACGTGCCTCCTTTTACATGGTCTCTTTCTGAGGAACCTCATCAGGGGGATGTTCCGGAGAGGTGTCAGAAGCTTGGTGGTCCTCAGAGGAAAAGGTGTGGAGGCTTCCTGGGACTGGTTTTCCATGTGGTAGCTCAGAGGTCTCATGCATAGCTCCAGAGTGGGGCAACGGGGAGTTACATTGCAGTAAGTGCTGATGGTCTCCTAAGAACGGAGAGGACCCTCTCCACAACCTCAAACACAGGAGGACTCAACCAGTTAGAGCTGCCTTGCCAGAGCCGAAGCCACTGGGGCAGACACCTCCCAGAGAGAATGAGCCTCCCACTCCAATGGGAGAGTCAGAGCAGACCTGTCAAGGGCCAGGGCCTTGAGGGGAAGAGACAGCTCTGAAACCTTCGGAGTCTAAGTCAACCCCTGGAACTGACCTAGACACTACGGCTCCGAAAAATGTTTGGAACCGAAGCAGCCAGAGCCAAGCAAGTTGGGGAGAATGTCGGAGGTGAAGAAGAAATCTCCATCAGCTCTAACACCCCAGCACTGGGACCCAATGGAACAAAACTCCAAAACCAGGGGACAATTCAGAGAAGGAGCTACTGGTTGGAATGCGAAGAGTCTCATGGATCCAGAAGTGGACAGGGTGGACACAACACCCATCTGAAGCTATGTCTCGAGGAACTGCCTCATGAACTTACGGACATCCCTAGAGGAGAAGCTTTGGGAAGACCTACACAAAGCCAATGAAAGAAGTCAGGGGGATATCCATGGGGAAGGGGAAGGAGATCTTCTGGAAGACACTGGCTCTGAGCTCCTTTAATCGGCTCTGCCTGTGTTGGCACCAGGGTAGTCTTTGCCAATCGCATGGATTCTTAAGACTTAGATTTTTTCCGCAGAGGTTCCTGGTCTCCTGAGAATCCTTGGGCTTCTTAGCTGGGGATTGATCCCCTGATGTGGAAGGAACCCCCGAGGTGGTGGAAGGAGGAAGAAACCCCTTTAAAAGGAGTCTGCTTCTCCTATCAGCCAGAGCCCGGGGGTGAAAAGCCCTGCATATATCACAGGAAATGCACTTTTAAATGTCTAATGGCTTTTGATCAGCCATAGAGTAAAAAGGGCGAGAAAAAAAGCTTTTCACTTTATTATTTCTTTTTAGAAGCCTAACTGACAGAACCTGGAATCTAGATAGGAAAAGAAAGCAAAAGATGAAAAAAGATGAGTAGGAAGCACAAAAAAGGGAAAAAAACTCATCCAAGAAATGCTGAAAGAGAAGCTCAAACTAGAAATGGCTACTAACACAGAGTACGGTAAACGAGATCAGAGGTAACATGGGGAGCGGGGCATTACGGGTAGGTAGGAGGAGCTCAAGTCTCGAGTCTCAAGCTGGAAAAAGACAGCCGGTTGGTTCCAAGCGTCAGATCCATATCCCACAGGTTAATGGAATGAAGTGGACATCAGATCAGTAGATGTTCTAATATACCACTGCTGCAGTTGCCATCCCTCCTACCAGCCTGCTTTTTCTTTTCTTTTTTGATGTTGCCAGAGTGTAAATTTGACCACTCTTTGTATGCTCGCATTCAGTCTCACTGCTACAGCATAGCTCACTCCCTTAAGTAACCACCTCAGCAGTCCTGGATGCAAGTATGCAGTCTGGCTGGGTCTCCCCAGGCTACCAGACCCACATGCTTGTCTCCTAGCCTCACTGCATGTAACTGCATAAGTACATAGTACTGCCTCATCCAAATCCTTCCCTCTCAGGACATCTGCAGGATGGTAGTTCCATACCCCTGTTGTCTCAAGACAACACACTGTTGGCATTTTGTCTTTACCACTTACTGGCTCCCTCACCTTTGGTTCCCCACCTTGCCTCCGTGGACACCTGTATGCCACATGGCCCTACTGGTTGCATTCAAAACCTTTAACCCTAGCTCCTGGACATATACCTGGACTATTGGCTTCCCCTGCTACTGGTGGATTCTTTTGGGGCAGTCTGTGCTGCCACCATGGGTTCCTTTAGTCCCATGAGCAGAACTAGGGGGGGGGGGTCCCTTTCCTGTGCAGGGCTGCCCTGCTTGCTAGGTATAGGTCTCCCTTCTTCCCCAACTCCTCTGAAGTAGCACACTGTCTATCAGCTAACCAGATCCTCATGTCCTCAGGCAAAGTGCTAAGGGCTCGTTTCCTTACAAAAAGGTCTGCCAGCCCTTCAAAAGTGGTGACCTGACATCCACTCACCCAGTTATGAAAATAAGTGCCCAGTTCAACAACATTCACATACATTTTCATCTGCCTTGCATGTATGCTCACAAAACTTTTTCCTATACATCAAGTGTTAGCTTAAAACATTCTAATTAATGCATTTTTACAGCAGTATAATCAACACAGTCAGTGTCATGCATTTTTGCTAAAGAAGTTACAGCTTTACCATGGAGTAAGGGGGTCAGGAACCTTACCCAGAGCCTTTGGTCAACTTCATACCATTTACATACCCGCTCAAACATATGAATGAAGCTATCAAAACTATCCCCCTCTTTAAACTGTGGAAGAAATGTACTGACCTTTTGTGCTTCTGGGGTCTGGTTACTCCCTTCCCCATTACCTGCATGACTTTGGCGAAAAGTCAATATTTCCCTCTCATGCTTTCTCAGCCGTTCCTGTTCTTCAGTGTCTAGGCTCCTCATTATCTCAGCTGCTTCTAGTTCCATACACCTGGCCTCCAACTCAAGTCTCTTTAGCTCCAGCTGGATTTTTAAGTCCACTGCAGAAAGGTTGAGCTGTCCATTCTCCGAGAATATTGCATCTCCACTGTCAGTCTGATTATCCTCCAGGCTGCTGTTTTCTGATGCAGCTATAACCAAGGCTGCAATAAGGTCTGCCTTAGTCAGGCTTCCATGCACCAGCCCCCTAGCCTGGCACATCTCCACCAGCTGGCTCCTTGTCAGCTTTCCATACTCTTCTGCTGACATGCTGCCTGCTCACCCTGACTAACACTATGCTAACAAAAGAAATAAACAATTGTGATCTGAACTCTTGGTATACACTGCGTGGCTGCTTTAGAGTATAAAACACTTTTAGAGATCACTGTACATAAGCTACAGGAATTCGCTCTACCCCACACCACTACAAGCCAATTAGTATGTGAAGTAGATCCTACCACTGCCAAACACTTGTGACGACCGTGCCCTGGCCCAGCAATCAAGGAGCCTCAATCCTCACCACTAACACCAGGGAGGTAGTCTCCTAGAAGAGGAAAGGATAATTAATACACACAGTAAAGTACAATTTCCCTTAAGTGCACACAGAGATCACAGTCAGTCTGGGGCTGGCTGCTCCCTTGCTCACCAGGTCCCCAACAAGACTACCCACTGGCACAGCTATATGGTCCAGGTCTCAGCCTAACTGGGCAAGCTAGAATCTCCAGTACCTTCTCTGTCCAACCAGCGCTTCGTGTCCCTGCCCAAGTAGCTGACACAACACACACACACTTTGAGATAAGTATTTATACAACTTCACAAACACTCCTGGGAAAGGCTGACACAGATTCTCCAGCTGTGCCCCTTTATCCAGACTATACGGTAGTAATTACTTCCACCACCCAGTTAATAATATCAGCTACTAAAAGGCCCTTAAAAGGGTGTCCAGTTATTAATGTGTAATATTAATATCCAATGGTAATGTGACTATACAGTCTAAGGCTTATCAGAGTGGTATATTACAATAAACTCTATAAATATATAATGTACTCTAAAGCATACTTCATCTCTACACAAAGCAGCCACAGGTAGGTTTTAAAAATATTTAATAATAAATAATTAAAACACAAGACAAAACTACTACACCACAGAGATATCCAAGAGTTCACAGATCACACAGAAACTTAAAATAATACAGTAGGACAGGTCTGGTTTCAAAGAAAAATACCTAATTAATCTTTACTAGCTTTAACTATTCCTACAAGATATCACAGTGCTAAAAACTTACACGTGAGCATAAGCAGAGTGCTGAGAAGTTAGATGTCCAGATCAAAATGCTCAGGTCTCTTGTGAGAAATAGTATTTAAACATTACTAACAAACATGTCTCTAAGGCCCTCCCAAAATTGCATCATTTTTGACAATTAGGTTTCCCAGTATTCATATTGCATCATCTTAACACCTGGTCTGAGTTCTCAGGCCACAAACTGCATTATTTAGCAATCTAACACCTGCACAGAAACTTACAACAATAGAAGACATTTCACATGTATATACTAACAGAAACTAAAGCAATAAAGCACCTTCCACATCTAAATTCTAGTCAAACTTTAGACTTAAAACAATGGGCATGAAATCTTCATCCAGCCGCCCTTGGGCCAAATTCTAACATGAAAGGATACATGCTTCATTGGGCCAGTGGAGTGCAATGTTATAGCAATAACCCACGCCTGGGTGTGGGTAATGCTGGATTTACCCACGGTTAGCGTGGTTTGGTCACTAGGGCGAAGCCCGAGTGGCCAAACAAAGCCAACCGTGGGTAAATCCAGCATTACCCACACCCAGAAGTGGGTTACTGCTATTATACAATGACATTATTTAAGAAAAAAAAAAATTACTTTTCTTAAATAATGGCATTGTATAATGCCTCCTTGCTGCCCTTCCGCAGCAGACTCTCTGGTATTCTGCGGCAGTTCTGATGTACTGCGCATGCGTATGCCTACGCAGTACATCAGAGCTGTGGACAAAAGCAATGGAGAAAGCAAGATCTCCATTGCTTTTTACTGTTTTGCTATGTTAAATGGGTTTAACATAGCGAGACAGCTTTAAAAAAAGCAACGGAGAATCTCTGTTGCTTATTTTAAAGCTGTCTCGCTATGTTAAAAAAAGCAATGGAGAAAGCAAGATCTCCGTTGCTTTTTACACACTGTCTTGCTATGTTAAAGGAGTTTAACATAGCGAGATAGCCTCAAAAAAAGCATCTCCGTTGCTTTTTTTAAACCTGTCTCGCTATGTTAAACTCCTTTAACATAGCGAGACAGTGTTTTAAAAAAGACTTGTACTAATGGAAAAAGTCCGGGCGACCGGACCTTTTTCCAATAGTATAAGTCGATTTACAACGTGCACGCTGACCAATCAGCGTGCACGTTTTGGAATATTAATGGGGGGTCATGGTATAATGTCACTTATTTTGCAGTTCAACATTTTACAGTGTTTTCTTACCTTTAAAAACACAAGCTTGTATTTTACATTTATTTATACAGCTGATAAAATTATATATTAAATTCTATTTGACTAGGCTGGCAGCCTTCGCTCATATCTCCCCAATCGTCACAATGACAATCAATAATGATCACACAAGGGAGTTGTACATGAACTTACGGTTCCAGAGCAACGGATGAAGTATGTTACAAGTTTAGCAAGGACAGGTTAATTAAGGGGATGAGTAAAGCACTTACAATAAGCTTGGTCCAGCAAGAGAACACAGTACACAGACTATTCTTTGTACAACTAAAGTAAGAACATTTACAAAAACCTTAAAGCCCTCACCCCCACAGTGCTTCACAGTTTACAATCTTTTCTTCTGAGTGGACTTAATTTACTGGAACCTTCCATTACTGGCCAACCATGTTTCAATCTTACTACTAAGTAAGCATGCACTGTAAAGCAATCAGACATGTTCAGTATTTCAACACAAGCCTTGAAGTCAAAGTGAACTACAGTAATGTAAATCTAAGCTGATATGGTTCAGTACCCAGACTACATATTTACATAATTTTCATCACTACTGAAGGAGGGGTTAGTGAATTCTTGTATCAGTCTTGCTCCCGATCATGTATAGGGGGTGGGGTGGGGGGTGGGTCACACTTGCCTTCCTCCAATTTGCATGAAATATACTATCCCTTCTCCATGATCTGTTAAAAAAGTTGTAAAGTTTTTGTAGTATTACAACTTCTTAACTTGGGTCTTTTGAGAATTTTGCCATGAATTCATGCACTGTCTTACTCACTCGAGTTTTTCCAGAGGCCTTTCTACTGCAAAAGATTTGGATTACACCCCCTTCTTGAATCTACAGCAGATGTATTAAATCAGCCCCGCCTTGATTACGTTCTCCCAGACTGCCCAGCTTCTCTCCACTCCGCTGATCTACACTATTACACTCTTATTATACTTAGCTCACACACAAACCTACATATGGTACACCTCCCTTTTTGACTGATTTGGCTCTCCTTGCTTTAATTCTGGCCTTTGCTATTGACTATAACCAGACTTGTTCACACTGACTTGTATGTTAGCTGCTAATGTTCTGTTTTGCACATTTTGTATTTCCTTTCATGGTCTGTTTCTCTCAATCAATACCAGCTTGTTTGAGGTCTGCGCTTTTCCACTTTAGTTGCTTATTTGTTTCATAATCTCCTGTTGCATCTGTGGTAGCAGCTCTAACTTCACTGTTCCTCTGTACCATCTTCACAATGATTCATTAGAACCCTTCTATGGCACTATAATACTGTCACATTTTGATCTCCAGAAATCTAGAACTCTCACTTTTGACCCGATTAATGCTATGCTAACAAAACACCCTACTACAATAACACCTTGTTCTTAAGTAGCTATCTTGATTAAACTTATAAAATGACTTTTTTTTCCATCTGTCAAAGAACAAGTTCAAACTGCTCATCTGGAAGGTTCCAGTGGCAGCTGTGCAAGTTATAAACAGCTGTATGAATGTTGTTCCTACATGTAGTTGTAGCAACTATATTTTATTTTGTACCAACTGAATGTATATTACCAAGAACATTTTTTTTTTCTCAATCAGTACAAAAATACTTTCTATTGGTTTTCTTTTCTCCATCACTCAATGAGCAGGAAAAATCTTGACCTAATGTTTCACCCCTAAACCTTGGTGTGTTTTTTTAAATTTATTTTAATGCACATCTTTCACCCCCAAGTTTTCCAATCTAGTAATTCTCCTGACACCCCAGACTGCTGCATCACAGACCACCACACAGGGGATTTTTAGTCTCCACTACACAATCTGAGCCTAAGGGTGATAGCTGAGTAGGATGGAGGCCATCATCCAGGCAGCCATAAAAAAAGCTTTTTGGGGGTGGGGGGTATGTTACCCCCCACACGCACACACTCCCACTGCTAATTTTAGGATTCTTCAGTGGCAGCTGCAGACACTCCTGCATCCGCAGGCTCCATTTCATAAAAGCATCAAAGAGTGACCCACATCAGAAGAGTCCACTTATAGGACATTCCTGCATGTGGAAGGGCCTGATTCTCGCGTGCACTTTCTACAAATCATAGGTTATAATGCATCTCCAAGTGGGACGAGTCAGACAAAGATCCATCATATTGCAACTCACAGTGGGCTTTTTTCTTTAGCCCTCATCATCCATGGACATGCACGGCTAATATAACAGGAGAGGAGTATGCAATGACACTGTGAAGAAAACATCCCCCACACAATGGGGAGACATCCCTCATGTACTCACCCCTTTACATTTCAACTTCAACTTATTAGCAACGGCAACAGTACTACCACAGTTGCTCATGTTTTACCCAAGTACTCTAGCATATCCCCATACCCTCCTGTCTGAAAATACCTCCATCATATCAATCCCCCCACGTACCAGCTCCAGCAAATGCCACCTAGGTAACTGCCATGGTTTTATCCCTCTACACCAATGATACTGGCTCATGGAAGGAATTTTCCTTGACCTTAATTCCTTCTTCCCCATGGAGGCATGACAATACAATACTGGCGACCTGAAGCATGCACATTCCCAGGCATTTGCTCCATAACACTACTTAGCACAAGCAGCACATCCTCAGCCCTCAGTGTCAGCTGCTATTGCCAAGCCTGCACTGGGAGTCAGCAGAAGAGCAACCCTGGCTGCCTTCCCACCCTCCAAAGCAAAACAAGTTAACATCAGTCACTTGCTTCCAGCCCACCCCAGTCAATTCTATCAGTGCCCAGGTCACTACATGATCCTGAGCTACTTTAGCCATGGGCAGTTCTTGAACTGTCTGGGCCATGCAGTAGATGCATTTCAACCTATAAGTTTTGATTTTGAATTGGCAGGTCATCCTATCATTATACCACATAATAAAACAGTTATTACACCCAATCACCAATTTATTATGGGTAAAGGCTGATGTGTCAGAATAACTTCCAAATTTCACTTAAAAATGCTTAGGATATGTGTAGCTGTCTGTACTAAAAGACCTTGAACTGCCCAACTGAAATACTAGTCTTTTTGCCAGAGGTCAGTTTCTATTCCTACTTAAAATGCATGTTAAGTAAATAACTTGCAGTAAACCTGCACTACTCTGTGTAATGCCACAACAATTTTAAATGCAAGGCTGTTATTAAATAAATTCTTGGGTAAAAAGGAACACTGACTCACAGTCCAGTTTCAAAAGGCATTTTCAGCTAGTGTTATGTCACATTAAACATTACATAAGATATTCATGTGGCAGTGCAGAAATAAGCATTTCATTCCAGGACAGAATTGCCAGAGGAAAGCAGTCAGATGAGGCTTAAAGCACCAGTGATGACGCCCATCCGGGACAAAGCTGCAATAATAAAGATGATTTCAGCAGGATTACTTAACTAGCCAACATGCTACTATGGGAGGAATCACATCTGCAAACCTACAGATCTGGCTCATAAGTCACCAGTTGTACAGTTTAACAATCTAAAGTAAACTGCATGACCTCTACGTATTGTTCAGACCAAACTGGAAACGAGAATTCTTTGCTCATTCACAGGATGAACAATTGCCTACACCATACTGTCTCTGTATTTACCCTGATTGGGTTCGAGTCATACCTGCAGTATCCATGCAAAATGATCTAAAGTTACTTAAAGCAATTATGAATTTGCAGTCATTGTGATTGAACATGTATGGACATTTGGCCATATGTTATCTTTATGCAAACATTCAGTGCATTGTCTGCCCCTCTTCCAGTTCATACTCTGATATTGATGAAAACAGAAAACTTCTGGTTCATTCAGGATGTCTACCAAATACTGTTTTGAATACAATTAACCACAGGTTAACAGTCCAGTCCTGCACAATATAATCAATGCACTTCAACTAGATGAATAATCATTTTCACATTAAATGGAATCTTGGGCTGACTTGTGAAATACAGCAACTGTCTAATTCCTACCATTCAGCACTGTCATAATAACCATTTCAAAGATTTTCTATAAAGACGTGACTGATTAAGGCAAGCAGACTTTGAATGTGGCATCTGACACTGGTATCACAATGTTATCTGACTGTGCCACATTAGCAATGTAACAAAGATATTTAAGACATTAAAACATTTTTAACATTTTGTGTGTTCTTTGTGGTCATTGTACAGCAAAGCAGCCCGTTTCACAGAATTATCAAATTCAAAACACATTTTCATGCAAATGAAATATCAAACAAGTAAACTAACTACAAACATCCTCAGGCCCACCCCTTAACTGTACCACCTGCTTACCTCTCCCTCTCTGCTGCTAGCCACTGGAGTCGTCCATCTGTGCTGGTCTTGCCACCCTGCAGTTGACCTCCTCTGCAGCGGGCCCTCTGTACAGCCAACCTGGAAGGAAGGAACGATATGTCGGCTGGAATACAGCAGAGGCAGACAGCTGCTCACATCTGATGCTTGCCAGTGAGTCAGGCACATGCATGCAAAGTTCCTGCTATTAAGATATGCCATTTCAAAAGGGGTTTGCTAATACTGGTCCCATCATGCAGCTCAGTTATAAACCAACAAACTAACCCATATGAGGTCTCATGTCTTAACCCTCCAAATTGTGGCAAGTCTCTGACCAACAAAACTAGGGTACCCAGATTTAGCTAAAGAACTATTAACCTGCAGTTCTAAAAATTGAACGTGCTTCTCTACAAAGCAATTTCTGTAATCTGTTATAATCTTTCAGGGAAGCAGTAATAACCTTTTTTAATATACTGATCATGCCCCAAGTTATTCTACAGTAAATGTAAAGCGGTGATAAATACTCACCATAACAGATCATGGGAATAGACCTGTACCAATACAATATAAAACTCTGCTTCTTCTTAAAATGTATGGGTTTTTTTTCCAAGTAAAGATCAATCCCTTTTCAGAGTACTGAGGCCAGTATTAATCCAATACTCTACTATCATTCACTGTGAGTCTGTCCCCATTTAAAAGCAACACATTTCATATCATTTCAATTTTTCTTCTACTGTCAAACATACTAATAGGTAAGCTGAGCATAGACACTAAGTTCACAATGCATCTTACAGTTCTACACAGCCCATTCTGCTGTATCTACACTCTTATCATGGCTCAAGGGGGCAGTGTGGGTGAGAAAGAATCTCCACTGCTGCAAGAATCTTCCTTTCAGGAATACAAAAGCTATGGGCACTCTTCATAGCAAAAGAAATGAAAAAAGTCCACTTCACTAACCACTGGGGATTGCAGGCATCAACACCGCTCAGTGGATAGAACTCTCCAACGCCGATTGTACAGCCTGCCCTAGCCATTATGCATCTTAACACCACCACTTTCCAGTTCGGAGTCCAGCAAAAGCTGAGGATCAAGACAAAGAAAAAAGCAGAATACAATGGAAAGAAGGTGGGGGATAAAGGAAGGGATTATTTACCAAGGACAGGTCTTCTTACAGGCCTATTGTCATGGCACATATCCATAACTTTTGTATCCAAAAAGTAGTACATTTTATGTAACCTCGAACTCCATCCTTAGTAAATCTTACTGGATGACTACTTTCATTGGAGTGTACCCTTGGAACAGTAGCCACAAAGATCTGGACCCAGAGACATGCCAGTTTGGCTTTGTAAAAGGCAGCTCGTGTCTGCTCACCCTGGTTGAATTCTTTGAGAGGGATACTGAGGCCATGGATAAAGGACTATACAGTCTACACTGCTCAGCTGGACCTTGTCAAGGCCTCTGACATGATCTCCCTTGATGGGATTACTGACCGCCTTCCCAACTCAACACTAACACACACAGTCTGAGGGAATCCATACCATTAAAGATGGATTTACTCTAGACAGAAGTAGGTCACCACTGATGTCCCACAAGGATCTGGCCTGGGTCCTACAGGACATAAAATTTCATACAAAAGGAACTATGGCTATCCAAGTTTGCAAAGTGGGGGTGGGGAACAAATCTCATTCTCATACTCAAATTCCCCAGCAAAGGCAGCCCAAACAAATGTCTGGTCTATTACTCATAGGCCTACCCTCAACACCAAGTAATATACCTCTCAACTGTAAAAATTTTTGCTTCATATTTTTGGTCCATTTTTCATAAAATTGTGCTTTTCTGGAAAATTAGTAGCAAATCCTTCAAGTTAGAAAATGATAGACATTTGACTTTCAGATTTCATACCCCTCAGAAAATTCATACTAAGGCAAAACCTGTTATTCTAACAACTTTCTAAGTTTGTAAGAGCAATATTAGAAAAAGTCCCTATTTTTGGGCCTTTGTACCACTTTTATTTATGGCTTTGTTGATATTTCTTGCTCTAAGAGGTTGAGAGGTTTGCCAAGAAATATAAGAGTTTCCTTTGGTAAATCTAACATTGCTACTCTTTACCATATAGATAACATTCCACTTAATTTCGACACAGTCATCAGAGACATGGGCATATATGCCGACAGATGACTCTGCTTTAACCAACACATCTGAGGTGGTTAGAAAATCCTTCTACCTTTCACAATATCCTTAGTGTTATCAAGTTCCATAGAAGTTATACTCTCACTTTATTCATTCCATATTAGGCCCACCATTGAATATAATGCACCCTTTGGCATGTACCTTGCTAAGCACCTAAACCAGCATGAGACCTTGATGTTTCCTCATGTCTTACAGACTAAAAACCCTCTCTACCCAGTGTCATACCGATTCCTGAGGAGTGATGCTAGCTTTCAGCGTTAGGAAAGACCCAGCACTCTTTGAACTCCTTCACATAAATAGAACCAGTGATAAAGCAAATACCTGCTCTAGAGACCTAAACATATACTACCACACTGACACCACAAAATGTCACGAATGATACCTAACCAAAAAAAAGTATATCTGTTTCTGGAACAGGACACCCTTGCATGTCAAACAAGAGTACTTCACAGTAACCTTTAAAATTGATCTGGATGACTGGTATCAAATTTTCATCAAGGATACGTGAAGAAAGTCTACTTGGTGAGTAGGTGAGATATTAGTCTCCCACAGTACTAGGTGATATGACGGAGCTCCTCAATGATCTCCTTTGGCCATAAGCTCAGTAAAAAAGGAACAGCACCAAAGAAAGTGTCCACCTTGAAGTTAAGGGAAGATCACGCTACTGGCAGAAAGATATTGTCCATAGTACTATTCACAGAATGGAAGTTGCAAAGCAGCCACTGCTCTTTTTATTATGAAACTCTGGAAAGGATATGTCTGTTAACTTTCTTATTTATTTGGGACTTGGTAAAGGACACAGAGAACTGAATTTCCCTGGAAAGGAGCCTCGTCTGACTCGGTGATCTCTAGACAAGGTGGGGAGCCGGCCAGAGATGTCATTGCACTCCTGCACATCCTTCTCCTGCAGTGGTTTGTCTTTCTGCTTTTTCTGGATGATGGCTTGGGAACCAGCAGACACCATAGCGTGAAAAGGACTAGCCCACCTGAATATAAATGCTATTGCAAAGGTATGGCCTTCTGTTTAATGGTTTTCTTGTTGAACCTAGTACAAAATGGGCAGTTGGGCATGCTGTGCTGAGGCCCTAAACAGAATAAAAAATAGGAGTGGAAGTCTTTGTAGGGAATTTGTTTCCCTCATGAGAGACCATGAACTTTTTTAAAACATTAATGTCAAACGTCAAAAAATATTAAGGAAAATCCCTAATGAGGTACTTATCAGAATACTCTGGTAGTTCAAGTTGACTGATGAACTGCCACTGCTCGCAAAAGGAGTCTTCTGCATTGGACTACACATCAATATGCAACAGCCAATGAACCTTTATACCACCACCATCTGGGAGATGTCGAAAGTCTCTGGTATTCAGGCAGGGTGCAGTCATCTGCAAATTCAGTACTGCTTGATTGACTATGATGAAAATCTCTCATCCTGCTAAAGGTGGAATTCAGAAATGGCTACCAAATTGCCTTCAACAAAAGAAAAACTGAGGCTGGAAATAAAAATTTGACAAATAACACACCTTATGAACAGTGGTAAAGAAGGAGTCTTGTCTGGATAAGCTAAGGTATAAAACAGTCAACTTCTGTGTGTGTGTTTCTCAGCATATGGTGTGTGTGCAGATGAAATGCTAGATACCATTCTATTTGAAAACTCTTGGCACTTCCCTGCATCTAGAACTGGAACTAGAGCTGTCAACTTCAGGGCACATAATTGGTGGAACTTGCAGGAAGCCTGACATGGAGCAGTTTGATAGGGCGGTGTGACAAACAGAGGATTCTATACTCATACAGTGGCAGTAGGGGTATTTTTCCAATGAATGTAATTAGCAAAACAGACTCACAACATAAGCAGTTAAGCATGGTTGTTCAGAAACTGGATTTCACTCTTTCTTTTTTTACTATGACTAGCATAGACAGAATTTAGGTTTACAAGTGATTTGAGCTCAAAGCTGGAGACGGTTACAGAACTTACTTTCCTTTAATCATAATGGCATATGTCTTCAGTTAATTTTTTCCAAGAAAACTTTTATCATTAATATAATTCCATCCTGTAGTACAAGCAGGATGGAGTGGGTGGAGAAGAGTGTCAGGAGTAATTTGTGACAGACCAAGTGCCAGTAAGAGTGAAAGGGAAGGTCTACAAGAGGGTAGTGAGACCAGCTATGTTATACGGGTTGGAGACAGGGGCATTGACAAAAAGGCAGGAGTCAGAGCTGGACGTGGCAGAGTTGAAGATGTTAAGATTTGCACTGGGTGTGACGAGGATGGATAGGATTAGGAATAAGTATATTAGAGGGTCAGCCCAGGTTGGAAGGTTTGGAGACAAAGCCAGAGAGACAAGATTACGTTGGTTTGGACATGTGCTGAGGAGGGATGCAGAGTATATTGGGAAAAAGATGCTAAGGATGAAGCTGCCAGGTAACAGGAAAAGAGGAAGGCCTAAGATAAGGTTTATGGATGTGGTGAGAGAGGATATGCAGGTGGTTGGTGTGACAGAGCAAGATGCAGAGGACAGGAGGAAATGGAAACAGTTCATCTGCTGTGGCGACCCCTAACGGGAGCAGCCGAAAGAAGAAGAAAGAAAGAAAGATGACTAAGCTTTAAGACTTTTCAAATAATAATGCAAAAATCTGTGGCAGTTTTATGGGATTCTCAAAAAGCTTTATTGATCTGGTAAAATAATTTCGTAGTGTTATAATAAAAGAATGTTCAAAAAACTTTAAACAAAGCAAAATTAAAAGTTCGGAGGAATGACTCTTTTCAACTCCACTGAAAGAACACAGCAAAAATGTGAAATTATACTTGAGAGCTGCAACTGCATTAAAAAATAGAAAATCATATTACAATAAACATGAGTTTACATAGACAGGGAACTACATCCAAAACTGTCCAAGTCTAATAAACTGAAGAGTAATCCAGGTAGTAATATGAAGATGATCTATATTTAGTTATGTATACATGCTTACGAGGGAAGAGCACTGATCACAAATGACCAACTGCACACTCGGTCAGGGTTAGATGAATAGTAACAAAAATGTCCATCGACATGATGTTACTGTATAAAATAAACGAGTATAAGAAACAGTGCACATCTAAAGGTCTACAAATACATAAAATACCAGAAACTGTGTACACATATATGGAGTTACACGTTTGGTGCAGGCAAGCAAATGTTCCAAAAACAAAATAGTTGGGCATCATCTACTAGGTAGGTCATTAGAAAGTTTAGAATAGGTATGCAAATAGAGGATTTGGAGGGGGGGGGGGGGTCTCTTATTAGGGACCTACCCTGTGGGAGGTGCAGAATTGGGTGATATACATATATTGATGCTAGCCCTGAATTCTGTAGTAATATTAATAAATAAGATGCTTATATAGTATATGAAACTCATCTAGATTCTTTAAGTGAATATATAAAACAAATTATCCAATAAAAATTAAACTGTTAACAAAACCAATATCCATAGTAGAAAAAGGATTCAATTAAGAAAGTCAAAGATAAAGCTAGTGGAGTGAGTGGCTTTGCATCTGAAATATTTTTTTTCACAACATATTCTTCTTTTATTAGAAAGGGTCATTACTATCAAGAAAAACAGTATCTTTATCCCAGTTATAGAAATACTCATAAACCACATCAATCTTAAAAAATGGATAAAGATCCATCCCATTGCTTCTATCTACCAGTTTCACTTTTGTAACCCAGATTGCAAAATCGTCACATCTAATACACTAAATAAAATATTATCTTCAAATAATGGACATTAAACATGACTTACAAATTCACAAACACAAACATAAGAAAATAACTGCATTAACTGATTGTTTTACCACCAAATGAAAACTGGCCAATAAGGGTTTTATTTCTTGAAAAAGCATCTGATCCAGTTAACCAGATTTAAGATTCTGGAATACCTGGTTTCACAAACTTACAGACCTACTAAAATAATTTTGTCAAAATTTAATTTGTCTTTGTTTACCAGGAAAGTCTGACTGGGTAATACCTATTTTCAGAGGAAGCCTGGGTTGGAAAGCTCTATTTGTTTACATTACATTATAGTTGTTAAACACAGAGTAGTTACATTTCTATTTACATTTATAGACATACAGTAGTTATGTTTATACATTCTAAGATTTTACAGAGGTAAAAGTTACTAAAGTGAAGCCCATGTACAACTTAGTGGATTGTAGAGGCAGCAGTTATGCATGGTGCCATTTCAGTGAAAGGTTAAGACTATTCTGTTTAGAGTATCCGCAGAGTATCGTACGGTGAGCACAAAGTCTCAACCTTGTGATGAGCATGTGCAGGACCAGGACTGGTTAAAATGCTGTTTAAGCAGTGGTTTAAAACTACTGAGTTTGTCGGAGAGTTTTATTTGTGTGGGGATACTATTCCAGAGTTTAGTGACATATTGGGAGTACAGCAAATCTCCTGCAACATTAATTAAATTGTTTGAGAGTAGTAAGAATTTGTTACTAGAACAGAGGTCCCCTGATGGACAGCAGGACAGTAATAAGTTTTGTAGTGGAGGCATTTTTTGGAAGATGAATGAGTTTGTGTACTGTAGATAGTTGTGAATATGTTAGTTAGTTGTACAGTTCAAGCCAAGTGAAATGCTTTAAGATATGACCATGGTGGGTGCTAGGAAGGAGATTGGTGGCAAATTTAGTTATTTTATTGTAGCAGGAGGCAAGTTTCTTTCTTTAAGTATTGTTTAAGTTTGTTAGAATAGGAGTGGCATATGAGTCCCCAGACTCTGGAATAGATTGCCCATACATGTCAAGCAGAGTGCCTCTTTGGACCTCTTCAAGAGGAACCTTGACGATTGGATGGGAGAAAGGAAATTCAACCCAGGGATCACGTCAGTCGCCCTGCTAGACAGGGGTCCAGGAAAGTAAATAATGTGGGAAGAAATAGCCAGGGAATTGTTATGGCTAGGCTTGTATAGGCCCTAGGGCTGACAGCCTAGTACCAACCTATGAACCTATGAAGGTGGTGGCTAGAGTTTTTCTTGCAATATCTGTAAGGAATCCACTGATCCTGTAAAGGAAGCCTAGTTTTCAGTGTGCAGTACATGCTGGTCATATTTTAGTCTATTATAATGTCTAGAAGTTTACTGAGTTACACTTTCAATGGCGGTATTCGCTGACTTTGTGGTAAAACACATTTTAATTTTGGCTACTTTTAGGAGAAAAAATCATTAACTTGATTTTCTTGGGGTTCAGTAGGAGATTTGATTCTTTGAGCCAGGTTTCTACAGAGGAGAAAGATTTCTGGGTAATGTCTTGGAGCTTATTTATTGTTTTGGTTGCACATATTAATGTCTAGTCGTCTGCATAATGAACTAAACTAGCATGGTGAGTGGAGGTCATTAACAAGTATATTAAAACAGGAGAGGACCCAGGATAGAGTCCTGAGAGATACCTGTAGTAACTGGTTGAAAGACAAGTAGGTCTGTTGCCTTCCAGATAGGTAAACAAGTAACCATGACAAGGAGTACTGTGAAAGTCCTACTGAGGAGAGCTGAATGAGCACTTTGGCTGGGGCGAAACAGTATCAAATGCTTTGACAAGTCTAACAACATGGAAGACACGAGCAGACTATTGTTTCTAGGTTGGTATATTACATTGGTAAAATGTAGTAGAGGTGTAGTGGTGCTGTGCTGGATGCTAAAGCCATGTTGTGTTTCTGATAGCAAGTTATTTGAGGTTAGGCACTGCATCAGCTGCATATGGATACATTTCTCTAATATTTTGGAGGAGGGCAGAGAATCGCTATTGGTCTGTAGTGATTAAACTTTGTAGATGTGCCACTCCTTTGTGCAGTGGTAGGATATAGAATTTTTCCCCACGGTGATGAGACGTATTTTTCTTCTATGGCCCCATTAAATAGTATGGACACAGGGAAGGCTATGACTTCTATGGCCATTTTTAGGTGGTATGATGGTAGTTGGACTGCAGCTACAGAAGAAGTTTTCAGTTTAAGGAGCAACTTCATTATGAGCGAGGGGAGTACTGGACTAAAGATGAAGAGCTGCGAGCTGTTTTGGTTGGACAGGGGTGGAGAGAGTGGGGCAGATGTATTAGCATCAGAGAGATCATATTGATTATATAAACCAGGAGCTGAACTGTGTAGGGATTGAGTCTGTTGTACTGTTCTTGGAGAGGAAGTATTGGTTTTGCCAGGGTGAGGTAGATTATTTAGTGATGGCCAAAAAAGTTTTGGGTTGTTTTGACATTTGTCTTGTAGGCTGGTATAGTACGTTTTCTTGTGCTGTTTGACATGAAGTTTTGCAAGGTTTCTAAAATGTCTAAAGTGCTGGAAGGCATTTTGAGTTCTATTTTATACCAAATTTTCCAGGCTTTATCCCCTTTTTATCATGTTTTATTTTTTTGTTTTTTTTGTTACCCACGGTGCAGGGTTGATCTTAACTCTTTTTTATATACTGGTGCTAGATTATTTAAGGTTATGGAGAGGAAGTCTGAATGAGCATGTCGTCCAGATTTGAATTCCCCTCATCCTGCAAAAAGCAATCACAGGAGCGAGCCATTTGATGAAGACCTTTGGAACAGTTTAGAGGCCAAAGGGCAAAGCAGAGAACTGAGAATGCAAGGAAGAAACACAGAAATTCAAACATTTCCTGAAATGGGGATGAATAAGAATATGGAGATAGGCATCCTTGGGATCCAGAGAGACTAGGAAAGCCTGAGGTAGAAGAGGAAGAAACAAGGTTTGAAGGTATAACATTTGAAAGGAAGGAACCTTCAAAAAGGTGTTGAGCTGGGAAAGATCCAGAATGGGTCTCCTGGTGCCTTCTTTCCTGGGAACCAGAAAAATTCTGGAATAAAACCCCTTCTCCTTTAGAGGAGCAGAAACTGCTTGGATGGTTCCTTGAGACAAAAGGCTCAGAAGAATATTTGGAAAAAAGGGCAGCTGTTCCTGAGGAGGTTGAGGAATGCCCAAAAAGGGGGAAGGGATTTCTAAACCACGTAATACCCCCGAGGAATGACTGACAGAACCCAAGAATCCTGAGTGACCCTTAACCAATTGGGAAGGAGCAGGGAAAGAAAGAAATAGAGCAACCTGGCCTAGGAGGGAAGGAAGAAGATTAGTCAGGCAGATTGTGGCTTGTCTGGAAAAGGAGGTTTCTGAGCTGCAGGAGTCTGAGTATACTTAGCAGGAGGAGCCCTTCTAGCAACCTTTTTCCTTTGAGTACAACAACAACTGAAACTAAAAATTCCTGTGAGAACACCAATAAGTGCCTCTACCAATAAAGAAATAAACGCGATAACCAAGCTGTGTATCAATCGCGTTTTAATATAATGTAAAATAATAAAGCGGACAACTCCAAACTAACAGACAAACTGATGGCAAAAAGGACAAACTGGTGGAAAAGAACAAGCAAACAAACAAGCTAGTTAAGCGCTTTCACCCAAAAAAACTGGGCTTCATCAGAACTGGCTTTCAGTTATTACATCACCAAATTTAAGCTTTTTTTGGCGCCAACAGGAAGTTACAAATTTAAAGTGATACGAGTACTGCATATGAAGGTATTTCATAGTCATAAACCACCTGTCAACCATACTGGTACAAAACTAATATAAATACAAATGTAAATAAATAAAACTTGTAGAATACAAAAATGTCTAAATAAAACTACTAAATGCATCTGACTAATATTCTGATATGATATTATTACCACAGATACAACAAATTGTAATCTGTGGGATAAATAAAGTTGATATGAAATAAAATGTATTCTGTGCCAACAATATCATAAATACGTAATTGTGTTCAGTACACACTATAACAGAATACAACTCAAAATGTAATATATTGAGCAATGCTGGACACAATGTAATCACACTATATTATAAAAAAGAACAGCATATACTATGCATAAAAAATTCCATAAAAATACATTAAATAGTATAAATAGAACAAAAATTGATAAACTGATTACTAAAAAAAATTATTTAAAATATTTTGAAAAAACATTTTCAAAAAATATGTTATAAAACTAATAATGCATATTTTTTAAGTGATAAAGACTAGATGAAATAAAAATTTTTTTACATAATCTCCAAAAATGGTTTTACTTTAATGTATTCATTCAGTCCTGGGGGAGTTGTGGCATCTAATAAAATTTGCCACTTCGCTTCCTTATATTTCAATAATCACTTACTATCTCCTCCTTTAGCGTCTGCCTTTATTACTTCTAAAATAAAAAAATTAAATACATGGTCAGACCCTTCCCTGTTAATGTGTCTATAAAGAGCACTGTTATTATCTTTAGTCTTTATACAGTATAAATGGTCGTATATCCTTTTCCTAAAATTTCTCTGTTTTTCCTACGTAAAAACCAGAGCATTTTTGACATTTACTTGGGTATACCACCATTTTACTGTTACAGTTACCTGCCTTACTTGTAATTCTACTCCTATGTACATTATCAAGCTGTAACGGTCTTTCTTCCAAAATGTATTTACACTGGTTGCAAGACCCACATTTTCTAGTCCCATTAAACCTACTCAATCCACTAGTTTTATTACTATTGATGTTGTAATTCTTTAATTCCACTAGCTGTTTGATGTTCATCCCCATTCTATATATAAAATTGGGTCCATTACATACTATTTTGGACAAGTGGGTGTCATCAGCTAAAATGTACCAAAAATTGCTTATAAATTTTCTTAATATAATCTGTGGCTAAATTAAACTGTAAAATACATGCTCTATTAAATCTTTCAGGGTTTAAGTTTGTATCTTCTACTGGAGATGCATTCCCCACTTGTAAATCACACAAACTGACTACCTAATAAAGGTTTATACCTAATATTTCTATAATGCATTATATATGTAATTACATCGTCCAACATACTAGTCGGATATCCTCTTTGTATAAATAAGTCTTTTATATATTCCAATTCCACTTAACTGTTCATCCCCTGATGTCATTCGAGCTGCCCTAACGCATTGTCCTTTGAATATATTTTCTTTAATTTTTCTGGATGGCAGCTAGTATATTCTAAATAGTTGTTGGAAAAAGTATTTTTTCTATATATAGTGGAATTTAATTTCTTTTCATGATATGATATAAAAGTGTCCAGATATGGTACTCCGGTTTTATTAACCGAATGCGTAAATTTCAAATATTCACTACTACTATTTAAAAAATTTAAAAATAATTTTAATCTAATCTCATCGGCCTCCCATAAAATATAAATGTCATCCAAAAAATGTGAATAATATGAAATATACTGAAATAATTCACTATTGAATAACACAGTTTCTTCCCAATGAAGCATCACTAGATTAGGGTAAATGGGAGCGCACGCTGCTCCCATCGCGACACCTCTAATTTGCTTAAAATATTCTCCTTCAAAGAATATAAAATTGTTGTCTAAAACAATAGCCATCATCTCTTCTAATAAGCAGGTGTCGTCCCATGTCATATTCGAATGTTTCCTTATACTACTAGTGAATGCTTCTAACCCTTTTTCCTTGGGTATACAGGAAAATAAATCAATTACATCTATGGTCAAAAAATAAATATTGTCAAAATTCCTTTTTATTGGGTAATTTTTTAAAAACATCCAAGAATCCTTGACCATATGTGGAATTTTTTCATACAAGAATTTTAATTTGGTGTCTATATATTTACCCATCGGGAAAGTCTTTGATTTACTTCCTGAAACAATCGGTCTCACGGGGGATCAACTACATCCTTGTGAACCTTAGGAATTCCTATAAGAGTAGCAAGTTTAGGGGACTTGACCTTTAAATATTCATATGTTTCTTAAGCTATTCGTCCATCAATATAATATTCCTCAATATAGGAATCTATCCTAAAGTATGTTATATTCAACTCATTCAAGGAAATAGTAAGGTAATTATCAGAATAGTGAAGGATGTCATAGATTTTCTTGGTATATTGGGTGTTGTCATATAAGACAACTCCACCCCCTTTGTCGGGTTTCATTACTCTAATATTATGGTTCTCTCTAATATTCATTAAAGACTTTCTCTCTTCAGAGGTCAAATTATTAATACTAGTTATTTGTTTCAGCATTTTAGTTTCTCGATATAATTCTCTAGTTGTAATTCTTTTGTATAATTCCACTTTGGGATGGGCCGGGGGTGTAAATAAACTTGTTTTCTTTAACTGTGTACTAGCATCTGTATGAGATTCAGATGAATCAGTACCTGCTTTAAGAATATTGTTGAAATAAATATTTAAATTAATTATTCTAGTGAATTTTTTGAAGTCTATAATGGTGTCCACAATATCAAATTTTGGGTTAGGGATGTATTTCATCCGTTTAACAAATAAATCAAAGTATGATTTTTCTATGACTAAATCTGTATAATTGAATATGTTAAAATTGTTGTACCTGTAAACGTTTCCACTTCTTACAATATCATTTCCTTTCTCTTGTCCGTGACAAATAGTAGCATTCCTAACATTTCCTTCTAATACTTTGTTCTCCCCTCATGGTTCTGATAACCATTCCTGTAAGGTTGGGTGTACTCTCTCGTCTCCTCCTGAAAATCCCCCTCATACTTATTTCTCCCATATGTTTGCTTATTATAGTTGTAACTAATACTTTGATGTGTAAATCTCTTGTTACCTCTGTTGTGAGGGACCTCATTAAAATTATTATGACCTCTGTCATTGTTGACAGTTGGCCATTTATAAGCTGTATTCCTTGTATATTGCTCACTGTCCCTTTCTAATTTTTTGAATTTCCGTTTAGTTAAATTAGATGCCCATTTATTAGCTTCCTGAAATTGTCTATTATATAGATTTTCCCATTCAGGGAACAAGAGATCAATAATACTATTGTTTAACTTTTCAGCTTCATTAATTAATTTACTAAGCTTCTCATCATAGTGTTTAATAAGCAACTGCATAAAGTTGAAACCGCAAACATAAAAAAAAGCATTGAATTCTTTCATCACCTCACCAGATAAATCAACCCCTAATGGTACTTTAAAAAATCTCAAACCCATAGGCACAATTTTCTTGTCAATATTTTTAGATAAATAGGCATTATCCATTTTAAGCCCATTAATATTTTTTAGCTTTTTGCCTAATAAAATAATCATATTTTTTAAAGTCCCATATTCAGAACCATCAGGATTCGATGTAGGTTTGCTGCCTCCAAATTCATCCATTTTGTGGTTCACAGTCAAAAAATTATTAAATTTATTGTAGGCAATATTTTCCAGGTATGGCCCATTCGTTTTTCTCACACTATGGGCCAGGCCAGGATTAGAATTGTCAATATCTTTCCTGCACTGTGAACTTTGTCCAGTAACAGTGGAATACGTTTTAGTAGGGAATGTTCTCTTAGGTTTTGGTGCCAGTTCTTAAAGCTTCTTCATTAATATCATATACAGAGAAATCAAAGGTAAAATCAGTGAGATTGATTTTACTACTATTAAAGGATTCACGTATATCAAGTCCATTGGTCACATCATCTCTAATAGCTCCCTGGCCATTAGGTATGTCCAAACTATCCATTGATGCTTGCTCTTCACTTCTGCCACAGGGTTTAATATTACAAGGTACGGCATTGACATGTTTAGTATTACTTACTAGTTCACATTGACCCTTGTCAGTCACTAAAGATGGAAAAGAACCAGTACCCGAGTTAAAAGTTGATTTCTCATGTGGCTTAAGTAGACCTTGGCTACCATAGTTGCCAGACTCCAGTTCGCCTCTATCATTCTGAAGTAACTGTTTAACCACGGAGGTTAAACCCTTTAATTCACCTTTTAAAGTGAGAATGTCCTCTCGAATATTCTCCAGGCCATCTTTATCCTTATCAGGACTCAAATTAGAGACCACCTCATAATTAGGTAGCGCACCGGTGTGCTCCATAGCAGTAACCAACTCCAACAAGTACAACAACAACTGAAACTAAAAATTCCTGTGAGAACGCCAATAAGTGCCTCTACCAATAAAGAAATAAACGCAATAACCAAGCTGTGTATCAATCGCGTTTTAATATAACGTAAAATAATAAAGCGGACAACTCCAAACTAACAGACAAACGGATGGCAAAAAGGACAAACTGGTGGAAAAGAACAAGCAAACAAACAAGCTAGTTAAGCGCTTTCACCCAAAAAAACTGGGCTTCATCAGAACTGGCTTTCAGTTATTACATCACCAAATTTAAGCTTTTTTTGGCGCCAACAGGAAGTTACAAATTTAAAGTGATATGAGTACTACATATGAAGGTATTTCATAGTCATAAACCACCTGTGGGATAAATAAAGTTGATATGAAATAAAATGTATTCTGTGCCAACAATATCATAAATACGTAATTGTGTTCAGTACACACTATAACACAGAATATAACTCAAAATGTAACATATATTGACCAATGCTGGACACAATGTAATCACACTAGATTATAAAAAAGAACTGCATATACTATGCATAAAAAATTCCATAAAAATACCATAAAAATACATTAAATAGTATAAATAGAACAAAAATTGATAAACTATTACTAAAAATTTTTTTTAAATATTTTGAAAAAACATTTAAAAATTTTTTTTTAAAAACTCTTTCAAAAAATATGTTATAAAAGTAATAATGCATATTTTTTAAGTGATAAAGACTAGATGAAATAATTTTTTTTTTTACATAATCTCCAAAAATGGTTTTACTGAAATGTATTCATTCAGTCCTGGGGGAGTTGTGGCATCTAATAAAATTTGCCACTTCGCTTCCTTATATTTCAATAATCCCTTACTATCTCCTCCTTTAGGGTCTGCCTTTATTACTTCTAAAATAAAAAAATGTAAATACATGGTCAGACCCTTCCCTATTAATGTGTCTATAAAGAGCATTATTATTATCTTTAGTCTTTATACAGTATAAATGGTCGTATATCCTTTTCCTAAATTTTCTCTCTGTTTTTCCTATGTAAAAACCAGAGCGTTTTTGACATTTACTTAGGTATTTTACTGTTACAGTTACCTGCCTTACTTGTAATTCTACTCCTATGTACATTATCAAGCTGTAACTGTCTTTCTTCCAAAATGTATTTACACTGGTTGCAAGACCCACATTTTCTAGTCCCATTAAACCTACTCAATCCACTAGTTTTATTACTATTGATGTTGTAATTCTTTAATTCCACTAGCTGTTTGATGTTCATCCCCATTCTATATATAAAATTGGGTCCATTACATACTATTTTGGACAAGTGGGTGTCATCAGCTAAAATGTACCAAAAATTGCTTATAATTTTCTTAATATCTGTGGCTAAATTAAACTGTAAAATACATGCTCTATTAAATCTTTCAGGGTTTAAGTTTGTATCTTCTGCTGGAGATACATTCCCCACTTGTAAATCACACATAAACTGACTACCTAATAAAGGTTTATACCTAATATTTCTATAATGCATTATATATGTAATTACATCTTCCAACATACTAGTAGGATATCCTCTTTGTATAAATAAGTCTTTTATATATTCCAATTCCACTTTTAACTGTTCATCCCCTGATGTCATTCGAGCTGCCCTAACGCATTGTCCTTTGAATATATTTTTCTTTAATTTTTCTGGATGGCAGTTATTTTACGTTATATTAAAACGCGATTGATACACAGCTTGGTTATCGCGTTTATTTCTTTATTGGTAGAGGCACTTATTGGCATTCTCGCAGGAATTTTTAAACTTTTTCCTTTGGGAGGAAGGCAAGGCTGTCTACACACAAAGGCAGACTTGGTAGGACAGTTCCTTTGAAATCTTGGAACGGGGAAACAAAAATACGTTTCAATTCATGCACTGCCTCACCCTTTTCATGAAGGGACTTAAAAAGCTCAGCCACTGCAGAACCAAAGAGATTTTTATTATCAAGCCTTATCATCATCATGCACAGGCTGAAGGCGAAGCCAGAAATATCTCTTCAACACAGAACCAAAAGGCAGCAGTTGTAGAAGAGTCATCAGCTGCATCATAACTACATTTAATGTAATGGCAAGCTACCTGAGAAGAGAACCACAACAAAGAGAGGACCAAAGCCTTCCCCTCAGAATCAGAAAGGTCTGAAACAACTTGAAAAGTCTAAGACAGAAGGGCCAAACATATCTGGTCACATGGGTCTGATAATTCACAGACCTAAAGGCCAGAGTAGCAGCAGTGTTCACCTTCTTACACAGTCTTTTCATGGTTCCGCTATCTTTGTCAGAGAAAAGCAGCTAAGTAGAATGTAAAGGCTTGGAGGGCTTATCAGAAGAAACAAAAATAGAAGGGTCAGCAGACGGACACTTGTAAACAGATTTACAATCATCGGGCACCTTATAAAACCTATTGGTTTGTAGGGGCAAGGGGCTGGGAATCAGGAGTCTGAGAAGCTGCAAAAAAAGTGTCAAACAAGGCAGCAAGAATAGGAGGAAGAGCAGAGGGTTTAGGAGACTCCATTTGAAGGAGGCCATAATACCTCTTCTGATCAGAAACATGGGTACAGTCCCAATTAAAAAACTTCATCGTACAAGAGACAATATCCCCAAAGCAAATCTCCTCAAAGGGAGAATCTGGACTAATAGAGTCCTCTTCCTCAGAACCACAATCCTCATCAGAAGAATCTTGCTCCCTAGGCCTCTTAAGGGGAATAGATGACCAAGGGGGTAGGAATAAAGACTCGCTGAGGGGGCTTCGAAGCTGTAAGAGCATTGAACAAATCCTATGTGAAATCCTGCCACTCACACGGGGGATCATTAGGAGCAGGAAAATATACTTAACTCTTTTTTCAAAGGGACGTCAGCCTTAAATATTTTAGGCAGTTCACACCCAGGCCGACAATCGGAGAAGTAGGAATCTCTTCTCTAACAAGAAGCTGCAGAAAAACACTCCTTGGCCCTTCAGATATAATCAGTCGTGGTTCCCCTAAACATCTGAAATGGATGCCTGCAGAGATTTCAAGGACGTGTGAGAGACTGGGTCCATGCCGACCTCCAAAGTGGTTGCGGAATAGAAATTCTACTGAAGAACTGGCTGATCCTCAGGCTTTCACCAGCCTCAAGAGAGACGTCCAGGGGAGGGAGTACAGCTGAAGAATCTGACCAAACATTCTTGCCTTCTTCATGGATGGCTGACCATCAGGCCAGGACAATTCGCCACAGTACCCACAGCCAACAACTTAAGACTTTGGTTCTCTAAGTAAATAGGTAGAGGATAGAAAACTACTCAATTTTAGGGACAAATGCTCGACAAACAGGACAAGACATATGGTCGTGAGAAGCACCTAAGCAAAACAAACACTGCTTGTGAGAGTCATTATGGGGAATTGTTTCCCACATTAGCATTTCCCCTTTCTGGAAGGCACGTAATCGAACCACAAAAAATACGATGAGAAAACCTCCGATGGGGCACTTATCTGAAAATGGCTTGGCAACCAGCAGGCAAAAGCATGTTTAGACTTACGACCACAGATGATATTCGGACTGGTGGCAAAGAAGTTCTCAGGAAGGTACGTCCATACGTCACTTTTATGCTCTATGCCATGCACGGCGAGCATATCTGTGACACAAGATGTCTCTATTTAACCTAAGGCTTTGGTATACTGGCCGGACGTCAGGCTGCCCTTGGCAGGAGATCCCTAGTATAAGGAATACTGTAATAGTGATAAGGCAGGACATCATATCATTCCTTGATTGAGCGCTTAAGAGACACAAGATAAGCTATGAAAACAACAGCCAGCTTGAGGTGGTTTGAGTTTTAGTAATAGGAGGTTGGCATAGGATTTTAGGGTAAAATACGGGGCGTTTGCTGTGTAAGGACAGGACATGTCAGGATTGTTGGGAGGAAAATATTTACTAAGGGCTTTAATGCTTTCTATAAAATGTGTGTTAAACTGAACAGCTATTTTGAAGAGTGTTACTTAGGGCAGGATTAGGAGTGGTGTATGATGCAGGGTGTAGATTATTATTAATAGAAGACCAGATTTTTTTTTTAAGAGTTGAAAGACGGATAGTAAGGGGTTACTGAAGTAAATTTTTGTCTGTGCTAATCTTTTAGTACAGTTATGTAGCTCTTTAAAATAACAGATATTGGGGAGATCTGTATCTTAACCACTTTCCAAGCCCTCTTTCACAACATTATCTGCCTGGTTTGAGTGGATAACCAAGGAGTAGGGTTATTCTTTATTCTCTTTGTTCTAGTTGGAGCCAGACTATTGAGGGTTTTCAGGAAAAGTGAGTTAACTTTGTATACAACTTCAAGTGGAACATTTTTCAGGATAGACTAGTTAAACAGGCTTAGAATTCTGCTAAATGTATCAGGATTAACATCTGTGAGCTTATGGGAAGTTCTAAGTGTTGTTTAACACGATGGGTACAGAGTCTGTCTGTATATATGAGATGATCACAGACAGAATCAGAAGGTGCCACTGGAAACATACTTAGTGGGATTGGACACCAATTTCTAGTCAACAATTGAGCCACAGTTTTTGGGATAGTTATAACATGTGGGGGAGGATGCAAGTTGAGTCCATCCAAATAGGTTTAGGCTAGCTGATGAATATTCTGTGGAGATATGCCATTCAAAATAAAGGTCACCTAGGATTACCGTTTTATTAGAAATTGTAAGACCGATCTAGTTTAGAATGTTTTCTAGGGTTGCAGCATACTACCTGGAGGAATATAGAGTACTATAATACATAGCTGCTTATGGTTATTCAGTTTATGATGGGAGGTAAGGAGTTCATTGTTATGGAATCTGGGAATAGGTTTATTGTAAGGTAGGATTTCAAGATAGTGAGGGTATAGTAAAGCTAGTCTACCACCTTGAGTTCTTTCAGCTCTTTTGACATTGGCTTACCGGAAAGTCTGACTGGGCCAGAAAGTACCATTTTCAGCGGAGGCCCAGGGATAAAAAAATCCAGTGTCACAAGCTTTCCAAAATTAAGTACAGATATTTTAAATCACAAAGTACTCTCAAATTATAACCAGGGAATGATATTTCTGAGTCAAATATATGAGGTTTTAGCCATGTTTCAATTATGCAAGAATATCTGTTGCACCGTAGCAGATCTAAGCATGGAGTACTGAAAAGTTCTTATAGATGCTATGAGTATTTAAGGAAATTAATTTAAGCTCTTTGGGTGAGTTTGAGATAGGTGGGTTGGGTTTTGATGGTTTTGGTGATGGTGGTGTGGTCCCTGTTTTGGAAGGAGAAGGATGGGCATAGTAGGGGCATTGGCTTGGGATGACTTTGGGGGGCTATTGGGGAGCCAAAATGGGCCAGGGTTGGGATGAATACCCCCACAGAGTGGGGAGAGAGAAAAATGGTTATGCATTGTAAGCTTGTTTTAGTTTAACTGTAGCAGTGCTTAAATGCACACTTTTTTTTAGGAACTGGGTGTGTATTCCTGTGCCCAGGGTAGGTCTATATTTATGTGTATGCCTTTAAGAGGGGTGGGAAGTTGGTGGAGAACAGGTCCTATAAAGGTAATGCCATGAAGAATGGTGGTGGAATCGGGATGGAGAAGACAGCATAGCTCAAAACAGCTCCAACACCTCCAGGAGGAAGCCTCATCTGTTTTGCTGTCAGGAACATTAGTCTAATACATGCTTTGGAAGCACAAGGGATACGTTACTTCATACGTTTTTTTACAGTTGAGCTGTTTAGAAGTAAAGTACTTCAAAACATTATGAATCTACAGGTGAGTTTTCCTCAGTTACTGTTTCACAGCAAACAAAGTGTAGGAAAGACTGAAGAGAGGAGTGGAGCAAACTAAATCTGGCTGAGAGAGTAGCAGCAAGAGTGTAACCAACTACCTGAAGGAGAAAAGGAAACGTCAGTGACATTGTTTAAGGTTTTAAGCACGGGTTCTATGGTGGTGCACTGCGGCCTCACTACTATTACAAGACAATAAGCAGGACAACAATCTACTGTAAGCCTTAACACAATAATACAGTGGCCCCAAACAACATCACAATGGTACACTCCGTTCCCAAGTCAAATGTACCTGTGTGACTGAGCTTTTTTTGTAAGCAGAAAGGATGGTGTTTCAGAGAGACAAAGTCTTGAAGTTTAGCTAGTTTACAGAAGTGAGCCCACCCAACAAGTGTGCCCATCTTCATTATTGTTTGCACTGGCTAGTGAACACATTCAAAAGTCATCAGAATAGACAGCAACACTGATAAGTTACAAAATCAATAATTATTATAAAATGCAATTCTTTGAATATTTTAACTTTAAGTGATATAAGTCTTACCTAGAATTCCCATACACAATGCTTTAAACCATTTTGAAGAGATTTCTAATTTAAAGTATAACTACTGTAAAACAAATCAAACAAGGCAGTGGGCCATCCCTGAAACGATTACATGAATGTAATTGGAGTCAACACCAAAATAAAATAGAAATATTTTGGGGTCATTCTTACTAAAGAATTAAATGCATTTGCACAAGTTAACTGTATCAAGGATCTAAGGCTAATATCAGCTTGGAATAAAATGTTTTCTTTTGAAGACAGGATACGTTTAAAAAATTACTTTACTTCCTAAAGTTTTTTTTTTTTTTTGTTATAAAATTCAAGCCACCTCAATATTCCAAGAAAAGAGAACAGTAAGGATATGAATAATCCCCTTAATAAATTACTCTACTATCCAAACAGACTCAGGATCACTTCTAATCATCATTTCCAGTCATGTGACAGTGGGTCTTCCAGATATAGAATCATAATCTGTTGCTATACTTAAAACAATCCCATAGTGGTTGCACCAGATACACAATGCAAAATGAATTTGTACTGAGAAGTCCCATTCCTTTTATAATTTTTTTAAATAATAAATGCTAAAATAGAAAAATGTATGTACTATAGCATACGTACTACATCAAATTATATAAAACACCATCTTGAAATCATTCAGAAACTTAATTTATAAGTATTCAACTTTAAAAAACAGGAACTTTACTATTTTCCATATCGCTTTCACTCCGGGTTTTACTAAGGAGCCAGTGATAAAGTGTTGAGTTTAAAGAGGAATGATGTGTTGAAAGGGTCTACTATAACTAGTGGTTATATAATGTGCAAATATGAACCAGACCATAACTACCGGTTGATGGTTTAAATTATTAGCTTATACCTTCAAAAATGCAAACTATGATGCAGTCTGGAAAAAAACATTTTTCTCATTTTTTGATAGAGAACTGATACAATCCATTACTTAATAAAACAAACATATTATGCACATACTAAAAAATGCAGTTGTCTAAGAACTTACCAGAACAGTAGATATAGCTCACTAGGGATGGCCATATTTGTGGCCAGGATACCAAAGTCTAGGCATTTTCCTCTTGCTCTGTGGTTTGACATATGACCAAAGTGTGCAAAAGCTCTGTAGTATACAAGAAATATATGGTCATGGCATAAACTGGGACTATCTTGCCCAGGACATAAAAGTCAACAAGGCAACAAAGAAAGGTAATCACCAAAAAGCACGTCAACCAGAAAAAAAAGGGGAAGCTAAGGATACCACCTCAGTCTAAAACAAAAGACAAAAAGGAGGGAGGAGGACAAGATTTAATACTATAACAGTGATTAGTCAGACATCATCTGTTATTTCAAGTTCTTATGCAACTATATTATGCTTTTCCTATGATTCCTGTTTCAGTATTATGGACAAATGGGAAGAGTCCCAAAGTCTTCAAAGTCTCAAGGATGGAGGAATGAAAATTTGAGCTGGAATCTAATACTTCTTGCAAAATGGACATGGCAAACCCAACATTATTTCTATTTAGGCATAAATTGCATAATGCTTGGTAAAAGTATGCATAGAAGACTAGACTGCAGCTTCTAAAATAGATCAGAGTCCAGACCTTTGAAATGGAGCCAGTAGCTACAGCTCTGGTAGAGTGTAGCTTAATCAGACTTGGAAGCATCATATTATGGAAGGAATAGTAAAAGAAGATGGCAAAAGAGATCCTTTTGGAAAAATAGTCTGTCTGGAAACCGAAAGACAATTTGTTCTGAAAGGAAAATTGAAACTGATCCGACTTTCTGCTAGACTTGATCTGGTCAACATAAAATCTCAGTCTGTGAACATCTTAAGAATGAACTTCTCTCTCCTGTCTTGAAAGGAAGGATAAAAGGGTAAGGAGACTGATAGTCTAGTTCAAAGACAGCCTGTTGATTACCATAGTCATGAAGGATGGGTTAGTCCTAAAGGTAACCCTTTCTATAAAGTAAATCAAAAAGGAATGAGAAGCCGAGAGCTTGCAGGTCAGAAATGTTTTTGCCAGTTGTAAGGGCCAATAGCAGGACTGTCTTTCAAAATGAAAATTTCAAGGATGTGGAGAAAGCAAGTTTAAAATGGAGGAATAGTAAACTTTTCTCAAACATAATTTAGGTCCCAAGGAAGAGGGAAACTTTCTAGAAGGTCTGAGGTGGACACCTTATAAAAACTGCTTAACCTCAAAATAGGGAGACAATGGTTGATCAAAGAAAGGCAGGCAGAAATGGCTATCAGATGTCCTTTTATGGAAGAATACACCAGCCCTATAACTTAAAAGCTCACATAAGGCAGAACAATATGGACACTCATTTGATAAGGGTCCAATACAGAAAATCTCTTCCATTTAGAAAAAAAAACATTTTCTTGTAGCAGTTTTCCAAACCTTCTGTAACATTTGCAGTGCATCCTCAGAGAAGTGGTGCCTAAAAGCAATTAAAATCCAATTATCCAAACTCCAATCACAATGAATGGAGAGGGTGATTGAGAAATGCATATGCAGAGTAATAAAAAGTAAGATGGGAGATAAGCAGTTTGGATTCAGATGAGGATGCAGCACAACTGACCCGATGTTTGCAGTCAGACAGATAGTTGAGAAGAAGCTAGAGATGAGGAGAGTCTCCATATGGGTATTCATTCCTAGACTTGGAGAAAACATATGACAAGGTCCCAAGAAAGCTGATCTGGGCAATACTGCGGTGGTTCAAAGTCCCAGAAACATTGTTAGAATTAGTGCAAACTATGTACACAGACCTAGTCACTCAAGTACAAACAGTGTTTGGCCTCAAAGAGGGGTTCCCAGTGAGGGTGGGATCACCAAGGTTAAGCTCTGACCCACTCCTGTTCATAATGGTGATGAACTACATTAACAAACAGGTTTGGAGGGGACAGATCAACAAAGTTGCTGTATGCAGACAATGTGGCATTACAGGCAGACTCTGATCAAGAACTTCAGCAAAGGATAGGGGAATGGAATGCAAAACTAAAGGCACATGTGCTGAAACTAAGTACAGATAACATACTGGTAATGGCAGCAAGTTGGGGAAATCAGAAGAAGCTGAGAACTGAGATAGAAGGGAAAGACAGTGGAACAGGTAAATAACTTCAAGTATCTGGGAGGGGTGGTGGAGGAGAAGTCTGAAGAGGTCAAAGCTAGAATAAGAGGGGCTGCAGTCAACTGGCATAGAGTCTCAGGTGTAGTCTATGACAGAAGAATGCCAAAAGCTGAAAAGTAAGGTGTACAAGACAGTGGTATGACCAGTACTATTGCATGGTACAGAAACCTGGTCAGTAAAGGCAGAGCAGATGAAGAAACTAGAGGCGATGGAAATGAAATGCCTGAGCAGGGTGGAAGGATGCACACTGTGGGACAGAGGAAGAAATAACAACATAATACTTGAAGCCAGAAAAGATCAAAGAGAACAGATTATGGTGGTTCAGACACATGCTCAGAAAAGCAGAAGGCAATCTGATGATGATTTCGGACAGACAGGAAGTTAAGAAGAAACAAGGACATCCAACAAAGAGGTGGATGGACTGTGTGAAAGAAGATCTGCGACAGTCAGGCATGAGTGTCGAAGAAGGCAGGAGTGTGGAATTGAATTGAGAGAGGTGGCGAGAGTTAACAATACCCTGACCCATGTAGAAAATGGGAAAAAGGAAGCTGGTGCTGCTGCTGTTGATGATGATGATATCCAGAGGGTTAAGATTCAGAGACTGAATGTTTGGATGAATTAAAGGAGCTATTTTGCTGTATGAGCAAGTTTATCCTGTGAGATAACTTTTGATGATTGCCCTTGCCATTAGCCAAATGAAATAGATGTGGGAACAAATGCTATTTGAGCAAGCCAGAAGGGAGTCACCAGCAAGAATTTTGACATGTCCTTCTCGACTTTCAAAAAGTACCTTGGAAACTATAGAGGTAGGGGAGAGAATGTGTAGAGAAATTTCCCTTCCTAGGAAAGGGACATGGCAACCATTTTCCAAGCTTCTCCACATGGAAATCTACAACAATGCACCCAGATTTGCTTGCTCTGGTTGGAAGCAAAGAGCTGTGAGGAGTACCCCAGTGATGGGCACTCTGCAAGAAGACCTCTCTTGATTAACATCCATTCGTGAGGGTCTGCCTGTGATCTGCTCAAGTAATCTGCCAATGAACTGTTGTCTGAGGGAATTTAAACTCCTAGCTAGACAGGTTGTGCTGTTTGGCTATGTCCAAGCAGTCATTGCTAGTCTGCAAAGGTGGGAGTATCTTGTATGGCACAAACAGAGCAGGATAACTGTGGTACTGTCTGTGAAAACTGGAAGAGGACCTGGAGACTAGAGGTGATGCAGGGATTGTAAGGCTAAAATCACAGCCTTCTTTTCCCTAATATTTATGTGGTCCTTCCTGCCCCTTTTGGTCCATACAGAACAGGATTTCACATTCATACAGCAAGCTTCAAAAGCCAGGTTGAAGCATCTGTGTAAAGGTAAGGACAGGAAATCCACAACAAACTTTACTGCCCCCACTTAGATCCAAACTACTGATTAAATACTCCCACCATGTACTGAGAAACCAAAATGAAGTGTTTTGCACTAGTCAGGCCTTCATTCAGTGTATCAGTTAGAGAAAGAAGGTTCAGCAAATTGGAACAATAACACACAGGAAATTAAACAACTTACTGATGAAAACACATTTAAAAGAAAGCACCTTGACCCCAGCTCCTTGCATTTCCCCATACCATTAACTCAAAAGGCACTTTCAAGGTTTGAACTAAGTTGAAAGTTATATCTCATGCATACACAAACTTCCTTTCCATCCTCCACTTTAACTTCTCCCTTTTCTATGTTCTCCTTTACCTCTACCAAGCTAATCATCTCCCTACATCTTAGCAATTCCTCTAGCTACAATATGCATCCCTATAGGTTTCTCAGAATGGATGGCATACTACAATCTTTCTTCACTGCATACATTATGCTGACTCACTATGCAAACATTCTTTTGACAGATGTTTATAACTCTGATGAAAATAATTATGACACATACAGAAGGATCATGGGTAAATCACCCATCTGTGAGTTACATGTCCCTCTTTTGGAACAAAACAGAATAGTTTCCACTTGGAAATGACTTCCTAGTAGTTGGATACTGTCATTATGTTAAGTGCATCTTACAAGAAAAATAAAAAAGTGTGTGAAAAGTAACAAGGTTACATTTTCTGTATAATTTAGCATCCCCTCCTCCTGTGCTACACATTTAGTCTTTGAGGTGGCTTAAACTCTGCTGGACCTGCTGACTTCCTCTGTATTCCTGCAGATTCCACTTTTGGAGGACGACTGCTCCTTTTTGGTTGTTTGCCCCTTCTCCTTTCTCCTATACGAGGTTTCTCATTTACTGGGACAATTCTTATTTTATTGGGGGGGGGGGTAGTTAACACCTGCATCTTGGAGCATCCTTCACTTTCCTCCTTTTCCTCACATTTTCTAAACTCCTCATATGAATGAGGCCCAAACAGGAGGTCTTTAACCAATGGGACATTCAAGAGATTTGCCAAAACATTATCTGCAAAAGGCCATCACAGAAGCACGTTTGTATTCTGAGCGCAAACCCAGTGGCAGCTTCTCTGAAGATATAAGCACATTTCCTCAAGAGGATGGCAATCTGAACCTGTTGAAACAATGGTGCCTTTTTCTGAGATACAGCTGTCTAAGACACATTCTTGGGATTTCTGAATGTGGGTTTGATAACTGAAGGCCAGTGTGGACGTAATGCACGCTTTCTTTCCATATCTGTCCAACACCTGTTGAGTGATCATTTTCAATGGCAATCCTCTGAGGTCTCAGATTTAAAAAAAGGGTCGAAGATCTGCTGGACTGTGGTCCACCACCCAAACCTGTTAGGTACTTATAGTTCAAAGGGCTTTACTACGTGATTTTAAGGCCAGATGTTAAGAGCCTCATTGGTATTTCAGGTTCTGCTGGCAGGCAAACAAGCTCTGCAGGGTCCAAGGACTTTTTATATAAGAACACTGGTGGACCCTTACACTTTATCCCTGGAGGCTACAAAAGCTGTTTTAATTTATATATTTCTGTTTGCTAACCAGGATAGAACAGGTTCTCAGAACATGTTAAAAAGTGTTATTTAAAAAGCATTCAAGTCACCTGAAGTACAACTTATGCATCACTAATGCAACAGTCCTCGCTCTCCTATGCGCAGCTTGAAAAACAGACCACTATGCACTTTTTCTTCATGATTTATTTACTAATGAGGTCAATGGTATTCATACTGACAAGGGGAAATTTAGCCAGGGCACTGGAGAACCCCCCCCCCCCCCAAGTGCTTTGGATAATTTTATATGCACCTAAGCTACCAACCAAATTTGACAAACATAACCTATAACCTCGGTTTAATGATTTTTACCTGAAGGACAGAACAGGAGTGTACCACCACCTTTATACTGCACTGCAGGGTCAGTACTGGAGAATGAATAAAGGGATCCGATATGGGAAAAACCCACAGGCTTCTGATCTTGCATCAAAGGCAAGCGTGTTAACTTTTGAGCCACTGAACATTAAGATCATTCTGAGAATGCGAAATACACAGTGCTCCTTACCAATGGGATTACAGTAGTCTGATTCACCACATTTACTTTGCAGAGTGAACTAACAAAGCTGGCTTTTCTGATCACCACTGTATAAGGTTTCTTGTACCAGGAGACTAGTATTATTAAGCATGAATGGTTTCCCTAATTGAGCTTCCACTTAAGAACACAATTAACTCTTGCTCATGTGGTTTTCATTTATAAATACTCAGTTCATTTATGTTGTATAATGCTCATTTAGCCCTCAGCCAGTAGACAAAATTGCTTTGTTACAGCCAGATTCTGAACTCTTGGATATCATGTACTTACAGCTACTGAGTAACTTCATTAATAATCTTATCTGCAAAGTCATTACTCAACCCAATCTGTGCACCAGCATTTCCAGCCTCGCAGAGGTGACATGGTGCTCAACATACTAGAACGGTGTACAGCTGTGCCTTGAAGTCCAAGACATGAATGTACCGTGGTTGCGTATAAACAGACCTAATGCTTATACAAGCATACAGTGGGGCATGCTGCTTAAGTTGTAGGAGGCATGAATGTTCAAGTCCTTTGTTACAGTAAATCTTACTGACAGAATGCAAAAAAGCACATTAAAAAAATGTGCCAATCTACAGGAACAAATGCTGATGAAGGAATATTAAATGCTTAGTTTAAGAAAGAAAAGTCAGAACAGAAAGTGAGCGACAATGCCAGATGGGACCTCAAACTTCTGGTTCCAGTAACTGACGCCATCTTAAAGTTAACACATTTCAGTTAGTGGTAAGCAACGTTTGAGAGCTGACATTATTTATTTCTGCAACATGAAAGACCAAAAGGCAGAAGCTAAGATTTTGGTTGCACAGAACTAAAATAAAAATATCACTAATTTATCACAGTCAACGACACAGATCACAATGCAATTTTCACGCTACACATCTTCCATTATGCTCTTCTAAAAGGAAGGCTTCTACTTCATTTATTTAGAACTTGAGTATATATTTCAGACACTTTGTACAAATGGGAAAAAATACAGAAGAGCACATGCAAGAATGTACTGTCAAACCTCAACATCAAAATGTTCACCACCATCTAAAACTGTAATTGATACACTTGAAAACATGAATTATGACTTCCTTTAAAGGACAGAAGGATGTTTCTGGTCAGCTACAGCACGGGAGAGAGACAACCAAATAAGAAACCACAAGAAAATGTAAACAGAGAAAAAAGGAGCAGAAAGGCCATTTTACTTTGGTGTTTTAGCAGAAATCATATGCAAGAAATTAATGATCGTGAAAAGTACTTTAAAACACAGGAGGAAAATACAGCCAACTCTTGCAAGATCAAGAGAATAATGTGTAGATATAGTGGGATCAATGCAGAGAGGCTGAAAACAAGCCCAGTATCCTATAAACCTACACAGACACTCCTTTGTCCATTTTTTTCTGAAACATCCAAGTCGACCCTGCCCAGTGACGCAGAGAGACAAAGTTTTGACTGCAACCAGATAAGTGTTTAATTATTAGTGCTGGACTTTAAGCAGCCAGGCAGAGGAGGAAGAGCTTCAGTGGCCGATGCCAGTCTCTCATCTTTGGAGGGGAGGAAGACTAAGGCCCACAGCACTGCAACATAGTTTACTTTTAAATCCAAACATAAACCCAAGAAACGCAGCGGCCGAGTTCATTACAAAAATGTAAAGCTACATTGCTCACACTGTGCTGAACATGGACTTTCCTGCTGACCCAAGGAACAAAAAATATGTGAGGGAGCACACAATCCTCCTCGCATGACCAGGCAGCAACGGTGACCCTGCAGGCAGTCTATCCGATGGCAGTTCTGAGTGACCAGCAAGCTGACCCTACCACATGATTCTCAACTTTGGAGGAATGAATGAGTCAACAGGGCTTTGTGGTCATCAATGAATGACCTGTCCAGCTCTCTCCTAGGATGGGGATGTTTAATTCCTACTTCTATGGAACAAATAGGTCTACTGGGTGCAGGCTGTACAGCTATCTTGCAGGGTCTCTCAGAGGTGGAAAGGGTGGGCGGATAAAAAAACTAACACATGCAAACCAACAACTAAATATCTTCTCACAATTATGTATACAGACAATTCACAGATCGGGTACTTTCTGTGTTCACTCTCTGTGTTTTCCCCAAGTTATGCGGGTTTTAGCTTGGTATCCAGTTTCTTGGTTGCCGTTACACTTGTGGCTGGTTCCTGCCCTACATGTGTTCTTAGATGGAAGTTTCAGCACAAGTGCAACTCTGGACTGGATAAACAACCCCTGCCTGTCCATAAACTTTCAGGAATTCCTACCTCAAAATATGGGCAACTTACATGAATGCCAATTGGCTTCACTGCTGGGTGACTGGACTAATAAAGGTTTGACTAAAGACGGCTAGGACAGAGTGTGGCTTAGAGGGATGAAGCCTTAGCTTTAACCCAGGAAACCATTGCTGAATTAATTAGAGGCACAGGAGCTAAAAGGGCCAGGTGGAAGTGGTTGGAAATACATGAGAGGCAAATGCCACGCTACCCCTTCCAAGGGGAGGAACCCCACCACATAAGTAATGCCTACTTCAGTCAGGCGATCACTGGTGAAAAAGGCTAGGGCAAGCGCAATATTAAAAAGAGGCACAAGCACCACCGACAAGAAAGATGTCGATGGGAAGCATGCACATAATTCTTCTTCCAAGCAGTCGTTTGGAACCTGCTGGCTGCCTATGGAAGAAGGCTGATTGGGGGCACTCCTAAATGCTCTGCTCTTACCTCCAAGGGAAGAAATGTGCAATTTAGGCCTCTCCAAACAGAAATGAATGGGCAAGAAAGCTCTTGCCCAGTTTGTGAATGCCTAGGACTCACCCCCAGAAGAATGAATCAGTTGATGGAACATAAGTAGGCGAGCCACTGGGCAGGTTCGGTGAAGAACTAAGCAAAAGTGAATATACTAGGATAGTGAAGCAAAAATGAATCAAGTCTGGCAAATACACCTTTGGGAACTACACAAAAATGTGAGAACTATTACAGGAGATTAAAAATTAATTCTTACTGGTCAAGAAATTTCATCTAATAAATACAAGATACAAAGTCAATTTGTGCTTACTATTCTATATTTGGCAAGATTAAGGTGCTATGAGGATAATTTGCCTTTTTTTAATGTAAAGGGAACTCCACATTCAAGCACTGGTGCAGCACTCGATTCCATCTGAGGGTACAGAAATAGCAAAGGAGCTGCAAACTGTATGATAAACGATTTACATTTTCTTAAATTGTATCAGAAAGCCTGAAGGGAGTTTAGCTCATGACAGGTATTACAACTTAAATGACATGGTTGACATGAAGGTTTTTTTTTTTGTTTGTTTTTTTTTAAAGTAATAGCACTTTTAATTCAAAAGTCATTAAAAAAATTGATTCATAAGCAAATGGGCTTCAGATTCAGGCAGTACAAACTTATTTTTATTTACTTTATTTATTTAACATTTGTTAACCAGGAAAGTCCGAGTTGGAACGAAGCCAATTTTCAGCAGGGGCCTGGGGAGAAACACTCCAGACACGTCTTTGTAATGTGGGAGGAAACCGGAGTATCCAGAGGAAACCCAGAAGAACGCAGGGAGGACATGCAGACTCCGTACAGAAGGCACCCCAGCCGAGAATCGAACCAGGGAACCTCTTGCTGTGAAGCGACAACGCTACCGCTGCACCACTGTGCCATCCACAAACTCCTGTCCAAATTCTCCAAGCATGGCTTTAGATCTGGGCAGTTCTCGCTCAAGGTGCAACAACTTCTGCACCTTAATAAAGCAAAACAGTAAAGTCTTTCCCTCACTCTACTGCGTCTCCTAGCCATTTCATCTGGGGTCAACAAAGTGACTCATGCAAACCATCCCTTCAACTCATCTTTTTGATGAATTATTTTCTTTTTCTACAGTAACTGCAATCTTTGAACTCTGGGTTGTTTATTTAGGACTGATTTAAAGACAAATAGGAAAACTCCACATTCTCCTGCTGTTGCAGCCTGCTTCCATGCTACCTGAAAACTGCCACCATCATCTGTTGCTTGATCACTACAATGATCAAAAGATGCTCAAATATGCCTGCGCCGGATGTACAGAGGGATAAAAGCCCTAACTACAGTCCAGGCAGCTACAGTTCGAGTAGCGGCTCGAACACCTGGTGTCAGGGTAGGGAGGATAGACATGCCCATCCAAAGGGAGGGGATGTTGGTAGTCACCCAGCTTGCATCTCGGCTCCAATGACATGGCTTCAATGGGGAGCACAGGCTCATCACGCAATGGCAGATAAGGTCTGGCACTCATGTGGTCACCCAAGCCAGTGAAGACGGCCTGTGTCGACAGGTATGTGCAGACTAAAGGGGGTGTATGCAAGTCCTTGGAGTGACAAAGATTCATGTCACCAAAAGGGTGTTCTTACTGTCAGCACAAAGCACCCTCTTGGTTGCTTGGTTGACAGCCTTCTAGCACCCTGATGGTCTATTATACCTCATCTCTAAATTGCTGAAAAAATTTAACCATCTGTTCTTTAACCTGGTAAACCTCAGCTTAAGCTAAACTTACAAATATGGTGCTAAATCTGATACTAGTTTTGAATTCAAATTAGGATATAAATATTAGGAGATTGTAAAACAGAGACCTAAGTACTATAGTTTGCTCAACATAGCTACAAGTGCCCCCCCCCCCAAGGGATGACCAGAGACCCACGTAGGGTTAAATGACAATCGTATGGTGGGAAGCTTTAGATGGAGGGAATCCAACTCGGGTCTGAGGGATGAAATGAAGCCTTTACCTGTCTTTTTATACAGTTATATAAAGCCTTCGCTGCTCATTATAGCATATCATATTATTAAGAGAACAGTTCCTTAAATTAATGTGTAAACAATTAACTACAGGTAAAATACGAAGGGGAACGGCAGGGAATCATCACAGCATGGTAGTTTGTCTAGAACGAACTACCATGGAAAAAAACATTTTTTGACATTTCATTGACTTCTTTAAAACCAAATTACGTAATACTGAGGGATATAATGGGATATATGTCTCAATAGGTGAAAGGAAAAAAAATGCAGTCAGCATCCAAGCAGAATTTACTACAATAAATATTACTAGTTGGTCATTATGAAAATATGCAATATTTTCACATTTATATTAAGACTGCTAAAAACAAGCGACTTGCAACATACTGCATGGCATTAGCAAAACCCTTGGGTTAGATTCTAAAAGACTTGCTCTCAATGTGACTTACTCCAGTGTTAACACATCCCAATTCAGACAGAAATGTTCTCTGTACAAGTCCTATCTATATAGAGCAGGTTTACACTGGAGGACTGATTCCAAAAGACCTTATCTTGGTATATGTAACTTACTCTGGTGTATTACAAAAAAATAAGTCACTTACACAGACAGCAAGTCTTTTGGAAGCTGGCGCCCTGTGCACACATGCTTTAGATAGGATTTACACTGAGAGCAAGTCTTATTGCCCCCTAATTGCTGCTTGACAGACAAATGCAGTAGATACTTACACAGATTCTATCTTTCAAGACGCAATGCATCTGAAACCTTGTACCTAGTTGAATGAAAGAACTGCTGATACTATGTCTATCTTATATGGTTTCCAAGCAATGGAAAGTAATTTATGAAATTTCCAGAATATATAAATTTAGAATTTTTTGCATTATGATATAATACTGATGGAAATCCTATGAATGTACTATGATTACTAAACAAGCGCTCTGCTAAACAGCACCATTTCTACTCTGCAATTAGGGTTACCACCTGTCCCACTTTGCGAGGGACAATCTCTTTTTGGGCAGTTGTGTCCTGCAAAAAAACTTCTTAAAATGTCAAATGTCCTGAGATATTAGGACAAAATTATTTCCTATATTTTATGTAATAGTTGCATAAAACTGTTACTCTGCATCTGAAACACCTAAATGTTATAAGACACAGAATAAGCAACTAAAATACTACAAGAATAAGCTTTTATTTAGGCAAAGAAGTGAAGTTCTGTCCTTTGCACTGGCCATGGGTATGTTTCGGCCTGCCAAACCTGATGTTTGTACCAAAAATGTCCCACTTTGGGCATTTGAAAAGCTGGCAACCCTATCTGCAATCCTGTCAGTGAAAAAGCAGGTTAAAAGGAAACCATAGGCTTAGGAATATGAGGATGTATTCATGCTATTAAGTGTGCTACTTTCCACAGCTGCTATGTGTGAATGAGAAAGCTGCTGTTTTGAACTGCTACTTTTGGGTCTTTGAGCAAAATACATAAACAGTTTATTCTCTTCCTGCATAGTTTCCATTCTAGTAACACACACACACACACACACACACACACACACACACACACACACACACACACAGCATTAATCCATGCAAAGCAAGTTGAACTTTGGGATGTCAGCAGTCTTTTACTCTGGTCCTTAGGATGGTCGATGACTGTCAACTGACAACTACTGCTAAGACTAGCTGAAACCAGTCTACCATAAACTTGTTTAGTAGTCATCATGCAGAAAGAACTCAAGACTGTCAA